>NW_017729029.1:5349887-5350479 GCF_001723915.1 Gavialis gangeticus
GTACTTACCAGCTCGGAGTCAGCTGCAGCTCCCTACTGCAGCCACCGGGGACTGACCGAATCATCAAAGCTCTGAATCTTTTCTGAAGATTCAGAGAGCTTTGAATAGATTTGGACCTTTGAATTGATCCTGATTCGATTCAGATTTGAAGATTTGGCCACCGAATCAGGCCAGATCTCCAAATCAAATTGTAGCAAGAAACCTTTTTTTGCCTTTCCCTCCCCCTCCAATGTGAATCCCCTCCATATGGCAAAAAGCCCTTTTTACAATATTTGCCCCCCTTTGGGGATGCTTTCTCTTTTCTACCTTTTCTTCCTTCCTCCCTCATCTTCTTTTATTACATTATTATTGTTTTTATAGAATATGAAGTGTACTTGTAATAAAAATATAGTTTGTAGATGCTTTTATGGGTATAAAATAGTATTCTGCATCTGTATGTTCCCCCCACCCTCCCATTGTATTTGGTCTATTTGAAGCTGAGCCACTGCCTCTTGCATTTACATACTAGTCATTGCATGGAATGGATGGTGAGCAGAGGAAAAGTTTTGTCCCATCAGGAGCAAGAAGTTAGGTTAAAAACTTCAAGTGCAGC
>NW_017729029.1:5361567-5364923 GCF_001723915.1 Gavialis gangeticus
TGGGAATCAAACTGCAGCTTCTCTGTATGGAGCTGGTCCCTAAATTAATCTTGACTGATTGTGTAACACAGTAGCTAGACAGGATAACAAGTTAATGAGAGGCAATTAACACCTAGGAAACCACAGACTAAGGAGAGCAAAGGATCAATACAAAGCCAGGAACTCCCTGAAACTTCACTATTAAAGGTACAGAAGCCCCGGTTTGAATTAATCAATGCCGAAGACCAACTCTTGGGACTGAATACCCTCCCCCCCACCCTGATCAACTGCCCCCAGAGCCCTATTTATCACAGCAGTGAATTAATCAAACTTCATCAACGGACTCCCAAGACTGCACATACCTGCAGACATGACCCCTGGAGCTGACAGCTGCCATCCAGCAACCACCAAGGGGGACGTCTCATGAGGTCAACAACCCCTGGATTGGGTAAGCCTGAAAATTGGGGAGTCACCAAAGTCTGCCAGAGAGGGATAAAAGGCAGCAAAGAATGACCCCCAATGGCTCCCTCTTTGACCTGACCAGCACCCTGCCTGCCCAGCCAGAAGGACCAGCCAGCGACCCCCTTCTGAAGCAACATTGCACTGAAAGAAGCCTCGACTGGCCATCGACAGCAGACTCCAGTGCTTGGGGATAGGTATATCTTGACACTGGTGCTTAGTATTCATGGCTAGATACTGTGAGTTTGTGTGTGTGCATGAATACATGTGTTTGAGGGGATGAGCCCCAAGGTTTATGATCTGACTTTTACATCCATCTGATGAACTAGAAATTTATGATGATCCTGTGAGTTGGTCCTTTGTAGCCAACTCAATCACCACCCGAACATTCACACAGCCCTAGTGCACAGGACTCCAGAGCTGACAGGACGCCACAGCTGCATGAGGCAGGCGCCCCTTTGGTGCACAGGGCAGTGCATAGGGCTGAGAGCTGAGCAGAGTTGACAGGACACCGTGGCTGCACGAGGCAGCATGGGTCCCCATCCCTGCATGAGGCAGGTACCCCTTTGGTACACAGGACAGTGGACAGGGCTGAAAGAGTGCTAACAGGCCCGGTGGCTACACAAGGCACATCAGGCTTTCCTGCAGCAAGCACCAACTGAACTGGTCAACCACCCTAGCGAGCGAGGATGCCCCCTCATCCAACCCACAGATAGTGATGCACCTAGCCCTCCAAAGTTGCTGGGAGTCGTGAGTTACCCAGGAAGAGAATTTCCACAGGGGAGGAGGGACCCTCCCCATTTCAGGTGATCAAAGGGAAGCTCTAACAGGGAAATGGGGATGATACTCCCTTGGAATGTAGAAAGCAATCTAGGGCCGCTGTTTGTTAAGGATGGTTTCATGGTTAAGGGCCCCTCCTAGTCGGGTGACATAGGAGAGGATCATGGTATCCTTTAGGTAATGGGATCCTTCCTTGGGTATCATTTTTTCTTTGGACACAGCTGCTATGTCATTGTTGTGTTCTGGTCCCTTGTGTCTTTGGGATTTTTGTTGTAACCTTGCATCCTTATTATTGTATTATGAGAGGATAGTAAGCTGTTCTATACCTGAATCCATTGTACTGGTCATCTTTATGTATGTATATCTAATTTTATGTAATCTTATTGTGTATGTTCAATTATTGTCCCATCACTGACAGATTTTCTTTTTGTTGATTTGTCTAACCTGTTTTATCATTGAGTGTTCCTCTGCCTGCTGCCTGGAGGGTCCTGTTGAGGGCAGGGGCTGCATACTAACTGGAAGGCCACAGAGGATTAAGGCCTGTGCCTGAGTTCAGGATTAATAAGAGCTATTGTTTGTGTAAACCTATAATTGTAAATAACACACACACAAGTTTATTTTTACAAGTTTTATATTATATTGTACAATTAAACCTGTAAATAGTTAAGTATCCCTGGGTGTCCCTGGTCTCTGCTCTGCTCCGTAGGGAAAAGTGGTGAGCTGACCTGTAGCTAGGCAGTCATGCTCCCACAGCATACATGTATCCACTGACATCTCTTCAGTTGAAGAGGGTTGCCACCCCGGTTACATAAGGATTCCTATTTGGTCACACATTTGCCTTTCCCACATTCCTCTTCTCCGTCTTCAGAACAACACAAAATAACAGACAGGATTAGCCACTGCTGCTTCTTTTATGCCAGTCATTGTCATTCAAACACACTGAAGAATCTCAGCACCCTTCAGAGCCAGACCACAACAGTGATACTTTGATATCCTTTCTGAGATACCTATTCCCATTTTTAGTTAGAAGGACCAGAGAGTGAGCGTGATCACATCTACTGAGTCCCATATATTTCAGGTGTTGCTCTGCCTCAAAAAAGAGATTCAATTGTCTGGATATACAGTTCAAGCCCAACCCAAATCAAATGTCCAAAGTATTAATTATCACTCTCTGTTAACAAATAACAAAAATGTATCTGATTTTCTCCTGAGAACATGTGGGTTAGATGATGGCTTTGCTGACCACAGTCTTATGAGCGTGGATGTGGAGCTACATTTCACCAAAAACAACCAGACAAAGGTTTGGAAAGCAGCAGCATTTGAAGAAGCTGCACCTCCTATACCTATTAAGACAGTGCTGTATCTAAATTACCTATAAATGCAGACAGCAGCAGAGCCAACCCTTTGTGCTGCCTTTTCAAGTACTGATCACCAGAGACCATGCTCTAGCTGCTGTTCACCTTGTGTCCGTGGAACACAAGCACCAGGAATGCACTGTGGTGGAGGGGAAGACTGGCTCGTGGATCCAGGGCTGGGTTCAGGCAGTGGATCCCCCTGTCCCACTTTGCCACCTCCGCCGTTCCGCCTCTGTCACTTTCTTAATAAGTACCTCCCTCCAGTGACTCAGTGTCTCGCTGCCACATATGGTGCCCTTCACCCTTGGGTCACAGATGGCAGCCAGCATGTGCACTGTGTTGGACCCCAAGGGTTCAAGCCTTTTTCTAAGGCCCTCCTTCAGCCGCCTCACCAGTGCCTGCACATCTGGTGAAAGCGGCCTGCCCCAGCCAGGAACATCGGCCCCCAGGAAGCTCTCCATTTGGCTGCGGAGCTCCTTCACTATGGGGACCACCTGGCTGAGGAAGGCATCAGCAGCACTGAAGGTCTCAGTGGCCTCGAGGAAGGGCTTGAGGACCAGCAAGATCTGGGAGATGGCATCCCACTCAGCTGTGGTCAGGGGGCCGCTGATCCCAATCTCTCCAAGCAAGGCCAGCTCATGGATGGCCTTCTGTTGCTCCACCAGCCTCTCGAGCATCAGGTATGTGGAGCTCCACCGAGTCTCCACGTCCTGGATGATTCTGCGCTGCAGGACATTTAGCTCTGCTTGTTTGTCCCGCAGCATCTTGCCCCCCTTGATGCTC
>NW_017729029.1:5364939-5365182 GCF_001723915.1 Gavialis gangeticus
GGTGGAAGTAGCCTGCCACCTTCCTGCATCTGGAAACAAGCCTGCTGGTGTTGCTGGCGCCATCACCAGCAGCCGTCCCCCTCCCAAGCATCCCTCACAATCAGATATAAATTATGTGCCACACAGTGAATACCAGCAAAGTTGGCCTCACAGACTGCCTCAACCATATTGGCCCCATTGTCAGTGACCATGAAGCCATGGGTGAGCTCAGCCTGCCCAACGCCCAGCCACTCCTGCACCATG
>NW_017729029.1:5366388-5366701 GCF_001723915.1 Gavialis gangeticus
GTAAACTGGAACATCTAAGTGTGCTGTGTGCCGCGGATTAGATTTCTGGATGTTATGTACATGTGTTTGTGTGTGTAGATAATATATTGAGAAGTGTTGGCGTGCTGGAAAGAATGAATGATGTCTAAATAAATATATATATAAACTAAATTCCTATATATAGAATAGATCCTAGGCTACTACTAACCCTATCCAATATAAGCATAGACTAATATGAAAAGTAGTTATAAAATAAAAGCACCAAGTTCTCAGAAATCCCTGTTGCTAGCATTGCAAGCAGGGAATCTGTTGAAGATCAGGTCTTCCAGCCATC
>NW_017729029.1:5371701-5378415 GCF_001723915.1 Gavialis gangeticus
AGTCATGAAAGCACTCCCTCCCCCTCTCCTCCCACCCTTACTTTCCTTTTTTTTCCCCCCACAGGGAATCCAGTATAGGCAAGTCGAATATTCGACCTGCACTGTTAATATTCAACTCGCGCTGTTAATATTCAACTTCCGGTATTCGATTTGACAGCTATTCGACCAGCTGCTATTTGACTCGACTTTCACTTTTCAAGGTCAAATATGTTGAATATTTGTCAAATCGAATATTAAGTTGAAGCTTTGCACAGCCCTACATCTGTGCAGCCCAACAGGGGGTACACCAGTACTCTCAGGGGATGCATGTGCATCGCCATGCACCCCCTACACATTGCCACTGCAGGTATGTGTTAATGGCATCATGTGTACAAGTGCCCCTGAGTTACAGAGGAAAAACTGGCCCCATGCCTGCTCTGCTTCTCTTAGTGGGTGGGTATATTGAATTACTTAAAATAACTTTTCCTACTGACGATATTTTTAATTTCACTTCTGCTGTATAGGTTCTCTGGCAGTTAACTGGAGAACTGATAGATTTTTTCTTCATTACATGTGACAGGTATGAAAACCATCAAATAGCTTTAAAAATATTTCTTGCCTTGAAAAAGTGCCAAACCAGGTTCACTTTATTGCATACACCCCATACTCTGCCATACCATCTGTTGTTCCCAGCTCCACAACTCATCCCAAGGGTGAAACTGCACAGGATACATGGTGGTGCCATTCAAAAGGTTTTTCCACTTTACCCATGTGGTTAGTTTTACTCTCTCTAAATCCCCTATTATTACACATTCTTTAAGTATTTTCTTTAAGTATTATGAGAAAAGTTCAACATATGTCAGGAATTTTTTCCTTTACTTGTGGGGGGAAGGGGACATACTTAAGACTATTTTCTGTGCTATGAAGAAGGCTTTATGAAAGAAAGGGTTGTGTGTGCTTGGAAGTGTCTCTGTAAAGGTTACTAGGGCCACTGCAAAGAAGAATTGAGATTTTCAACTGAGATGGCTCAAGATGAAGAAGAGTCAGGACCATTAGAGATCAAGGACCAAATTCAACCTTGCTGGTAGCAGCTGCAATTCTCACTCAATCACCAAAAAAGAAAATCTGCTCATTTATGTCTTGGATGAATTGCCACCCAAGAGTTCAGTCCATGGGTTTAACTCTCATGGTGAAGCTCCTAGCATGCCATGCCTGGCACATCCAATATTAAATGTATCTGCCAACATCACAGACTCACACTCTATAATGAAGCCACCGTGTAGTTGCATTAGGATTCCAGACATGTTTGTCTTCCATGAGCAGCTGTACACATAAAAACTGTGGTGTAAATGGTAGTGAACAAAAGGGGCCACAAATGGTGCAAAGCAAGTCAGCAGGACTTTACTAGCAAGAATACTGCTAAACACTCCTTTGCTGTGCTTGCCAGCTCTCAAAAGTGCTTAATATCTCTCTGACATACTGAAATGCCATTTTTTTCTGTCATCTAATGACAGAAGTGGAGAAGTATGGGTACCTGCCAGTTTTTAAGCAAAGCATGTGCTTCCCATGTTCTTCTATGCTTCACTTCCCCTCATAAAAATAAACTAGAATTGGGGACCCCATTCATAGAAGGCAATCATTAAATTGTTCCTTTTAGAACAGTGCCAGTAAATCTTGGTCTTCTATAAAATATATCAATGTCCTAAGGGTACGTGTAATAGTGACCCATGTAAATTTTTCCAGTAATACAAGATGTCTTGTGAAATCTCACAGTGGTCCACATTATTATAACCACGGGATCTTGTAAAAAGACACATTAATGATAGTGCATTCTATCTTGATAATAGCTCTATTAATGCATACAGGTGATGCATCATTAACATACCTAAATGTGTTAACTTCTGTTGGTTTTTAAAATAATATCTGGCCTTCATAGCCATAGTGGAGAAAAATAACACCTGTCTGATGAGGTTTCCTTCATCAAAGATTGGGCTTTCTGAGTCACCTAATTTGATTTAACTTTCTCCAAATACTGTAAACATTGTTTTTGCTTCACTGAATCATTTCCTTAGAGTTTTATCCTATTCCCCAAACAGGATTTTTGTGCCTATGTATAAAATAACATAATTGAGATTTATTTTATTATAACTTTAACTAATGTAGTACATGTGGCATATAATATCACCCAAAGATCTCCTCAGAACCCAAACACCATGAGCAAGTAAAAAACAGCTATCAGGGACTTTTATGAGAACTCACAGGCTTAGATTTGAATTTCCTTGCACTTAGACTTGACACTCTGCCATCAAAGTCAGGGAGAGCTTTGCTGTTGTTTTCCTCCTAGAGATAAGAACAAATAATATGGCTGGCACATACAGACACACAGGTACAGCATTACCCCTCTTTCTAATGGCATATTTTATTTTTTAAAATACTTTTTGAGAATGTATGATTATGACCTTAATGTGAAGCAAGGTCTGGCATTCTTGTCATAGTCCAAACCTGTGATACTAAGGGTCACAATGAGCGCATCTACAGAAGATGCATTAATGTGCATTAGCTTAATTGAATGTGCATTATGGGCATGTGTCTACATGTGTGCATCCTTAATGTGCATTAAAAATAGCAAAATTAGGCTAACTGTGCTTAAATTGGTTACCTGCAAATGCAGGTATCAAATTTAAGTGCAATTAGTTAAAGCGTATTAATGCACATATAGATGCAACCCAGCACTAACTTTAGTGCTGGGTGTACCCAGCCACTAGGGGCACATGGCAGGGCTACAGGGACTTGGCACTAACTTTAGTGCCAAGTCTCTGCACGTGTGGACCCTGCTAAAAATTGCTTAATGCACATTAAATTTAGTCATGCTTAAATGCATGTGTAGATGCGCCCAACACCAAATTGTCAGGAGCTCAGTGGCCATTTTGAATCATAGAATAATAAACGAAAAGGGCTGGGAAGGATATCAAGAGATCATCTACCCCTGCACTTAGGTAGGATCAAGGTTATTTGGATCATTCCCAAAAGAAGTTTGTCTTATTTTTAAAAACCTCCGGGCCAGGTACAGACATGTATAAGACATGTACACTTTTACCACCATAAGGGTGCATCTACACATTCATTAATGCACTTTAGGTAATGTGCATTAAATCTAGTACTATCATTGTGAGGTACTAGAAAAAGGTCCATTAGCCTATTTTAATGTGCATTAGTTAAATAGTTTTTGTGATGGTTTAATGCATATTTAAATAAGCTAATGTGCATTAAGGTGCACATGTACACATGCCCTAAGGAAACAGGTCTATACCCAAAACAACAGAAGCTCTGAACATGCAGATTGGTTTAAAAATGGTGGAACCTGGTCTAAGATTTGCACCTCCCTCCCCCAAGGGGTGAATGTATGTTCTGTTTGCTGCTGATCCAAACTGCACTGCTTACAAAAAACTGCATAACTTAGATTAATTTCACATAGGGTTTTTTTAATGTCTCTACCTAGCCCCAGTGAAGAAGGCTCCACAAAATCCTTAGGGCACCTACTCTAATGGCTTACTGCCATAGCAGTGAGGAGGTTTTTCCTTAGTATTCAATCTAAATCTTCTTTCTTTCAAATTTAGACAATTACTTCTTGTTCTTCCCCTAGTGATCATGGAGAAAAACTGATCACTGTTCCCTTTAAAACAAACTTTCACCTAGATGAAGACTTACTGTGTCTCCCCTCAATCTTCTCTTTTCTAGACTAAATAAGCCCAATTCCCAGTACTGTGACTAAGGCTGGGCAAGCAGGGCATTAGCCCTGGGTGCCGCCTTCATGGGGGCACCAGAATGGTGGCCACCTAGGAAGGCCTCACTGCAGCTGCAGCAGCTTTTTCTTATTCTGCTTATGAAAGAATCATTACATGCACACATTTGGGAGTTCCCCTTTAATTTTTAACAACATGAAAGAACATTTCTTTGGTACCAACTGCCTCCTTATTAGCAGCTCAGAAACTGCTGTTCTGCCCAGCTTTGCCCCTAAACTGATTAAAGAAACACAGGTACAAGTTAGCACAGGAAATAAAACAGCATGGCTCCCTTCCTTCTCCCAGGTTCTTCAAGCCAACAAGAGCACAGCAGTTCACACACACATGTATTTACTTACATGACAGCCACGCATTTTTTCCTGAAATGTTGCCACCAATAACTAGACTGCAGCCATTACACACATCAAAGAAAGTATCAGTGCTAAACAAAAGCTTTAATTTTGTGTTTGGACATCCATCTGGATTTTCTCATCTTACAGACAAGGCCGAATGAGGAGTTGAACACCATGGGCACCTTGCAGTGTGGGCTTTTAGTGAGGGGGAATTCCACTCTGCAAAAATGTGCGTGTTTTACGAGATACACATTTGGAACCTTTTTGGTTTTGGTTTTTTTTAGAAGTTTGGGTGCAGCCCTTACAGAGGAAACTTATTTTTCAAAATCTTGAGGCAACATTCAGGGTTGTGGCTATCATATGACGAGTAAATATAGTATTTTATGAGCCCCTGTGCAATTCCTCTGACTACTGGCAACTGCCATGGGAAGACTGACTGCCATGTAGGCAGTTTAGGTTTGAGTCTTAGTCCCAGACTCCTACCCCTAAGACCAGAAGAGGAGCAACCACATCAGAGAGAGCAGGAGGGGAGGAAAGTAGTCCTCAACAGTGATTCTTTTGCGCAGGTTAAGCATGGCATTGCTAGGCCACAAGTGAAGGAAGTGTTATCCAATGTTTCTCAGCTAGCGTAAGTGATTATAAGACAAGGTTAAATGAAAGGAAAGAAGTTGATGCATGACTCTCAGATAAAGAACTAAGAAAAAGACAACTTGGGAAGAACAGAACATATTTAAAAAATGGTCTCCATGGTGTAAATGGGTAAAAACCTAATGAATTGGGGCCCAAAGAAAAATGCCTGCTGACCTCTGTAAGATTAAGATGTGGTTCTGAACATGACCATTTGATATGCATAGATGCATAAGTCCAATGTGCTCTTCAGAACAGAGTTCATCCCAGAATTTAATCTTGGTTTTGCTAAATGCTGCTATATACATTGCTCTTGAATATAAGACTAGAGGTTTGCAAAAGTTTGTTTTTAGCCAAATAAGATGGGGAACAAAATTAAAGCTATGCTGTGGGACTTGACATTTCAGAACACACGGGAAAATAATCTTGTAAGTATAAGAATAAGCTACTATAGACATTTTCTGCCAAGGATTACTTAATCATTGGAGGTTTTTATATAAAAAAAAAGATGGTTATAAAAGAAAAGTTTGTTAATAAATTAATCACATTTGGAAAAGTAAAGATTTAGTGTTTTCATATTAGAATCCCCAGACTCTGAACTCTCCATTAAATCCATACTTTGAGTAAGACATGTGACGGGCTGGCTGGCAGTGACCTGGCCCAGGGGTTTTGAAAGGGCAAAAGATGATTGGAGGACTTGGGATTCCCTTTCCACACCAATCTGGTAATGATTTGGCCCAGAGGTTTTGAAGGGGTAAAAGATGATTGGAGGACTCGGGATTCCCTTTCCGCACCAATCAGGCCCCAGAGACTCACCCCCCTGTGTCCCAATTGGCCCCTTGGGTCACCTGGAGGGGGATAAAAGGGGCAGCGTGGGCTGACTCAGGAGAGAGACCAGTGAGGGACAACAAGGAAGGGGCTTTACAGAGCTGAGCCAGTGGGGCAGGAGCAGTACCCCAGAAGAGCCTGAAAGAGCAGGACCTGCAGGCAGTAGTGGGACCCTCAGCAGCGTGGCGTGCGGCCGGCAGGAGAGGCTCCCCACTGGACTCCAGGATCCCCTACGAGAGGCTGCAGCCAGCAGGAGAGGCTCCCCTGCTCCAGGAAGGGTCTGAGCAGCGACCTGAGAGGTTCCCAGCTCTGCTTCCAGCTCCTCCAATCAGAGGCCAGGCAGCTTGATGTGAGACTGGGACTCTGGGAAGGTCAAGACCCCTAGCAGCAAGAGCAGTGCCACCAGTGGTAGTTGTGTGGCAGCATTCCTGCCTACCATGTGAGAGATCTGGGTTCAAGTCCCAGCTGAGATGACTTGGGCTGAGTGAAATAACAAGAAGCAAATCTTCTTGCAGTGAAAAGGGGCCATTGTGTTTTCCCCCTTTCTCCCCTTCCAGGTACCAAGGCCCTATGTTTCCTTGTCATTTGACATTTTGCATCTTGTGCCTTTTTATATTTCACCAACCCATATTGTTTGTTCTGCTGTTTGTGTTTTATATTTTGTTACTCCTGTTTTTGTCATTGATTGTAAATGTCTAACCTTTGTTGAATCCTGCCCCCTTGGGGCATTGTAGTGTCCACTACACCCTCTGATTTATGCCTGTTACTTTCCCAGTATTAAAAAGTATATTGTTAAGTCCCCATTGGTGGTCTGGCTCTCCTCCATAGGGGAGGAGAATCCCTACACCTCCTACAGCACTTGTGCACCTGCTTTGATCCCTTCAGTTGGAGAGGGGGTACTTGTTGGAGTACCTCCCGGGTTACAGACATAAACAGGGGGCTCAGCATATAGAAAAGTTTTTCATAGATTCATAGATTAAGGGTCGGAAGGGACCTAGTAGATCTTCTAGCCCGACCCCCCGCCAGGGCGGGAGAACAACAAAAAACCCCAAAAAGAGAAACGGGACTCAAATGAGTCCAGCCAGGTAGGCATCCAGCCTCTTCTTAAAGACCCCCAGGGTAGGGGCCAGCACCACTTCCCTTGG
>NW_017729029.1:5383415-5385407 GCF_001723915.1 Gavialis gangeticus
GAAGTTACTCTGTTATTGCTTATATGCCTTTCAATTGCACTCTGCATATTATCTGAAACATTTGGAGAATATTCTCTTTATATTACAGCTGTGAAATTCCCCTGCATCAAACTGTTTGTCCCTTTCCATTGTGGACAGTGGCAGTTGTTCAAATAATGCCATATCATGGGTGACTGGTGCCTCCTGAGTCTGGGGAGGCACCCGCAGAAGCCAGCATTGGTGATAGGACTGGCGAGCACCCACAGATGCCGCCTGTGGTGTCGGCGGTGGGGAAGGAGCTGGCAAGCACCCGCAGATGCCAGCAGCGGTGGAGATGGCCCTTCAGGCGGGGCACATGCCCCCCCCCCCCACCAGTTGCTGTAGCATAAACTGAACTAATGTAGCTGATCTTAACATAGAGTGTAATAGTAGCGTAATGTAACCATGTTAGTTTTGTCCTGTAAGCAACTTGAAAACTCCATTTTGTATCCTTCTGCTTAAGGTAAGTGAATAAACTCTGCATAGCCTTTATGAATGAATGTGTGTAAAAGGGTGAATAGTAAAAGAATGACAAAGATGGAAGAAGAAGATTTAACTGTTTATGTAAGCAACAAGGCACCAAATGTAAGTTACCAGTTAGTAAACTAATTAATGGCTGAAAAGTTATCTTCTTAGTGCCCTAGGCCTAAAAGGGACAAGGCGAAGAAATGCACCCGTCCTGCCAGATGGGCAGTAAAAATACTCCAAGGCTAAGATAAGCTGAAAACTAAAGCGGAACAACTGCAAAAACAGAAGCTGGGTATGGAAAAGCCCCAAACCACTGAAACAAAAATGCCAATCCCTATAAAAGAAGGCTTTGAAAATGCCAAGTTGGGTGAGTCCCTTTCTCTGCTGCTGTTTCATCAGAGCACAGATGCATCTGTTCAACCTGCTCCAGCTGGTATCTTCAAATCTGCTATCTTCAAATCATCATCATCTACTCAATAAGCCCAAGTTAGCCAACCTGGGCTGATATTGAGCAACTATTGCTGGTAACTATATCTGGTGTATGTATAGATAAAATAGTTGTTTTGTGTATGTGTATGCCTGTGTGTAATGATGTATATGATGATTTGTGTGCATTTGAATGCATAGTGTGTCCGAACCTCTATGTCTAACTCATGTAATAATAAACGTGGTACCTTACCTTTATCCACCTTTATAAAGTCTCGCTCGTGATTTGAGCAATAGGTTAATTTAAGTAACATCACCTAAGTGTGGTATCATTCAGAAATTTTTTTCAACAAAAGAACATTTAGTCTATAGAACAATTGTCTTCTTGTTTACATTTCTTACATTACTTTGACTTTATACTGAATTTTAATAACTCAAAAATTTGCAAAGAAATACATAGGAACTCTGAAAAGATACAGAAAAACTAGTCATAAGAATGACATTAGGGAATTTAATTAACTGCACTGCATTTTGGACTCAAAAGAAAAATTCTAGTAAAATGTATACATATGGCAGAATAGTCAAATATATTTTAAAAGACATATTTGGGGGGGGCGGGGTTTAAACAGAGCAATCAGATATTTTTAACAGAAAACAACTCTTTCTTGTGTCCCAACCTTATTTTTGATTTGAAGAGTCTTTCACCAGTCCTAAACCAACAGTGATAAAAAAACCCCCCAAATTTAGCAAGTTTCAGAGCAACACGGCACTAGGTCCCAGATGTGTCATTATCATTTACTCTGACAATGAGTATTCCATGTAAAAACTGCACTTTGAAACCAGAAGAAAAAATCAGAGGTACTGTTACAGTGCTGAGCACTGCCTTTGGGATTCATAACACTAAGAAATCTAAGCTAGCATTTCTGTGACAGTTCCAACAACCACTCCTGGCACTGTCCGATATGTAATACAACCTGAAGACAGAGTATTGTTTCTGTGACTTGATGACCCCCGAACTCCCAGGAGATTTTCAAAATGGCTGCATGAATACTTCTGGTAAAAAAAAAAAAAAAAAAAAAA
>NW_017729029.1:5385590-5385868 GCF_001723915.1 Gavialis gangeticus
AAAAAAAAAAAAAAAAAAAAAATCCAAAAAAAATGTATTTGTTATTAGGAAGTGATGTGCTTGGTGTTGTACAAAGCACAAAATTCTGGTATTCCATCTCCTGCTCTGAAGATCTTATGTTCTAAACAAGAAACACAAGGAGAAGAGGATGCACTAGAAAAATCAAGCAGGAGGAATTAAGGCATTTGGGTAAACAAATACCTTGAAGTAACTATGGAAAAGGTGTATTTTCAGAAAGGATGCGAGTAAGGAGAGAGAAACTGATAAAATGGACATTG
>NW_017729029.1:5385879-5392644 GCF_001723915.1 Gavialis gangeticus
ATGCGAGTAAGGAGAGAGAAACTGATAAAATGGACATTGAGCTATGCGCCACATGTTAGGGATTATTATGAAAAAAATAAGAGAATGGGAGTGCAAGGAGACCACTAATGAAACAGAGAAGAAAGTACTAGTAATAAGCATGTACCCCATGGAAGAGCCTGCAAGACCTTGAGGACATGGATGATATGTTTGAGAGGCATACGGTGGTGTGCAAGATAGAGCTAATGGAGGGATGCAGAGAGTTAGGTGACAGGGTCAAAACAATCAGTGGGGCTGGTTTTAACATCAGTTTGGGTACAGTGGGTGCATCTGCTATTTGCATTAATAAATGCTCTTTACTGCATTTTATATGCAGTAAATTTACTGTGGCGTAAGCCCCTGCTTGTGTAGATGGTGATGTTTTACTGCGCAGTAAATCAATCTACTGCACAGTAAAGCATCTCATGTAGACACAGCCATTGTATAGTGAATGTACTTGATTAATAAATGTTCATTAATCCCTTTTCTTATTTTTATAAGCTGCAGGCAAGATTATTGGTCCAATATGCTCTCTGCCTTTCAACACACTGGTTTATCAAAGCATTTAAGTACAGTCTTTGCCTGGAGCATATGCTTAAATCCCACTGAAGTCAAATTAAGTGTGTACTTAAGTTCTTTGATGAATCAGGGTCCATATCCACAACGGGAAAAAACCCAACATTAAAACACTAGAACAAATTGTGTACAGTGCCTTGCACTTTACCAAGAAGCACAGTGAACATTAGAAAGGGGTAATCACAAATGTGCAAACAGGTGAGGGCTTGCTGTCCAAAGTTTGCATAGCTGACACATCCAGTACTGAGGCAGCTCTTATACGGATGACAAATACCTTTTAACGTTAGAAAATAGCTCCAGTTGAACAGTTTTTTTTTTAAAAAAAGATTCATGGCCATCCAGTGCCATGTCTCCTTAATTAGAATCTGCCTTTAAGGATGTTTCCTACTGCAAACTAAATGGGGGATACACTTGGGCCTTTTACTACAAGAAATGACATTTGTTATCTACCAGCACCAAAAGTATAAGAATGATATGAACAAAAGAAAAGTTTTCAGAGGATCACTGTTATCTGGAACCCACAGCAGTAATGTAATGCTGAAGGTTTTATCCCCAGAATACAGTCGAGGTTAGCACAATTTGGAGCATGGTGTTTTTCTTGGCTCATAACAAAAAAAAAATTGTTTTGGCTTATATAATGAATTAAACTTAGCTTGTTTTTCCCTCAAGTGAATCTGCCATTAATTGAAAATATCTTTCCGATTAAGAGCATAAGTAGATAGCATAATTTCTGCATCATTGGAAGCAATCTCTTAATGTTCTTTTAGAGATGCTGGGTGGAAAAAAAGCTTGCTAACAATGCTTCAATCATAAAGCGCATGTCAAAGTTCTCTCTTACAGCTGAAAATGTGTTAGTATCAAATTTATAACTATAGCTTTGTATAAATCTATGACATTATATCAGATGGAGATATAAAAGATAAAAGTATTAAGTGCCTAATTGAGTGCAGGTGATTTGTAAATCTCTAATATTACTCATAAGCTGTAAGGCTTTTTTCTTCCCTCTTGGTTTAAATGCAACGTAATTTTGGCAGAACCCAGTGCAGCTTCAATCAAATTAAATCTTCCAAGAGCTGATTATGGACTGCACATTAAAACCTGTCTTTGGAATTTACCTGCTTGCTTTAATGGATTAATTGACAATATTAAAAGATCATTTTCAAGTTGAACAAAAAGAACAAACATTTTGGTGCATATCTTGAATTTGCTTTAAAATTTAGTTATTCTGAACTTTATGCCAAATCATGATTTGTTCTCCCTTTTGATGACGATAACACATTACATACCATCAAATAATTTGTTAAAGACAATAAGATTATGAAGTCCAAGAATGGTTTGAGTCAGTGTATGACAGATTAAAGGTCCCTAAATCCACTAAAAAAATCTAGTCTGACATATTAACTTGACCTAAACCCCCAAAATGTTCCTGATTATATTCTCCCAATTGTGCTTTATTTTTGTTTTATTTTTCACCGTAGGAAATTAAAAAGGTTTGGTTGATCCTAGTCCAAGTTTTTAAATGTGTTGCAATGCTGAGGAAATAAAAGATTACTTGAAATACTTTTTAATAATATGTCATGTCAGCAGAGATAAAAGTTTATACTTAATGCCCTCAGCTGGCTTCTATCAGTATTGATAAGAGGGGGAAAAAAGTCATTTGTGTCCACACTGAGAGAAGGACCCGTGGTTCACCTTCCTTTTAAATAATGAGCTTATGTCATCATAATTATGACCATGTTTATTAAGCATGTTTGAATTCTAGTTTTAGAGAGAAATAAAATATCTGGGGTGAAATCCTTGCCATTAAATAAGAAATGAAGAAGAGAGTTCCTGTTGGTGCAGTACTTCAGTAGATTTAAACAAGGTCAGTGAAGTTATGACAATTAGTTTTGGCTGGAGACTTGACCGTCATTTCTTTTGAGCCAGGATTTCTCCCCTAAACTTGAAATGGTATCAGAGCTAAAACATAAAGGCCAGGATTGTCACAAGTGTTAAAAGGACTTAGATACCAAATTCTGAGTTGAAGCTGAGTACCAAACTCCCACAGATGCCCTTGAAAATCGAGGCTTACGTTGTGACATACTATGAGAAAAGAGGCTTGAGGTTCTGTAGGTGCAATTCTCCCTGAAGTCATGGGGGAAGAGGGACCACAGAATCAGGCCTAAAGCTAGCAAAGGGAAACAGAAAAAACAGGACTCTGAAGCCCTAGATTTCCAAGTACTTTACAAAGGAAGGTAAGAATTACTGATCTGGGTGCTCAGTGTTACAGAAGCAATTTATTCCCTTTGAAAGCAATGGGAGATTCTTTGCAGGATGTGAGTTACGGCCCCAATTTTATAGAGCAGGGAAGTGGAACACAAGCAGAAACAACAAGAAAAATCTATAAAAGCAAGATGTCAAGAAATATTTGTAGAAAAGCTCCAGGAATCTTGTGGAAAGCTCTGTAGTGGTTATTATTACTAATTTACTGCCTGACCCAATCCCCATAAACACAGGAGCTTTCCAACTGTATTTAAATGCATGGATATAGAAGTAAGTATTCAGTTAGGGATCCAGGTCTGAAAATGACAACTTCCAGGGTCCAACTCAGCCCTTATTAAAACAGAGTCAAACTGACACCTCTGACTGTCAGAAATGATGAGATCTCTAAACTACTTACGAATGTCTGGCATGCCTTAGTGCTTACCATGCTAAATCCAGGGGTGATTTCAGATGTGGCTTCTGGTGCCAAGGTTTGAAAAAGAAACAAACAAACTAGACTGTCTGTCTTAACGTCTTCCTATGCAAATATGAATTTTTGTAACCTGCTTAGATCAGAGGTTGGCACCTTACAGCCTGTGGGCCAAATCTGGCCCACCAGAGGATTTCATCCAGTCTGTGAAGCCCAAACATTGACAGCAATTGCGGGGGGAAGAGGGGGGATTTCACAGCCAGGTCACTGGTGCATCAGTGGCAATTTGTTGGTAAGGAAAGCAGCAATGGTTTGGTGGCAAGCAGCAGCCCACCTTGGGCTCAAGAGTGTTATTTGAGATGCGGCTCCTAAATGGTTGCCGACCCCTTGGTTAGATAACATTAGCTACAGGAACTGTCCTAGGCTCAGTGAGATATGGTCTGCTTGTTTGCTGGATACTAAAAATCAATTTACATTAAACAATCAGTAGGTATTTAAACACTACAAAATCTGTTCCATGCTGCAGGAGGAAATTTTGTATGCTTCATTTAAAATGCCAACAGCATAATACTGCAATGTCTAAAGCATAGAATAATGTCATAATGGCAATAACTTTTCACAGAAACTGTTAAATATTTCATACACATTCCCAGGTCTCAGGCTATCTCAAGGACTTTAAATTGTTGCCTTGTTAGATATTTATTTAGGCATGGATCTTATTGGACTTTGAAATAAATCCTGAAATGTAAAGCATTTAAATAAACAATTTTTGAGAATCTGTGGGATTTCTTGGAAAAGTCTAAAGGCAAGCAAAAACAATATCCACTTTCTTCAAAACTGTCAACAGGAAACACCGTGCATGGAAAGAACATGCTTGCATTCTCCATCTTAAACAAATGATTCTCTCAGCTGACCTATGAACTTCATTTTATCACACCTTTTTTCATTAAGCTTTATCTGTTGCATCCAAAAACCTGCTCCTTATTAGTGGTTTGAAATGGATTACATGTGCTCTCTTTTTAACAAATATATTTATCAACATCTTCATTATCAGAGTGCACATCAGAACTAGAGAACATCAAGTTTGTCAGTGTTCACTGATTTGCAGCCTAATTGGCTTCAACGGGATTCATCTCCTGCACAAAGAGAGCAGGATTGGTCCTTTCCATTAGCATCACATAACATTATCACCCTTTTTGGTATAATGAAAGCCAACTTCAGCCTCCTTTGGATATGAACTTGTGGGAGGGACAAGAGCAACACAAATGAACAAAAGGTGATATCTACAGAGCCAGTAAAATTAAATACTACATTTAACTGGAAGCAGGAATTTTTCAGCTCTCCAAGGTTGTGCAAACAGCTCGCTCCGTATTTTCCTTAGGGAATGGGCACACAAATCAGCTACTGTGAGGTAGAGGAGGGCAGGGCTTTACAGCATGTTAGATGCTCTGTGGTAACTGCCCCATGCCTGTTTCTACCCTGTGATAAACAACTCGTATGATACCGCAGGTTAGCCTGTATTTACCCTGGGTGAGAGCGTGCCCTTGACTGCACAGGAATCTGTAAGCCCCCTAAGGAAAGAAAAGAAAGGAAAGAATTCTCAGCCTGGCTTTGAAGGCCAAAACAACTGCACCAACAATGCAAAATATGAGATCTGATCTACTCCTTCCACAGGCAAAACTCCCAGTCATGCCAGTGAATGCGAACCCTAAGTAAAGTATCTGCTGGCGCGGCTCCGAAGACCGGATTCCACAGTCACCACTGAACTCTTGCATGAGACAAATAAAGAGCTGTACAGAAACAGCAGTAACACATCCAAGTATTGATAGAAATGGATCATTTTCCACACCCACTGACTCACACCCACAGGATGACATTGGCTCCAAGAGTTGTTTACCTGTGCTATAGATGCTGTGACCTGGACAATGAGCAGTCGCAGCTAAACCAAATCCACTTTGCTTCCGAATGAGCTTCCGAGAGGGAGAAACAACCTGTGCAGTTTATCGTATGCGCATTAACTTTACACCCTTAGTTAAATCATCTTGACTTCCTGAGTGGCCCATCCAGACAGGCTGTGAGAATGATAGCTCAAGTGTCCAGCAAGCCCCAGCAAAAGCCAGAGCTGTCCTCTGTCTTCACGGCTCACTTTCTTTTCAGCTTGATTTCTATGTTACTTCAAATTAATTTACAGGGAGGACAGAGTATGTTTCTATTTCCCTCTTTTTCTTCCATTCTCTCCCTCGTTTGTATTTGAAACCACTGCATGCTATGCAACATAAAGACACAAAACACATTTGGCTTTTAATATAGGTAGGGAAAATCCAAACAATTGAACAATTTGGGATATCTCAGTTCAAGGATATGCATTTCTCATAGCGTAATTTTCAAAGTAATAATATTCATTTATTAATCTTGTAACTAAGCATCTACAGCAGGTACAATCTACAACATCAAATAAGAAGTAAGAACATGTATTTGAGAGAGAGAAAGATGGCCAGAGTGTATGTAAAAACCAAACACACCAGAAAAAGGAAGCAAAAGGGGATATTTTTCACATAAATCCTGTCTGCTGGTATCCTAGATTCAGATCTGTGTATTTAAAGAGAAATGAAAGGACAGAAACAACAGAAGCCAGGGACTTTTAATTGTAACATTAATTATTAAGCCAAAACCCCTGGTGAAAAGGAAGGCATCACTCCTGTAGATCTCAGCCTTGGGGCTGGTTATTAAGTGCAAGGAGTGGGGAAGGAGTTGCTGTTACTTTTGTTCCCTGGTCATCAACAGCTGAGCTGTTGTGCTCAGGCCCTTGTTTTCTGTGTGGGCTGATGAAAGTGGCTCTAACTTTGGGCTTCCTTCCCCTTTTTCTGAGCCTGTGCTGCCCTGGCAGCTTCCCCAATTCTCTCCAGCGATCTAATAACAGGTATTCAAGCAGAACTGATCTCCCTGTGCCTGCCTGGATCCTCACCCCTGCTGCCGAGCCCCATTTCCTCAAGGCCTTTTCTGTTTCCCACCAGACCTCAGCATTTCTCCTTTTCTCGGCTTCATGGGGGAAATAGGTCTGTGATCCTCTGGAGCCATTGCAGGCCCTTTCTTTTTCGTATCCCTGAGCAATCACCCCCTAAACGAATCCTTTGTGGGGCAGGGGGGACATGGTCCTGGGATGCTGCAGGTGGCCAGCAAACACTCCTCCTGCCCTAGCAGTGGCCTGGCCTTTGTCTGCAACCATGACTTGAGAAAGGATCACCTGGAAGCTGCAGGTGATGCTTTCAAAAGGACAATCAATCCCCAAACCGGAAAACTCCCAGCTTGGCCAGGGGCAGCCGGAGGCTCCTGCAAAGCTCCCTGCCAGGCCCTGGCCCCACTGAGGCCCAGCCTCCAGGCTCCCGCGAGGGGCTGCGGTTTATACACCGACTGCCTTCGGCCCGGCCCGGCCCGGCCCGGCCTGGGGGAGGGCGGCTGAGGGGGCCGAGGCCCGTGCCCCGTCTGCGCAGCTCCCGGCC
>NW_017729029.1:5392866-5397162 GCF_001723915.1 Gavialis gangeticus
GCGCGACCCTCCGCCTGCCTCCGGCGCCGCAGCCCCGGGGCGATCCCGGCTGCGGGGACGCGCGGGCTGGAGGTGCCTCCGTGCCCACCTCGCGCTCGTCCCCTCGTCCTGCTAAAGGGATCCGGCGCCCCGCGATCCCTGCAAGGAAACACGCCCTGGTTCAAGCCAGGCTGCACCTACCTGGTCCGGGGCCCCAGGGCGAGGGGCTGGACCGCACTGGCTCGGGCCCGTGGGGTGAGCTCGAAATCCTTGGGCTGGTCATAAGCGTCGTTCCAGCTGCCAGGCTCGCGTGCGCGTGTTACTCGCGCGGGGGCTCAGGCTGCCTCGTTTCCACGGGGGAAATGCAGAAACTGAACCGATGCGAGAGGCAGGGACTGCCCGGGGCTCTGCTGGAGCTGGGGTAAAGCCAGAGGCGCTTCCGAGCGCGAGGCGCGAGCCCCGAGCAGGCGCGTCTGTCCGAGACCCGCCGGCGGAAGCGCCTCTAACTCGATCCCAACTCCATAGCTGGTCCCATAATGTTAGTTCAAAGTTGTCCAGTGTCAGACATTGAGTATCTTACTTTGCCCCAACTGCAGGATCCTAATCCTTGCCTCTCGCATCACTTCTGGACCTTCCCGGCTACAACATCACTCTTACACTCCCGAAACTGGACCCAGACATCTCGGGGTTCACGCTGGTCCTCGGCACAATGCACGTGATTTGCTCCCTCTGATGCTGGTGGTACTAAGGTGAAGTCCAGGTGGGATCAGTGTGCATTTGTGTGGGAGGGATGGCGAGTTTTTGATGCACCTCAAGGCTTCCCCCTGGAACCTGGCTTGGAAAAAAGGTTGATTCCCTTGCACAACTAAAACTTCGGGTTTGGGGGCGGGGGTTTGCAATCACTCCGAGGGTGATAATGCTGCTCGTTTTTAAAGAGTGCCCCTCTGCCATTGGAGTGCCCGATGTGGTAGGAAAAGCACGATGCACAGCTGAGCCAGCCAACGGGGATAAGGAAGACATTTTGTGACAGGAGGGAGGGAAACACGGCTATTGAGTTACTCATCCAAATAGGAAAGCTGGAAACAAGCGCAGTGGGACTCGGGGACCGAGCTGGGCAGGTCGTGTCCCTGAACCGAGAAAGCCCTGCCTCCGGGCTGCTGCAGACACGGACCAAGGACAGCCCAGCTGATGTCGACTGACTTAGAAAAACGTAGCGGGGAGGTGATCCTTCAGCTAGCGCACAGCCAGGGCTTGAAGCGCTTTTGCAGTCAGTACGACTTAGACTGCAAAATGAGCCCAGGCTTGGCACCGGGGAGACGGTCAAACTGCAACATGTCCTTCTCCAGTGTTGTGCTCACTCACTGTCCTCTAAAGTTACCAGAGAAGTTTGGGGGTGGTTTGGTTTTGTTGTATGTTTTATTAGGCCCTCTGCAGGGTCAGGATAGACGTTTGACTCTTACATGAGCTTGGGAAGTTACTGTGTAGTCTGGTTTCTTTTTTCTTCACTGCAACCCTACTTTAACGTTGATTTGGCGGAGCCTTATCTCGCAAGCGATGGATTTACACGAGCAAAACTCCCTTGACTAGCGAAGTGCCACCTGATTTCCATGGGGTTTAGTCAGCAGAGGCTCAGGGGCATAATGTCCTGGTGTTTTACGAAATTGAGACTGAAGGCATTTATTTAAATACATCTTGGAACTGACACTGATCTTGTATTGAATAAAAGCCGCTGGATATACTATGTCAAACTTCCCTTCTTTGGTGGTCTAAATAAGTCTGAAATTGCACTGCCTCTGCCCTGAAATGTCCCTGGCTCCCATTACAGCCAGCACTCATTCTTTTAGGAACCATTTTTGCCTGGTACTCTCTTTTCATCCCAGTAGGAATGTGATATGTGGACTCATCTGCAAAAACCAATATCGCTGCTGTTTATACAGGACGTATTTGGTCTCAGGAGAAACCTAGGACTTTCATTTACCAATCCCCAGACCTCTGCTACCTGCGTTTTATCAGCTTGAAAGGGTCTTTGGTCCTCTGCGGGCTGCAAGCAGCCAGTGCAGCGGGATGGCCCCCCACGGTGCCCGTTACACAAAAGTCTAAAACGCAGTCTTCCCACATCACCAGCTGCAAATGAACTCAGTGCCCCCCTGGCAGAGAAGAATCAGGCATGGAGGTTATTAAGGTTTGAAAGAATGTGCTTCATCGTGTGACAGTCGTTGTGGATGTGACAGTCTTAGTCTTCGCAAGTTTAAATATAGTTGAGCATTTTACCCGCTGCCGTAAGGAAATTCTAGCAAGAGAAAGTCCACAGGGAAAAAAAAATCCCTTGATTTCCCTAGGCATCTCCCCATAAAGCCTGGGTGAGAAGCTGAGAATCAGGGAAGCCTCAAAAACACACACAATTAATCGAAGTCCTGGCAATTCAGCAGACGCCCCCCTTTGAAACAATAGCACTTGAAAATTATGCGAAATGTTATTGCCTCGTCATGACGACGATGACACGTGTCTGTTTTCTTCTTTTACTCTCACCATGACAGTTCATTTGTCGTCTCGGGGACTCTCCGTGCTGGTTCTGACGAGTGAATGCTTTGTTATTCGCGTTTGTATTGGGCGGATGAGGATGGGCAGCCCAGTCGGAGGGATTATCCCCGCTGAATTGAGAGGTGGGATATTTCATGTACCAGGATGGATCCCCGTGAACGCACTGGTGAGGACAATGGCTCCTGCACTGTGTGTTGAAGCAGGTTGTTCTGCCTGTCTTATAATAAGCGTCAAATGCCCAGATCTGGTTCGCTTGAATTCTTGGCTTGGCTTGAAGGGTTTCCTCTTGCCCGTTGAGTGACGGTGGTGTCCCTGTGTTTCTCCGCTGGGTTCCCTCAACTTGTCAGCGACCCTTCACACCCTTCCTCCGCATAAATACACCCAGTCCCTTTTCAAGTTCTGTACATATTGCCTTTCACTTTGTGAGCGAGGGATGATCTCCTAAGAAGGACCAAAACCACACGAGGTCATCATCACTCAGCGAGAGAATGACAAGGGACACTGCACACACACAGCACTACATACCGCATAACATATCTTCTATATATAGCTATTTTCTGTCTGGTCCTGTAATTTAGCGTACCGTTTTGGTGCCCGGCTTTGTCAGGGCTGCAGCCACAAATAGCATCAGCCACCACTCCCTTCGTCCACTTTGGAAGAGGCTATTTTACTTTTTGCAAAAAAAAATTAAAGAGTCCTGAAATTTCTTTGCGGATGGCAGTGCTAACATGCTGTGAATGTATCCAGAAGACAAAGCCTAAATGCTGACTGTGACACTAAACTATAATGTCCCGTGCCTTGGGGCCACTAATAAAACCTTCTGTGGTTACTGCACCTCCTCGGTTCATAGGCCACTCTGTGGGGTTTGGAGGAGGCAGAGTCTAGAAGAGGACGAGCCAAGAGTGGATTGTGGGGGAATTAATCCCGTGCCTCCGAGCAAGCTGAGACCTTTTCTGCCTCTCGGTTTGCCCCGAAAGAAGTGTTTGGACCCTGTTCCTAACGTGACGATGATGCAGACCCGCGAATGCCTGCGGACTTTCAACTTTCCTTCACATTGCAAGAGGACACCTGTTTGTGCCAGTTTGGTGGCCTCTTCGCTCTCTTGTCTCTTCCCACCCTTTCTCTTTCTGAGCACTGTGGTTTTCCCACCAAGGGAACTAGGTGCATTTGTCCCGAGCCTGCTCCCCTGCTGCTATGCTTAACAACACAAAGGGAGGAGGAAGCAAGAAAATGGTGTCTCCAGAAAAGGAGACCAGCTAAAGGGAAGAGCAGTTGCCAGCTTGCTTGGACCTTGTAGAGTTGGGTGATGGTTTTATGGGGTGGTTTGAATAGCCTCAGGCAGGGGGCTGGACTAAAGGACTGCCGGAGGTCCCTTCCGCTTCCAACCCGACTCTCTATGACTGTGTGACCTTCTCTCGGGCCCGGCGGTGGAGTCTCCTTCCAGGCTGGGGGGGAGAGACAGCAAGTCCTTCCAGCTGCTGCAGTGGGGATTTTGAGCTCCGAGGGGACGGGCCCTGCTTGACCCGCTGAGGGTGGGGGGAAGGGGCTGAGCAGTGGCGACACCATTTGCACCACCTGAAGGGATAAAAGGGCGTCTTCAGCCCACTGAGATCCAGAGCCCCGCCGAGGCAAGGCGGTGCCCCGGGACCTGCTGCCGCAGGCTCAGCCCCGCGTGCTCCTGCCCGCGGCAGCGGGGCTCGGTCCGGCCGGGCATTGCCCCGGGGACGAGCGGTCTCAGGGGCCCCCGGTCTCGCTGAGCAGCCGCCCCGCCCCGCC
>NW_017729029.1:5397392-5397830 GCF_001723915.1 Gavialis gangeticus
GCCCCCGCCCCCCGCGGGCCGGCCACGGGCGGGGCAGACACCGAGCACCGCTAACGCTGCGTGCGATGGCGGGGCGCTGCGGGGGGGCGCCGCAGCCGCGCTCGGCCTGGACCCTCATCACCACCAGGATTTTGTTTTTCACTTGTCCTTCCCAGCCGGGGATGCCCGGGCTTGAGCAATGTCCATCTGCGGTCCCGGCCCGGCTGCCACTGCTGCAGCGCGGGGAAACACAAGCGCGCCGGTTCAGGTGCGGGTGCGGGCGGCTCTCCCCCTCTTCCCACCCGCCCCTTGTCTTGACTTCATTCACCGCACCGCATTCACTCTGCGTCCCGGGGGGTGTTCGGGACCCGGTACGCCAAGCCCGGGCCGAGGTGGTCTAGGTGGGGCTGGTCCCTCCCCACCGCGCCCTGCGAGTCTGTCATGTCACCGCGCTCCGCT
>NW_017729029.1:5407937-5408485 GCF_001723915.1 Gavialis gangeticus
CCATCTGCGGTCCCGGCCCGGCTGCCACTGCTGCAGCGCGGGGAAACACAAGCGCGCCGGTTCAGGTGCGGGTGCGGGCGGCTCTCCCCCTCTTCCCACCCGCCCCTTGTCTTGACTTCATTCACCGCACCGCATTCACTCTGCGTCCCGGGGGGTGTTCGGGACCCGGTACGCCAAGCCCGGGCCGAGGTGGTCTAGGTGGGGCTGGTCCCTCCCCACCGCGCCCTGCGAGTCTGTCATGTCACCGCGCTCCGCTCCCAGGCCCGGCTCGGGTCAGACGCGACCGTCCCCGCCAGCGCCCACGAGCCTCAGTATCCCCGTGCCGCAGGGCCGGCTCCGCTCAGGGGTTTCTGCCGGCGAAGGAGGAGCGGGTCCCCCCGCGCCCCCTCGTCCCGAGCGGTGACGGGTCCCGCGAGGAGCCACGCGCCGGGATTGCCCTCCCGTCGCTTTTCCCGTCGCTTTCCAGTAGGGTCCCGGCGGGCCGGCGGCATCCGCGTCACGGGCGCGTCCGCAAGGGTCCGCGGAGGAAGGAGCGGCGGGCGCGGGGC
>NW_017729029.1:5409084-5410822 GCF_001723915.1 Gavialis gangeticus
GTGGCAGAGACGTCGGGGACCCCGGTGCAAGGGCTGAGCCGAGCGGCTGCCCCGGCGCCGTGCTCGGGGCTGAGCGGCGCGGCCGGGACCACGAGACCGGCCATTAACTGGGCCGAGCCAGGCCGGGACCGTGCCCCTCTCGCGGCTGCCGCCGCCCCTGTCCCCCGGGCACCTGCCCTGCCCCTGGCTCCCCGGGGAGCCCCTCACCGCCCTCCGGGCCCCGCTCTGGCCCTCACATCTCCGCTTTGAGGCGCGGGGCAGGATCGGGGCACGGCAGTAAGCAGTGATGATACACCTGAGCCCCCCTTGCCCAGCCCCCGCCCCTGCTACGATGCCCAGGTGCTTCCAGGCAGGGGCTGCCCTGGGTGAGGGGCCCTGGCGCCGGCTGAGCGGCGGGGCAGAGCTCCGTCCTATCGTATCGGCGACGTCCTGTCCGAGGGGACCCGCGTAAAGGCTCCTGCTTTGTGTTCCCGGCAGAAAAGAGACCTAAAGCAGACACGTCGACTTCTTTCTCAGCCTGCGCCGAGAGCCGCGAAGCGAAGGATGACATCCACGTGGAGCTGCAGGGCTCTGAGCTCTGGAAGCGATTCCACGAGATCGGCACCGAAATGATCATCACGAAAGCGGGCAGGTAGGCGGGCGGCAGCTCCGGGCGCGACGGGTCCCGCACGCGGCTCGTGTCCGCCGCCCCCGCTAAGGACTGCTCCGGCCTCCGGCCTCCTTCCTCGGGGCTAAGCAGGGCCCTGCCTCTGCCCCCGCGTTCAACCCCCTCTCCTGCCTTTGGGACGTGGGGGCTCGTTTTACTCAAAAAGGCGATTCTGGTATTGGTAATTGTATACTCGATCTTACCAGTACAGGCCTGGCTGCGGGTGTGCACACTTAACTTCTATCTATCTATCTATCTATCTATCTATCTATCTATCTATCTATCTATCTATCTATCTATCAGCGATTCAGGTATTAGTAATATCGATATATTTATATTTATATCTATAGCTTACTCCCCCGCCCCCCAGTCGATAGAAATTATTAATACCTGAATCAGTAACACGCGGGACGCACCCAGGTACACACACATTCATACGAATGTTATCTATCTATCTAGATATCTATCACCGATTTGGGTATTAGTAATATCTGCATTGTTTTTTTTATGTAGCACTTAAATACATAAGCTATCGATAGATAGATAGAGTCTATCATGGATTGAAGTATTAGTAATATCGATATAAATATTGATATCTGTAGCTCTCTCTTTCCGTATATATAATCTATCGATAGACAGAACGACAGATAGATATTCATATCTGGGTCGATAAAACGCGGGATGTGAACAGGTATACACGCACATTCACGCAAATATGGTCTGTCTGTCTGTCTATAATCGATTCAAGTGTAATATCGATATCGATATTTATCGATGGATGGATAGATAGATAGATACCGATATCCGCATCGATCAAACCGGTGTGGTTACACAGAAGACAGGGCCGGATGGCCTCTTACGAGAGACTCGCTCGCTCAGCTCAGGGCAGGAGCTTTGCTCAGACAGCCTGGTGGTGCCCGGCGCGCCGGTAAAGCCCAGGTCGGGACCAGCCGGGCTGAGGCTCTAACCTAGAACCGGGGCCGCGGATCGTTCTCGAGCCCGCATTGAAATGCAGCGGGATTTTCCCTGCCGTCCCCACCCCCCGCCGGCCCCGCGGGTCCCGTCCAGGCTCCGCTGGAGTGGCCCCGCGCG
>NW_017729029.1:5411186-5411401 GCF_001723915.1 Gavialis gangeticus
GCACGGGGGCCCTGCTCCCGGCCGGGATCTTCTTCAAATCGTTGCCCCTTTGATGCGGAGAGCCCGGGCCTGTGCCCGCAGGAGGATGTTCCCGTCCGTGCGCGTGAAGGTGAAGGGCCTGGACCCGGGGAGGCAGTACTACGTCGCCATCGACGTGGTGCCCGTGGACTCCAAGAGATACAGGTAGGGGCCCCGCGCCCGGCCGCCTCCAGCCG
>NW_017729029.1:5416401-5448729 GCF_001723915.1 Gavialis gangeticus
GGGCGAGCGGCGGGGCGGCGGGAGGGCGGCGGGAGGAGAAGCAGCCGCGGGTTTCGCGCTCCCTGCGCGGGGCAGGTACGTGTATCACAGCTCGCAGTGGATGGTGGCCGGGAACACGGACCACTCGTGCATCGCGCCGCGGCTCTACGTGCACCCGGACTCGCCGTGCTCCGGGGAGACCTGGATGCGGCAGGTCATCAGCTTCGACCGCGTCAAGCTCACCAACAACGAGATGGACGACAAGGGCCACGTAGGTGCGGGCGCCGGGGGCTGGCGGGGCTCGGCCGGGACCCGCTGCCCGGCTCACGCCCCGCTGGCCCCGCAGATCATCCTGCAGTCCATGCACAAGTACAAGCCCCGCGTGCACGTGATCGTGCAGGACGCCCGCTTCGACCTGTCGCAGATCCAGTCTCTGCCGGCGGAAGGCGTGAAAACCTTCTCGTTCAAGGAAACCGAGTTCACCACAGTCACGGCCTATCAGAACCAGCAGGTAAGAAGAGGCGGCCCGGGGCCGGGGCCAGCCGCCCTCTTCTCCGCCTGCCTTCACACTAGCCCTGCTAACTGCCTCTTCCTGCCAGGGAGATAGAGATCTGTGGGAGAGTCATGCTAGCCCTGAAGGTCCAGAGGCAAGAGTTTCTTAGCATATGAAACTTTTTATTGGAGCCACCCTGTAGTTGGGATGAAGCCAGACATGCTTTCTGATGCCAGCCATTCTCTGAATCCTGTGAGGGGCGGCTGGGCAGTGTCACTGGGTGCTCACTGCCACAAGGGTTGTGTCTTGAACCACCCCTGCCAGGTGACTTCACCTTTTGGGGCCTGGCTTGCAGCTTCCCGCAGTTATGCCAAGGAGTTACACGGCCTGGATGGTCCTTCACAGCAAATGGTGCTGAGTAACATCCCCAAACTTTTATAGTCAAAAGGATTGCAAAAAATAAAATAAGTAAAACAAAACCATACCAGATAAGAGCAATAGAAGGGAAAAACATCCTTGCTTGACTGAGGTAAATCCTAATAAAAGCACATTGCTTTGAACTACTTATAGAGGTAGATATTTATAGTAGAAACAACTGCCTGTTCGGGGCAAATCTTGCTGTCCATCTCCACTGAAGTCAACCAGAACTATTTTTGTGATCCCGGAAAGCAGACTTAAATTTAAACTTAAATATAATTCACCATAACAGTCAGCAGAAGGAGGGACAATTATATGTCTGTTCTATAATTTTAATTCTGCTTGCACACAGTTTTTCTCATTCACTACCGTTATTCTTTATCTTGTAACTTTTCAATTCATAGATTACGAAACTGAAAATAGACAGGAATCCCTTTGCCAAAGGATTCAGAGACCCTGGAAGAAACAGGTAAATATTATAAGATCTCAGCCACAATCTGTAGTTACTTGTTTTTGTATAGACACGACGCTGGTTCAATTTCTTATTCCTTTTAGTATTAGATGGTTTTAATTTTAGACTGAGGTAACTTCGTTAACTCTTGGCATATAAAGAAAAATTGAGAAGACTGCAAGACAGATTACAGAGAATATTTTACTGAACGCTGTCTAGTACAGCAGTAAGGCAAAACATCCATAGATGCAATTCTGCACAATAGCTTTTTCCGTCAAGTCACTGATTTCTAAGGTTTACTTTATAGGGGTGTGTTGGATGGACTTTTGGAAACGTACCCGTGGAGACCACCGCTTACTCTGGATTTTAAGACTTTTGGTGCAGAAAGCCAGGGTGAGTTCTGAATCTTCAAATAGCTAATAAAGAGTAAGCAAAACCCATAAGCATAACACCAAACTCTTCTGAGCACTGTGCATGCATGAGAGAGTGCGACATTTGCATGAATGCCAGTGTGGGAGATGGCCGCATGACAGAGGGATTCTAACTCAGACTCAATGACTAAATAGAGATTTTAGCCTTTCATCAATGTATATGTTGAATAACAAATACCTACTGGGTTTTTTCTTTGAGTGAGACAATATTTTTACATTAACTGTTTAGTATTTTACAGTCAGATGATACAGAAGAATAAATAAAAATGTAAGAGAACTGCAATGAGCTCTTCATGGGACACTGTAGTACTGTTTCCATGAGGCTTCACGTAGGTGCAAAAGTCCACCCACGTGGGGCTCACTGAAGGATCACTGGCCCTTTTTTCTCTCAGACAGTTATAACCATTTAATATGCTTGAGTTAATGTCCCGTTGATGGCTGATGGTAGGAAGACAGAGCTTAGCCATAATAGAAACTGTCCTTGCTGGTACAGGACAGCCTGAGCACCACTCTGTACAGTGGGAAGTTTGGATTCTTAGTTTAAATGATAAAGCCAGTTAATGAGTTTTTTTGGTTGTAAGTAATGTGCTTTTAGAGTTGCCTATACACTTCCAGTAGTGCATATGGTAAATCTTAAACTATAAATACCCTCAATTAAATATTATTTTATGAGATAAAATTAGTACACACCACATATAACATTCCCTGGATCTAGTTCTACGTACCTTTTGTAAAAAAACTGCCTGCTTAAGTCAATTTAAGGCATATTAAAATTTTCCCTATTGATATTTTAATAATGCTTTAATGTACATTAATACCACATAGCAAAAATTGATAGTAGTTAAATAGGACCTTCCAATGTGTATGGAAAAATATCTGTTCAGGTATTTTGGGGGATAGATATAATAAGATTTTTACCTTGTAATACTGTTACCTTGATAAATTAATTTTTTTTTACCACCCTAGAGAATTTTCTATAAATAAAAGTAATGATATATATTCAGATTTTCTATAAGCTTGCCTGCCCTTTTCCTTAAAAAAAATCAAGTATTTAAACAGTAGAAGGAATGAGAGTACTTAGAAAGTAACAATCATGATGCATTAACTGCTGCAAAGTGTTAAGTAGGTGTTACAAGGTTTTTCAAATAAAAATCATTTTTACTTTTAAAACAAATAGTATTTTCACTGAAAAAAACATTTATTTGGATCTCCATTTTCATATTCAAACCAAATTATCTATTGGAAGCATTGCTTGAAAAATTACTCATAGTGCTGGATGAAAAACTGGAAATCTTACATCGGAAAATTCCTTTTTAAAGCTATGATTGCCAATGTAATGGAATCTTTTACATTATGAAAAAATGTAGGCTTTTCTCTTGTGTCATACACACCCCAGCCTCTCTGAAAATGGGACTATTTCTTATTTTATAAGATCAAAAACACAAGATGCATAGGTATAAAGGCCTATGCACATAAACATAAATTTAATGATGCTATGAAGTTGTTTTTAGTCTGGATTTAAGATGGCTACAAGTGCCCTATACAAAAGATAACTGTTCAAACCTATCTGGAAGTTGGCAAGTCCCAGAGGAGATGTCTTACTGGGCAGAGTGAAGCCATGATGATCAAAGGTGGATAATGAATGTGGTTTATCACACAGTGATCACAGGATTAAAGAGAAGTAGTTAGTTAGCTGTGTTAGTCTGAAGTCGGGAAGAAGACATAATAGAGTTACATGTTATCGACTAACTAAACCAGAGATGCATAAGCTTTCGTGAGCATCTGATGAAGTGAGTTTGGGCTTTCAAAAATTTATGCATCTCTGATTTAGTTAGTCTGTAATATGCAGCTCTGCCCTGCCTTCTGCCTGATCACAAGGTTGCTAGCACCTTTTATTTTCTTTGCTAGTTTATCCTACTAGTGTTTCTTATAAAGCCCAGTTTCCTGGACTTATGTAAGAATTTCAGGTCTCATTACATAAAAGTAAATTTCTAGACCTCATGACTATGGAGAAAAGCCGGGAACCATAAATTAGAGACTCAGAGAACATGAAGGCAAATTAAAAGATATTATGACTATTATAGATAGTTTAAAAAAAGACCATGCTATGCACTTGCTGGTTTTGATACCAAATAAAATACAAAAAAATATTTTCTTCATTTTTAAAAATTACTCATTCTACAAAACAAAGGAACAAAACCAGAGCTATATTGGGAATCTTACAATATACAATATTAGGGACATTTTTAAATGGAAAACAAATATTCTATGTACTGCCCCTTAGCTAGTGGCATAGGATCTACTTGTATAAAGTTAGATAAATAACTTTGCCTCCACACATATGGGCTTGCATCACTTAACCTGACCCCAAAGCCCTTTAATAGCAATGGCAATTAGGAACATGCATATCCAGAGAAGGATAGATCCCTGCCCTGCTGCCCTGCTTCTGCTCCCAATTAAGTCAATATTAAAACAGCAATTGATATCTATGGGGAAAGGATGACACCCTTAATGTGCTAAATATCAATCTGCAGTATTTCTACAAACAAGCACCTGTGGTGCAAGATGATACTCAGTAATTTTAAGAACCAGATTAGTTTCTACATTTCATTGTTTCTTATACCTTTGTAGTATGAACACCTTTGATATACCGACAGATATAATTATATAAAGAATTCCATATGGAACATTACACACAAAGCCTGATTAGCTAATGCTAAGAGTCTATTACTTTGTATTATCATGTGAATGTAACAGAAATCCTAAACGCATCACAACCATTTTACAAATTTGGCAAAATGTAGCCAAAAATCACAATTTTTTCCTTTCTAAGATAGCCACAAAGCATATAAATAAACTAAAAGAAACACACTCAGTCTATCAATTGTTGATACAGAACTCTGCTAAAGTATCCATAAAGGAAGAATAGGACTCTTAAAAGGAGTGAGATTAGTAAAACAGTGTCAGTTTAGTAACAGGAATGCACATCCCTCTGGTACATTCCACTCTCAGGGCAACCAGCACTTCTTAGTTCTTACTCTTGATGTCACTTAGCAGGGGCAGAAAATGCATGCTCAATGTTGGTGTTACACATTAGTAATACGTTAAGCAGTTGAACATATAAAATAAGCTGTATTGCAACACTTATAATAACAATCATACATTTTGAGTGTATTTCTAATACAGTTAGGAAAGTATTTATTCATTCATTTAAAAAACCCAGCAAATTGAAAAGTAAAATGTAAAGCTGTTTGGGAGAGACTGATTGAATTCAAGTATATTTTTAATATTTTTCAAGCTGTGTGGAAAGCGAAATAAAGTGAGTATATTCCTGTGACAATAGGCAAATTCTACATGAATACTGAATAAAAGACAGACATTCTCATTTAAATATGCAAGGAAAATATCTTAAAGTCACAAGGAAACAGAACAGCTAAATATTACACTGCCTTTATAACCAAGACAAGGTAATCAATTGTATATGAAGGTAGTAATTCAGCAAAGTGTTTAAAGCTGTGTGTAAGTTTAAGAATATGAGTAGTGCCAGTTACATATATGGGATTACTCACATATATATAACTACTTTGCTGAGCTAGGGCCACAACAAAACAACAACAAATATGATTTCTTTATTGGCATATCATGCCATGCTTGCAGAGCTCCTTTTGGCATCAACATGTATTTGAATGAAAAATAACAGAAGGATAGCTTGAGGGGAGTGGGTCTGGTTTTCATCCTAATTTCTTATTCATAACCATACAACAACATAATTTTGATGACTTTTTTGCTTTTATTTCTAGGTGGGAGCTCTGGTTCTTCCCCTGTCACCTCCAGCGGTGGGACACCATCACCTCTGAACTCCTTGCTTTCTCCATCTTGCTCACCTCCCACATTTCACCTGTCCGCAAGCAACATTGGAATGTCGTGCCCTGAAACCTACCTACACAATCTCAACTTGCCTCTTTACTACAAGATTTGTCCTTCAAGCCTTTTGAGACAACAGTCACTTCTATTTCCAAGCCAGGAAAAACTGGGAGGCACCAATCCACACATCTTACCCCACTTCATGGTGGATGTGCCCATGTTGTCTTCCCTTGGCATAACAAATCTGAAAAATGGTAAATCTGAAGACTTGAGTGGGCAATGTCTACAAGTACCCAATTCTGCCAGTCAAATGTTGTATGGATTACATGCACCTGGAAACATTTTCCCATCAAGTCCCATTGCCCGGGAAGCACTTAATTGTTCTTTACATCCTCCATACGGCTTGTATGGTTATAACTTTTCTATGCCATCTAGACTGATGAATGCGGCCAGCCATTTCAAAGTGAATGATAGCATTCCAACCTCTTTTAGAGATGGCAGATGTAATCACTCCAACTGGCACTCAACAATTAACCATTGCCTTTAATGGGACTATATAACCATTTCTAACACAAAGACCTGGTAGCACGTCTTTTCTTCATTCTTACTCAAAGGTTTGCTGATTATTGAATATAAAGTGCTTCACAATTCAGGAGTGACCTGTCTAGAGATCAAACTTTTCATGCACAAACGTGTCATAATGTTCTGAATGTGGATGACAGTGAGATAACCAGCAACAGTGACAATTTTCCCGGAGAATAATTTATGTAATGTAGGATAGGAGCAAACTGTACATTCATTCTCTTAATATTTGCACTCTAAAGTAGGACTGAATAAATATATAGTTTTTCAAATATTATTTTCATGAAAGTCTTCTTCAAATTCTCTTTCATTTACCTTGAAGAAAAGGGCGAATTTCTGCTCGCCTGACTCATTTAATGGATTTTAATTGGATTACACAAGGCTTTTAGCAAGCCATGCATATTAGACGAAGTGTTTGAACATATTCTTAAGGCATTCACCTTAATGCATCCTATTTAAAGCTAAGCAAGTGCTTTCCTGATTCAGGGCCTGAATGATTCAGATTAGCAGGGTTTGGTCACAAGTCTAAATGACTTATGCTGAAGGAAAGAAAGATAAAGACCAAATGTTAGATCAGAGGTTGGAAAAGGGAGTCTGCTGACATAGGGCCACGAAGAGCCTTCTTCTACCTGTGCCTGTACCAAAATGGGCATGGAGGGGACGATGGGCCATGCTTTTCTTCACCTTGGTTGCCTGGTCTTTTGTAAGAGGTCAGGAAGCAGAGCTTAGGTTTGTAGGAAGTGTGAGGTGAAATGTCTCCACTGAAGCAACTGCTGGGTCTATTCCTCTGTGTTAAGAGCATGTCAGAGTGTAATGGTTGCCACACTGAATCAGACCTCCTGTCCCCTAGATAAGTATGCTGTTTGAAAGTGGCCAGTACCAAATGCTTTGAAAAGGCAAACTCTACAGTAGGCACATGAGATGTCCATGGAGACAGAACATCTCATATTGCCCCCTAAAAGTGACAAACTTTGAAGTAGGAGGTATTAAATTTCTTCCAAAATATGTATCATTGATTATTATAACCCATGGAGAGGCTTATTTTCCATGAACATCACCTTTGGCTTGCAAACTCACAATATAACACTAACAAGATTCTGAAATAGGAGGAATGATTTTGTTCTTTATTTGATCAAAGATCAGTCCCTACCTGAAGTCAGTTTGAAAACTTGGTATATAGTGGATTTTATATATGTAGAAAATAATTGATAGGGATTGATCAAATCATGGCATTAAGAAAGGCTGAGAGAAAGAATAATAACTTTACAAACATAAAAATGACATTGCTTTGGAATTAAAAATGGATACAAGAATTTTAAAAAATCAGCCAAATTCTATTTCGAATTTCACGCACAAATAGAACAAAACAAATTATGTCAAAAGCTGTTTAAATAAACATAGTTTATCTGAAATAGTTATTGATTTCCTGAGTTTACTGGGTTTGACCTCTTCGCTCACATCCTATTCACGTCAATAAGAAGTAAATGCCCAGGACATATATTAACTCTACCTTAACATTAAAACAGTGTGTAAGATCATTAAAAAAGGACACCTGATTTTTAATGTTTTTATTAGCAATGACACTAATTATTTTTGTTAAGGTGAGACATTGCACACAATATTTATAATAAGGTGTTTTACTAATCCCTTGCCACCCACAATAGGCTGCCTAATTCATGTGAGTAATTCTGCTGAAGAAACAGGGCCCAGTTCTAAACACTGGTGTAACAAAATTCAGAAACTTGCCTCATGAAGATGGCTTGCAAGTAAAGGAAGGAAAGAATTGGCCTGTAATCTTGAATATATTCTTGCAGGAGAGGGAAGTCTCTTCCAAGTCAGTTATTTCTTTATGAAAAATGTAAAAGGTAAAACCTACATTTCACAAAAAACAGTTGTGATTAAATAAAGCATTACAAGCATACTGGATAGGACATCATAATCTAAACAAAGCCAGTATTTGTCCACTTAAAAGATCTTACTGAAAATCTCAGCTAGACATTTTCATCATGGAAGACTGTATGTAATACTATCACTACTTTTAATCAAGCAACATATTATTTTTATCTTAACCTGAGTAAATACATCATTTGCCAAAATCCATTTTGTTTTCCATTCACAGGACATTTTTAAAACAGACTCTGATTTTCTCAGCTGTTTTTATTATTTGATTTTTTTTCTCCATGCTTTTGCCTATGCTATGGCAATTTGAAATGAGAAACTTAACATTTGAGTAGTATTGTTTAGTTATTGTTAGCTCATGTAAGTCACATGATGATTTTTTTTGATTAGATGTGCTAAATTCAGGGTCCTGGTGGGAATATTCACAGAAATTTGAAGTCAAGTTTCTGCAAACCCTTGAGCGGACAAGCTTCACATTTGTGTTTCTTGAGCATGCCGGGAAAACTCAGTCATGTTTCATAGAGAGCCAATAAGGAATGCAGACAGCTTGGACTCAAATGATTTTTAATGAATATTTGCTGAGCATTTTTACTGTTTTTATGCAACTTTAATTTTTAACTTTATGCGATTGTGAAATTGCTGACAAACTTTTAGTGTTTGTCACATACTTCCAATAAATTGAAATATATATTACAGGCTGGCAGCTTCAAGTATGAACCAAATCCTGCTCAGATTTACTTAGAGTAACTTCAGTGAGACAGCATATAGAATTCAGCCTACAGAGTGATATTCAGTACAACAAGCTAAATTCTATTTTTAATTGCAAATGCTGGACTCCACTTAATTTCCCTCTAGTGTCCAAATTTCGTGGCAAATGGAGATGTATTAGATGCATAAAGGATAATAATATACTTTATGGAAAGGCAGGTAATATAAATATGAGATTTTAGAAAATAAAATTATATGAATTGATTTTACCTTCATGATTTGTTATCTCCCTAGCCTCCTAGTTATCTCCTAATTTTATAATGTCATAAATCAAGAACTTAACTGTAAAGCAAATGGATCATATTAATGAAATCCATGTTATTAGTTCATATCTGTAAAACAACGTCTTTTTTATAGAAGTTCTCTGTCTATTACTCATTTAAAGGTGAATAATACTGAATTCTACTAGGAACTTAAATGGTAGCAGACTCGTACCTATTTAGAGTCACGAGACCTCATAACGGGGAGTGGAACGTTCTGTGCAGTCCACTTGCTGTGGTCTTGGTGCCAGCTGTAGAAAGTCTGATCTGACTTTCAGTGTGGGGAATGGCAATTGGCCCATTGACTTCAGTGAGTGGGCTTGAATGTTGCTAGGTCACTAGGCCTTAGTGCAAGGAACCTATATAACCAGGACAGCCTTATCCAAAAAGGAAGCACACTTTGAATGGAAGTGTCTAGAGAATATTATGCACTTTATACATTTTACAGATGAAAGTGAGTTTCAGAGTTCTGTGCCTAAGAGCACCTGTTGAAATAATTAAAATCTACATAAAATAGAAATTATATCCCTGCTATGTAGTTTTAAATATAGTTTGCTATTGCCACTGTTACACTAAAAATTTAGGTGCATGTCTGCAGAACTTAGCTCTTCACATGGTCTAATGATCAATCAGGACAATACGGACAAGGGACTGAATACTTTGCTATATTACAATGACAGAACCTGGGGAAATTCCTATTCTGACCCTCACACTTCAGGCATTGTGAAGGCTGAGAGGTTTTCTTTAAACCTAGGAGTTATCACTACTTCAGAACTGTAGCTGGGTATTTCTGCCCTGGTGGCCAAAGTTTGGTTAACCATTTTAGGTTTGGTTTTCTTCTCCCTTCAACAACAGTTCTACACTGTTAGCATGACTGAAAATACTTTTGATTTATAGTAGTGTAGGCAAGAGGAAAACCAAATCCATTGGTTTTAGAAAATATAGCTTAACATTCCCATTTTACTGAATAGCTCCAAAGCAATTTTATTTATATTCCATTTTTTCCCTAGTTCCATAATGTTTCTTTGGCCAGTTTATGATAATAACCAGTTTGGGAATTCTGTCACCATTTTGCGGTGGCTAGTGAAGTTCATTGATACTGCGGATAATGGGCTTATACCATGTGCAGAATAACAATGGGAAAAGGATGTGATTATGAACCGTTAGAGGACTGGATCGCATTTCCCAGTCTGTGGAGCTCATGAAGTTCAGAAACCTACAATCTCAAGTGCACTTTGTACAACTAGACACATTGTGGAGATGAGAAGGCTTCTAAGTTTTGGCAGATTTTCAGAGTATAAGACCAAGTGCCTTTGTAACAGTCATTATGAGATTTGTGTTAGAAGCTTTTAAACAGGTATATGTAGGTTTGTTTAGGATAGATAAGCTGTACCCAAATTAATCAGTGACTCTCAGTACTTTGTTAAAATATGCAAGGGAGAAAAATGAAAGATCGTATGTCCATAAAATGTATACATACTTCCAAATTTTGCACACCACAATTCAGTTGGTTACTATTTTTAAATAAGAAGGGGGAGAAAATCTTTCAGTTTCTACAAAGCTTAAACTTGTTCAGTAATTTCAGCAATTAATCAACTTACATAAGAGAAGTAGACTTATGTTCACATTTACAGTACTCAGAAAATGAAGCTGAAAATACTGCCGCAATGTGTGTGTACTCCACTTTGGAATATGCTACATTTGTGTTTAGAAACCTACTTTTCAATGAGACAAAATAACAATTGTGTTTTTGAATCTGACTGCAGTTTGCCAGTTGGTTTCACTGGAATTTAATCTGTTTATTGGAGAAGTTTAAAAGAAGCCAAATGCATAGATGGATCATTGGTGGTAGTTGCTTTGATATAAGTGCCTTAGCATATATTTAATTTTCTGAGGTTTGGTCTGTAATTAGATGATATAATTTGCATCAAAATAATGTAAACAAACCTGGATTGGATGGCAATATAAAACAGAACAAACAAGTATATAGAATATTTGAAACATATCCAGTATTAAAACTATTTACATGTGTGGTTTGGGCCACTACAGACATGCTGTTCCAATAAACTCATAGAAAGAGAAAAAAGTGAGTATCACTTCCTACCAAAGTTTCAAATGTTCATGTTTACAAATTTGTACTGCACATTAATATGTAAACATCCATTATTGAGAACAGATGGATATGCAATATTTACATGTTCTTTCTTGTTAGTTTTACAGTATATGTATATATACACATATACATATACAGGTTTTGACTCGTAAAGCACCTGAAATATGTACCGACTATTTAAAAACATGGCTGCAAAACCAGCCAAATTATACCACATTAAATTGTGTTATTTTCAAATAGTTTTTTTGTACTGGTGTCTTTTATTATACGAGAGTCATTTTTTATTTTGAAATTAGTATCTGTTTGAGGATGATGTGTATTGAAGAGTATAGTGATAAATATCAATACTTTTCACTGAAAAGAAAGAAGCCCTTCATACATTTTAATGGGGGGAAATGTACTATTATTTCATTTTTTCTGAATTAAATCCCTAATTAAATCCAATGTTTCTGAATTAAATTCATAAAACAATCCAAAATTGGTATTACTTCACCTTTCAAATGAAACATTATTTTTGACTACTAAATATACTGGTCCTAATATGAAATTTAAATCGTTGTAATTTGTGTCGGAAAATCATTTCACCCACAAATTAGGGCTCTATTGTGCTTTGTGCTATATAAATACTGAACAAAATAGATGCCTCAAAGCACTTACAATCCAAATATAAAACAGGAGATGCAGACAGCCAGCCAGCAGGATGCATGGTACCAGTGCGATCAGGCAGAGCAGACAGTGCTCTCAACCTGCCAGTTCCATAACTGTAGACCTAATTTGATAGCAGCCAGTGAAGTAGCCAAGGCATGAAGGGGAGCAGGGCAGAAAGCATGAAGAGGTTTGTTTGTAAATTTAACAAGTGGCTGAAGAGGCTTGGAATCACAGCCCAAACAGAGGCAGAAGTTTATACTGGGCTGGTTGGTTGGCTCAAACAAGAAAATATTTTAAAACCTTAGACATCTGATGAACTGGTTTTATCTATACATAGCTTGGGACCTCCCTTTTTTGGGTATCCACCTCTGTCCTTATGATATGGACATCACTGAGATCAGCAGCAGTTTCAAAAACAGGGATACTGGCAGAGCTTATCTAGGAGGACACTATCTAAATCTGAAATTTGGTACCCTACTGATCTGAAATAACTTATACAAGCAGGCTGCAAAGCCCATTTTCCCATGAATGTTTTGGAATAGGAGCAGTTTAATGAGGGCTGGTACAAGCGCGTACTGCGGTTTTTTTGTTTAGATTAGATATTTTATTTTCCTGTTGGTAACTTCTGGTTTGGCGAAGAATGGAAGCTGCTTGTTTTATTGCTAGTTTTATGATTGGGCTGGGATATTCATCAGAAATGCCTAAATCTCTGGGAGACAAATACAGTAAATAAATTATATAGGAACATTTTTGTAACTAACACTAAGGACTGGGGAACTTTGCAACCTCCTCTTGGGTTCAGCCGGAAGAATACGCCTGTACAAGCCCCTGAGACATTTTGCTAAACACAACCCATTAGTTCAGGCTTTGAGTAGGATCTGGGATTTGACTCAAGTGAGAACTACTCAGAAAAAACCCTGACTTGACTTCCTCATGAACATCTTATTTAATCTGCTTTTCAGACCTATAACAATACCTATGTTACTGTAAATATAAATTAATAACAAATAAAGTAGACCCTTGAACTGAAAGTAGAGTCTGCACTTATGTCAACATGGATTAAGATTTAGGATCTTTTACATGTTTGTTGTCAGGAGATCACTTCAATATTTGATTCCATTTCAGCCTTATTTTCATAGTTTCATAGTTTCTAGAGTCAGAAGGGATCTGAACAGATCATCAAGTCCAACCCCCTGCCCTGGACAGGAACAAGTGCTGGGATCATAATACCCCAGCCAGATATCTATCCAACCTCCTCTGGAAGACCTCCAAGGTAGAGGAGAGTACCAGCTTCCTTGGGAGCCCGTTCCAGAGCCTGGCAGCCCTAACTGTAAAGTAGGGTCTTCTAATATCAAGCCTGAGCCTGCTCTCAATCAATTTGTGGCCATTATTCCTTGTTATTCCAGGTGGTGCCCGGGGGAACAGAGCCTCACCTATTTTCTGCTGGTTCCTCCTGGTGAGTTTATAGACAGCCACTGGATCCCCTCTCAGTCTTCTCTTGTGGAGGCGGAATAGATTCAGGCCCTTTAGTCTATCTTCGTAGGGCCTGACCTGATGACCCTTGATCATGTGAGTGGTCCTCCTCTGGACTCTCTCAAGGTTAGCCACATCCCTCTTGAAGCGCGGCGCCCAGAACTGGATGCAGTACTCCAACTGCGGCCTGGCCAGTGCTGTGTAGAGGGGAAGGATCACCTCCCTGGACCCGCTTGTGATGCATCTATAGATACAGGACAAAGTGCGGCTAGCCTTACTGACTGCCTCCTTGCACTGGTGGCTCATGTCCATCCTGGAGTCAACAATGATTTCAGGATCCCTTTCATCCACTGTGTTGTTGAGAAGGGAGTTCCCCAGCCTATAGGTGTGTTGCAGGTTTCTTCTCCCTAGATGCAGCACCCTGCACTTGTCTGCGTTGAATTCCATTCGATTCTCATCCACCCACCTCTGCAACCTGTCCAGATCTAGTTGGATTCCATCCCTCACCTCCAGTGTGCCCACTTCTCCCCACATCTGTGTCATCAGTGAATTTGGACAGCGTGCTTTCCACACCCACCTCCAAGTCACTGATAAAGATTTTGAATAGCACAGGCCCGAGGATTTTGTTTTTCAGAGGCACCCTCAATATTCTGCTTATATCTTAGTCCTGTAATGAGCTAATAGTTTAATCCATGAGCTACTTAATAAGTGTAAAGGAATTTGTCTCACTTTATTTCCTATTTGTACACTTTGTAAAAACCCTGAATGATTGGAAGTGTTGCTCAAGAGGTGCAAAATCCAGAACCAGAGGAACATTGCAGACATTGGTGCATTGCGCATCTGTGGAGGCAAGACTATTCAACCTCAGCTCTCATTTCATCTGCTGCCTCCCATCCCCTGAGTCTCACCACCAGAGGTGTAGCAAGCTCTTTCAGTGCCCAGGTCGCAGGACAGGGGAAGCATGGGTGGGGGCAGGAAAGTTACCTGCCTGGGCTCTTCTTACTTGAGTGGCAGCAGCTACTGCTGATACTGCTATAACAGCAGGGGCTTAGGCTGCTGCCTCAGTGCAGGCTACCCAGGGGCTGCTCCTGGTGCCCCCTTTACCTCCTCTACTCCCAAGGGCATGTCTGTACCTCCCATGGCAAAGCTTCCTGGGGTGGGGACATCATTTCCCCCCACCCAAAACACTACTAAGCATGGGGCTGCATCTGTCCAGCTTCTATGGCTGGATGGCACAGGGCTGCCCCTACTGTAGCAGAAACTCCTGGGGGCAGGGGGCCATATTGGCATCCCCTCTAAGTCAGTACCCAAGGTTGGTGCTCCGCTCCCTCCCCCCTGCCACTCCCTGACCCCCCATTATGCTACTGCCTACCAGCTAATCAACCAAAAAATAAATAAAAATATTAGCTGATGTAGGATCAGTGAACTCAGCTGCTCCATTTCCTTATTGTCTTAATAATTCTCTCTCCCCCTCTCTTCCTCTTCCCCTCTCTCCCTCCCTCTCCTCCTCCCCGCCTCCTGCTCCCCCTCCCTCTCTCTCCCTCCCATCTCTCTCTCTCTCTCATTCTCTCCTCTCCGCTCCCTTTCTCCCTCTCTCTGCCTCTTCCTCTCTCCCTCTCCTGTTGAGATCATTCTTGAGATTACCTGAGATCAGCGCCACTTCATCCATTTCAGATCCCTGGTCTTATCCTATGGCATTTGCAAAAGGTATTGCACACAGCAAAATCAAGCCTCTTGAGCAAGGGATTCTTGACCAAGAAGGGCTGATTCCAGTCTTACTCTGTCACTCTGGCAGTTTCAAGTTTTGCCTTACATGCATTAGTGAAAATGATACAGTATAACCTCATAAATCCGGCATGCTCGGGACTGAGCACCTGCTGGAAATTTGAAAATTCTGGATTTTTGAAACCCGAGCAGCGGCCAGTCACCGAGCCGGGGATGGCGAGGAGGGTAGCGGTGGCCAGTTGCAGAGCAGCACCTGCCTGTGGAGCAGGGTGGTGTGAGGTGGCGGTAGCGGCCACGTGCAAGCTTCCCCCTCAGCATTTGGGAGGGAGCGCCCGCCGGTCCCAGAGCAGTGGCCTCATGCGGAGCAGTCATATGGGGTGGTGGATGGCAGCGGCAGCATCCACCGCGTGCGTGCAAGCTTCACCTTCCGCGTCCTGAGAAGCGGAAGAGAAAGCTTTAAAAGTTCTGGATTTTTGAGAATTCCAGATTTTTAATATCCAGATTTATGAGGTTATATTGTAATGGGTTCCGTCTCATGAAGCCTAGGTCATAGCCTAGAAATCCCATCTTATAGGCTTTTTTGAAATATTTAGCAAGGTCTTACAGAGGTTTTTGTGGTTCTGTGGATTTTGAGCATAGGATTTTGAGCATAAGACTGAGATGTGGCTGACAAAGTCAAGCATACAGTTTGTAGGGCCACAACTGGGGGTGCCAAGTGTTCCACCTCACTGACCTCTGAGTCACTTGAATGATGGATACATCACCCTTTCACCTCCAACAGCCATCCTACACTGACTCGCAACCTTGCTGCTTCAGTAGGCGCATGGTATATCCAAGATACTTCCACAACAGCCCGCTAGCACTGGTTCTGAAATCACACAGCGTATGAAGATGTTTAAACATCTGAAACATATTTTGTCCAAGGTTCTAGCATATTAACATAAATATAAATGGGGGAAAAAGCTTCTTTTTTATTTGCATCAGGAACTGCTTATTGCCTTTCTGGCTTTCAGGGTTGCTATTCTGAGATCAAGCTCAAGCTTTTTCACACTTAGGACTATCATGATGTCTTTGGCTGAACAAAGTGGAGTTACATCAGTATGAAACTGGTATAAGGGAGACGGGATCATCCCAGCTGGTAAGATTTTACAGATGTTAGGTACAGAGAGTACCCATGCATCATACAACCTCTCTCCCTTGCACTGGACTTGGGTAGTTTCTGATTGTTACGGGTATTTATTAATCCCCTCCTTTATTATGTCCTTTTAATGACAGTCTCTAGAAAGACTTACAACCACATGAGTTCCCAGTCACAGGAAGTAGTTTGCCTCCTGAAGTATGAGGCAAAGTTCTGTGTTATGGTTGCAATTTAGGAGAAGCAGTATTCCAGACGTTGGTACCGTCCTTTGGGTTTATAAATCATACCGCAGAAACTGGCAAATAAAATTCTAGGCCCTTCTCTAGACTTGTCAGTGCATACTGCCCAACAATAGTTGAACATCTCCTCCAAACAGGAATCTTAGATATTTCAGAGGCAGTTTATCATCCACAATAGAGCCTGATGTGCTTTCTGTCTGCAGCGTGAAGATATATTAGATGTACCAATGTGCTTGCAGAGAGTTTTAAAATTTGAAAAGCCTTGCTCTTTAACTAATTTCAAGAAAACTGTTGCTCAGAGAAATCTACTTTTCTTTCTGGTGTTGGATCCAAATCTCATCTTTTAGTAGGGTATGATCTCCAACAATTTCCTCAATGCCTAGCTTAACAGCTGTTAGTACTTAACAGTTAATCAGCTCAATTCAGTTCACCTGTGTGAGTGATCTTTGACGGGCCCATCTGCTTTGAGTCTGGCTTGTGAATAAAAAAAGGCTTCAACTCCAAAAGGAAGAAAATAGTAACGGACTTACAAGATTACTTTAAGCTATTCTTATTATTGCAACAATCCATATTTCAAGAATAGTCATTTTGCTTTTGCTTTGGCCACAAGTCCATTAGAGTATTGCTACCATATTAATCCACCACAAACAGAGCGGACTTTTTCCTTTTAAAACGTACAGAAATACCAGCTTATGCAAAAGAACAGAGATTATGCAGGCAGGTTTCCATTGTACCTACCCAGGATATTTCAAAGAACAAAAAGTAAAACAAAATTAAATGAAACCTCAGTAAACATTATATTAAGGGAAAGATGGGCTAAACTACTGTTTGACAGAGTTGGGTACTGCTATGGCAGTACCTGTCTGTCCATAAGCATTTTGTTATCTATGAATCATCTGCTTATTCCACTGAGCCAAATGGCTGCACTTCCTTTTCTATAGTCCCATTATAATGCACACTACTTCCAGTGAGAAAGCAGCTGTCGAGAGATCCACAGGGTTAGTTTGCTCTGAGTTATATGCTGTACCTTTAGACCTAGGTCCTATGTCGCCACCTTTTACAAAGGTGAGCTCCAGGCCTCCACTGTGTGGGACTGGGTCTCTGGCTTTGGCATCCCTTTCTCTCACCATGACTCTTTAAGCTGGGGCCGAAGAGCATGAACCCACTGTCCCCAGCACTTGGTGTCTTATTCCTCTTGGGTGTCAAGCAACCAGCAGATGTTCGCAGTGACACAGAACAACCTTTCAAAACAAGCCAGCCATTGATGGTCAGCTGGAATGCTGGCTGTCAGTGTCCTTAGGTCAAAAATCAAAGCTCACATGTTGGCACTATTGTTCACATCTCTGGTCCAGTGCTCTCAAGATTTCATCTCTCTGTCTGCTCTGGAAAGCCAAGAATTTATGACCGTTTCCTTTCACCCTGGTTTTTTGCTTCCGGCTCTACTCACATCTTTTGTGTGTCTTGGCTGCCAGTCATTAAAAGTTGGTATCCAATCACTGTCCTGCCTTTGGATATCCAAGGAAAGCACATTCATATACCGCAATTCCTTGAGAGTTCATTCATACCCATTCAAATGTGCTTACACAATCAACATACAGATGTTAGTACTTTGTCCTGAAAGAAAAATGAATTCTTTCAGGACTAGTAGCTCACAATAGAAAGGTGAGTGATACCTACTTTTCATAAAAATAATACAGAACTTTCCCTGCATGCTCCACAGAAGCAAACACTTCGAGTGACTGGGAGCTCAAGAACAGGACTGCCACATTTGCCCTAGTGTTTCTAGGATCAACTTGATTTAATAGAGGCAGCCCATATTGATCTATGATGATAAGCTCAGTGATGGGTTCCTGTAGAGTTACGGAGGCATTTCATTTGGGTCAGAGGACAGAGGAAACAGGTCTTGGAGCCAGCATTCCCCCTTTCAGCTCTGCATGTACTACCATGCCCCCAAATTTGCTTCCCTTTCATCACCTCTACAGATGTACTGGTATTTGTCTTTTGCTCTTTTCCACTCGTGTTAGTGAAGGGGAGTCTTTACCTTAGTTACAGGCTGAAGTTGAGATTAAATCATAATACACAATGTAAGAGCTTTCAGGGGAAATAGCCTTCTCCAGCATCACATTGCCTGCTTAAATCTGGTATTAGTTCAATCTACAGATTTTTCTTCTAATGTGTAAGTGACAGCAGAAATAAACTCTTGCCATGCCAGTTGTATTAAAAATCAAGAAAGAGACTAATTTCAAACTAAACAACAGATTTAAATCATCCATAAATATGAAAAAAAAATTTAAAATACGTGGACTTTTGATATAATGTTTCTTAACAGAAAGGAAATGTTACCTTAGTAACCATGATTATTATCAAGTCTCAATCCATTCAGAGAAAGGTACAAAATATTTTGCGGAGGAAACGGTGCTCAGATGCCATAATGATGAGAATGCTATAAATATACAGACAGGCATTTACTGAAGCTAGAGTTTAGTAAACTATTTACAATATCTAGCAGATGTATGGAATTACAAAGCTATTTTAATTACCAAATCATTGACCTTTAAGGATAAGGAAATACATATCTATATTACTGCTTTAGTATCAGGAGGCAAAAGGTAGACATTTTAGAATTATACTGAGGCACACGGTAAATAATTTGAACATATGGATCTTTTTTCCACATTTTCATGAATAAAAAATGAATGCTGAAACGATCTGGGGGAAAATGCCTCTCCACAATTATGGAGAGAAAATTCCATTTACACCTGCATACACAGTGCTTCATTTGCATTTTGAAAATCAGCCCTTTCTATCAAAATTTGTGGGTATTTAAATGCTGGCATGTTTATACGAGGAATTTCTATTTAAAGTTAAATCAAATACTTGAATGAAACATTGGTAGAGTGCATTTTAATGTAACATACGTTTCCAGATAGCTGTGAGAGGGTGAAGTGAGTACCAAATACTGAATGAGGAACTTAAATCTTATAGTAGGCCTGATCCCATCATGCAACTCTGGAAGAGTTGTACAGTCACAGTGCTTACAGAATTATGACCTTTATATGTTGCACATTCTGTTGTTCCACAGTTTCAGTGTTCATTGTTACCAGAGGTAAGTAGCAAACTTTTTTTGCAATAAACTATTAACAAAGCAATGTTAGGACTGCAAAACTAAACCCTCAGGTGTCAGAAAATGCAGAGGCAGGGTTGAAAGCTAATTCACTTCCTTTAGGCTTTTCCTTGAAACATGAAAAGACACCCTTGCAAATTCAACTGAACTAACGTGCTTCACCATAACTCCAGCGTATTTTGCTCTGTGAGACTGAACCAAAGACAGAAGTGAACTGTACATTCTTCTTTGCAGATCTATGAAAGCTACTGATTCAAGTACAGGACAACAGAATTAGTTAAGCCATGCTTTAGGAACTGTAATTCAACTTTAAAACTTGAGTATTACCTAGCAACACATGCTGCAATAAAATAGACTTCAGAATGAAAATCCTGGAACTTTATTTCATGTAGTAAAGGATTGTTCAGAAGTCAGAGACTACTCAAATCTAACATTTATCAAAATCAGAATTCATTTGATCATTTTCCAGTGTCTCAAGCCAATAACAATTGTCTTAGTCTGCTTCAGCCAAAGTTAATGATTAAAGGATGCACCATTGACCTCAGTGAAAGCCAGAATTAAAAGCATAGTTTAAAAAAGACATAGTTGGAATCTAGTATGTCTTTATAGTTCTTGTTTTCACAGCCTATTTTTTTCCATGCCTCAGAGATGCCATAATGTGGCCAAAATACCATAGATGGCCACATCACACCTAGGTGATAGAAACATGACAATAAGAAAACAATTCCTAATATTTTAATCCTATAAATGGCTCCCTGAGGTATTTAAAAACAAGGGAAAGTCATAAACCCAATGATGCATATAGAGATAACTGATGTTATTTTGTTCTATGTGAATGTATTCAGTCTTGGTTTCGTTCACTAAACTGGATTGCAGGACCCTATTCAAATGTTAATAATATTGAAGTAGAAATCAATATTTATTACACACATACATGACTAGGTAACCGTTTAATAATCTTGTCAACAGTGGACAGAAAGAAAGGTTTTGTTTTACATTTGTGCAGATGCTTGCCTAGCTTTCCATACTTTTTTTTTTGTTTCTTACAATTTATTGTCAACACTTTCAAGTATAGCCATGGAAATTCATACTTCTTATTTCGCCTTCATTGAAAAATTTTATCATAACAATCAACTGAGGTTGATAAATTATTTCCATAATGATATTTCTTATAATGGTATCACTTTTACTAACAAAAATTAAATTGAAACAATAGGTTCAATTGATTAGGTTCTAGATCCTGCCCCCATTCAAATGAATGAGAATTCTACACTGGGCTTTCATGCTAGCAGGCCAATGCCAGTGCATGTATTATTTTTAATAGCTCCTCCATTTGCTTATATTCATGGTACAGGTACAGAATTTAACTCAACATTACAGCTAGCAGGAGGATGACAATTCTGCCTTTTAAAATGTTTTTCCATCCTGAATCAGAATGAAACCTGAAAATGAAAAAAAAACATAAAGGGAAAATTCTGAAGTAGTATTTGTTCAAGGACTATTAACATATTTTGTATGACAACACTGCAAAAATTAGTGTGGATTTTTAAAAAATTATAACAGATGACAGTACCAAAAAGAAAAATTCATCAAAATGAAAAACTGGAAGGTTGGGTTTGGATAACATTAAAGTAGCAGACGTTAGCATCTTCATAACTTTCCCCTTCATTTTTTCTAAAAAAGTTCTTGGTAAAATTACCACCATTTTGTGAAGAGTCCTAGTGTTGGCAAAGCTGCGTTTTCCATTGTAAAATGGTTCCATCAGAGTTTTTATGAGTGGCAGTACTCCTCAGACTACAGTGTCTGAAATAGGAAAGGTGCTATGAAAAGCCAAATCTCTTTGCTGTACTTTCTATATATAAAGATGCTTCTGATGAATTTTTTACTCATTTAGTTCCTGCAATGATCTAAACCAGTAAGGTGTACTGAGAACCTGTGGGACTGAGACAACATTTTAAACTCACTAAAATCAGTCTCCTAAATCCATGTCAAGTGTTTAGCTCATATCTAGCACTTAGTTCCCAACAGCCTTCTCTGACCTCAGCCACAGCTATGGGGCCTCAGCACTTAAGAATCAAAGTAGTCATTTCAACACCTTTACTTGCATTGAGATGCCTAACCATAGGCTCCTATCTTTGTAAAACTGGCCTTGACATGCTGTTCTGGCTTCCAGTAACTGGCTCGCAGCAACTGGATCCAGCAGCTGGTGAACAAGCTCCTCAGTACAAAAACATGCATTTATTTATGTAGTTGATTTGGTGCTATTTTGAAACAAAGCAATCTGGGTTCTGCTGAAATCAAGGCGCCAATGAGGCATCTCATAACCTCTGATGGTTTGAGCCCTGGAGTGGTATGGGGAATACCCAGGGCTCCAGCCACTCCCACTTTTCTGCAATGTGGTTGGTTCAGCAGTACTTTCTCCCAAAGCTTCTTCCAGCCAGGGCAAGGATGTGCTCATTGCATTTCCCTTCTGCTTAACTCTGTTTTTTTCCAGTTTTGTCTTTGGTTTGGGCTCTTTTCCCTGCATTATTTTCCAAGCAAATGAAAGCAAGTAGCCTTCCAATTTTTCCTTGCATTCATTCTCAACAGGGAGTTGGAAAGAAAAATCCTAGTATGTAGTGTGTTAACATGGAGATTAAATGTTGCAGGACAACTGAGCTTACAGCATTTTTCTTTTGATGGGCTGAAGAGGTTTAAGAAATGATGATTCATTTTCTAATCACAGGAAATAAATTTAGAGGCCCCACCACCAAAAGGTTGAAAATGAATTTGCCTTGCAGCAGGTAAAAACATGAAAGGATGATTTAAAAGCAATTTGTAATTAAAAAAAAAAAAGCAAAATATACATGGAATGAGAGTAAAGCACTTAGCCTACTTCATTTCCAGTAATTGTACTTGGTCAGCTTCAATCTAATGGTTTTTTACCTTGACAGCCATATGCCAACATTGGACACCTGTCCAACCCATAGATTTAATCTCTTTGTCTTTTTCCTAAAAATAGAATACACCTGTGTTAAAAGCTCTTTTCTAAAAGACATTCCTAATCTGGATTGTGTTAAAGTGATATTTTTGTTTTCTATTTTTGATGATTTGCTTCAGTGATAACATAATGGCATAATATTTTGCCTGGGACTGATTAAAACTTTTCTTTTGATCAGTGGAGAAGACTGAAGCAGTTGTTTATTACTGGACAAAACTTCAAGAAAAAAAGAGGTTTGGGGAAGTTGCTTTTGCCAGAGCAATTTCATTTACTTTTACAAACAGAAAAAAAATCAGTTTCAGTTGGTATGCACACTTTCTTATTGCCATGCACAGATAAAACTGCAGCACCAAGTTGTATCAGTTAACCTTGCAGTCAAAGTATGTTATATTATATACACTTTAGCCTCAAAGCTGCCAACAAGACTGATTTAAAATCAAGGCCCAGATCAGAGCTCTTGTGCCAGATCATTAGCTGATCTAAATTAGCACTGTGGTGGAGCCATTGGTTTATGGTAGTTAAAAATCTGGCCCAGTGATTTGATCTCCTACACAATCTGGCCATGTGTGATTAGTAGCATAAATATATACAATTATTTAAATCCATGGAAATCATTTGGAATATTTTGTGGTAGCTTAAAATCAGCTGGAAGTAGCCCAAAGAAAGAAAAATGCTACTGTTCTAACTCATATACAGAGGGTACAATTACACCAAACCAATTGAAAAATGAAGAAAATCAGTAATTGTTTTTAATATTATGTTTACTGTAAAAGCGATTGTTTGGAATTGTAGCAAATACTTTTATCCCAAAATTGTGACATTAATGAATTTTTTTAACCAAATTTAATTGTACAGAGAATATAAACTGTATTATTATCCAGAAACACAATCTGCTTAAAGTATTGCAATCACTGCATGTTTCAAATTTGTCTAAATTTTAAAATGTCAGGCATATGAGAAAAACAATTTTTTTTGTTTTATAATTTGATGCCAACATTATCTTGTTACAAATTGGCAGCCTTTGAAAATAAAGTTGTTATTCCCCTTTAATCCCAGTTACAAAAGGCTTTCAAGTATATAGATTTTAATTGCATGAATATTTTTAATAAAATCCTATATTTAACTGTTGGCAAGATTGCAAGGGAAAACAATAATAACTGGCTGAGTCTACTTGACAGAGTAATTCTTTAGGTTACATTCAGCACATTCACACAGCTGTGACCAATAACTTTGCTGTCTTTATTATTCTCCTATGATATGAAATTAAAATGAACTGGAAATGTTTATGCCATAAATGGCATGCAACACATTAAACAGATAATGCAAGCTAAGGGTTTGCTTAAAACATACAGTTTCTCATCCAACAAAACTGAACTGTAACTTAATCCAAGCTTTTCCTAGTCAGTGGAGATTGCTGTTCTGTCGAAAGCCTCAAACACATAACAATATCTTCATTAAAGGGGAATTACTTCCATCTCCCCATTCCCAGGTGCCACTGAAAACGAAGCTTTGTTTCATGTGGCCAGTTTCAATTACTATGTTTACATCAGCAGATTCTTTTGCTTCATGGAACATTTTTTGATAAGTCTATTTTGGTTCTTGTTTGCTTCCCTTTGAATTTTCCCTGAAGCATGTTTATAAACTGCATATTAATTCTTTGGTCATGCCTTTGGTATTTTTCACTACTTTAAAAAAAAGACCCCATCACATTTAATCATCTCAACTCAACATTCCTTTTGCTTGTTTGCACCAATCGATAAATTGAACTAAATCAAATTATGTAAGGTTGTTAATTCTGCAGCGTATAAGTGCCCTATTTCCAACATGTGCACCTGACATGTATTTTCCTTGAAACAAGATACTCCTCCTTCAACAGACACATGCCAATCAACACAGCCACATAAGGAAATACCATAACTGCATCAAGAAGACTTGCTGACATGTGTCTGCAAATTGATCTTCAAGATGTAGGAAGCCTCTAGGGTGAGAGCATGTGGAAAAATCAAGACTGGCAGAAACTAAAAATTGTTAATTTTATTTCAAATTTCCCGAGTACAACCATATAGCAGAGCCCTAATCTATGAATGGGGTTAATAGTAGTAAAAATGATCGTATTTCATGTGTTAAATACAGTACGTGTGTGTTAAAAATAACAAGAGTCTAATCTAAAGTATGCCTGGATTAGAGAAACTAACTCTTGGTTGTCCTTGAGTGTTTGCTGAATCTCTACTACAATCCAGGATAAGGAGCATTGGAAATAGCTAGGACTACTGGAGGGCAGAGATGTGGGTTATCCGTAAAATTTTGAATTGGAAAATTCAGTAAAATTAAATATTAAAATTAAATAAATACAGCACACTTAGTGTGGTCTAAGAGTTACAGTCAAACAAATTCAAAGCTTTATGTGGAAAGAAATTATTTTTATTGGAATACTTGTAAAAATGTAAAGACAATACACAATAGCGCGTACTTCCCTTACATTGTTTTTTAAATGAAAAAAAAACTCCAAAAAAAGAAGGCACTGAAAACTGTCGACATATTAATTTTAGCACACCCAAAGAACTGTGCTTGATATGCTGTGCTTTGGTTTTGATTTGACCTGCACAGCCAATGAGGTGAATTAATAACTTGATTTTTGGTTTGGATTTTTATGTGAGTGTATTTACCCTCCTGTTTACAAATCAATAAAACATGTGTATTCTCTCACACACTTCCTAGGGCTAATCACCTGAAAAACATTAATTACAACTGTGAAACTACCAGCCTTGCCTAAGATTGCATTGGCATCCATTCATTGTTACTAGTGAATTTTATGAAACAATTGCTTTTTAGAAATGGAAAATTTCCCACGGAAAAATAAAGCACTAGAAAATTTTCTGCCCCACATCTCTGCTGGAGGGTAGGAGTATCTAAGAAAATGCATCTCTGCCACATAATATTGTACTGTATTTGGTTGTGCTAAAATCATCGGCACCCAGTAATTTCCAATAGCAGCTGTTGCTAAACAGTTCTGTGTAGTCACCAGCATTAACTACCAGATGCTCAAATCCTAAACTATAATTTCTAACGTCCTTTTCGATAAAGTACAGTGTTACTGTGTTTTTATTCCAATTTCCACACTGATAGGGTGTAAAGTAACAGCTTCATTGCAGCGCAGTCCACTCACAGTCAGTTTTCATTGATGGGGTAATGAAAGTTTTGCCTGAGTAGCCCCAAGGGCTTTCTAGTACCTTACTGCAGTTTGCCATTGTTATGTGATTTCTACCACATGCTGCTCTTTGAATGTCACCATCAATACTTCACAGCAGGTTAAAAAACTGTCCTTTTTGTCCTTTTCCATTTGGCAAACACAGTTTTCTTCTTCCCCTTTTGTTCTAGTGTCTAATGAAGCCAGAATTAATAAGATTTCACATAGACATGATTCTAGGGATATTAGCAGAGCTGGGAAAATAAGGTTTGATAAGTAGATGCAGAAGAACCAACAACGCAGTGCACAACATTGATTCTGCTATGCTACTAACACTGCCCGGTGTTCCCATCCCGTGTATAGCTGCAGGGGAGTGAAGATAGATAGGAGAACTCTTTTGAAGGCCCTTCCTCCTTGGAAATAAATGGAAGCCTCTCCTCTATTATCATTATTGCTTATATTAGAACGGCATATAGAGACTCAGCCATTTCATGACAGGCAGTTAGAGGCAGCTCCTTAATCTCTCCACGCAGTCAGCGCTCTAGGGATCCTCCACTGTCTCATGTTTTGTACAGTCATTTACACCTCCAAATGAGGGATGAAGTACCTCCCTTCACTGACAATGGGAGTTGCACATGTATCTAAAAACAGAACTGCAGTCTTATGAATCCCCACAGACTTCTAGGAGGAATGGCTGGAGGACCTAAGGAGAACAGCTGTGTATTAAAGACTCTTATGTAGGAAGATAGGCTGGAAAAATTTAATTCCTTTGGGAACTCTCAAAAAAATGAAAAGAAAAAAACCCTGAAATCTGGAATGAAATACACTTCCCATTAGTGGCAGGGGAAATGCTTCCCTGCCTGCATGCTTTACTCAAGAGACTACCAATCTTGAGACAATATGTTTCTTATTCGCCTACACAAAGCACATTTCTTATGGCTTTTAGTGAGCTTCACATGGAAAGAAAAAAAAAGTGAAGTAATTAGGAGATGGGGAAGAAAGCCTAGAAATAGCTAGAGGAGCTCTCAGCTAACTGCCCGTCTGCCTCAAATCTGCCCCCTTCAGAATTGCTAAGCAGCCACCAGCCTGGAGGGGCTGCTTTTATAACACCTGAACTGGGATGTGCTGATCCTTGAGCCTTTTAAAATACTCACCCCACAGCTGGAGGGGTTTGTGAAAAATCTTTCTGCTCAGAGCTCTCTGTTCCCACATGAAGCTCTAAATTACCTTAAATAAACTGAGCAATGAAATAAAAATGCTAACCAACCCTAACTGAGAAATAGAAAAAGTGAAACAAACTGATTATGGATAATGAAAGTGATTAAGACATCTGAAAAAAATTCTGAAGATAGTTAAAATACAGAAATAATATATGTATAATTTAAATAACCTGATGGAGATGAGGATATTAAAAGGGTACTGCCTGAAATACAGGTTTATGTTATTAACAGAGTTTTGTCTCATGGCTATTTAAAATATGTTGAGTAGTTTTGATTGTATAGCAAACCTCAGTATCTCTGCAGAGAGCATGGGTACCTGGCATTCTGGTTAAATAAATCTAAAACTAAAAAAAATAAAATGGAGGGCTAAACCATGTATTATTCCTATTGCTTGATATTTATTTTCGCAATTATTTATCCTACTAGTCCTCACTGAGAGTTGTGAGCTTACGATCTGACTCTTTGCTATATGAATAGTTACCTATATGTGAATCAAATATTTTTCTTAGTAAGCACTATGATATGTATTTGTTCCTCAACTTAAGCATTTTCTAACCGTTCTATCAATTCAAATAATAGAAGTTTTTTACCACTAAAATATTGACTACATCAGGGAAAAATAATTATTAGCAATGGTGGAGAAGTATTGTCTCATCTAATGTTGTATCTAAAAAGAGAATGAAATAGCAAGATTCTGTTTGCTTGTTAAAAGAGTTTAAACAAGAGATCCTGATATTCATCTGCAGTTATTTTAACTGACTTTGAATTAAAAGCTTGAAGTTGAGGTTTGTTGATCTTAGCTGCAAATGTTGATGTTCTTAGCGGTATTTTCTTCTCCTGTGACTCAGAAACCCAAAGACATATACATCTCTGATTTCTCATGCTTTTCAAATGTGTCTCTGGAGGTACTTTGTAGGAACCATAATAGTCTTCTCTTCAGTAATAATCACAGTGAAAATGAGGATTGCCTGATTCAGCCATAATCACGCTGGAACTTATATATGTGGCTATTAGTTATGTTTTTCCAACTTACATTTGAAGATTTTTTCTTAATAAATATCAGGGGGAAAATGGTGTGTCAGATACACAGGCTTCAAAAAGCAAATGAACAATCAGGGCAACTTTCTCTAACCTGTGAGCTCTTTGATATTGTAAGTGGGAGTGATTAGGAAGGGGAACATTTTGCATGAAGTCTTGATAAGGCATCTTGAGTGTCGCTTTTAAATCTGGAATTGAGATTTAAGCAAGAATTCTCTTTCCCTCTCGGCAGCACGGCAGTTGCCACCTGCCCATTCAGTCTTTAACCAAACAGTTTGGGTTTCAGGCCTGCTCATTTGGAGGTCAATGACCTACAGGAAAGGTGGCCATTTGTTCAGTTTGTTTTCCCAGTAAACTATAGACACTGATAACATTTTAAAAATGAGACCCACACCTATGTAACGTCTTCAGGGTGACAATTTGTCTTTCCTTTTTTGGTCTTGATAACAGCATGGAATTGATGCAACAGACTCTGTTAAGGTAATCAGATCATACTGGAATGCAGACGGGGAAGGACATCTCTATGCATTACCATCCCTTGCCTTCCATTTAATTGCTCCTCATGAAAATATGTTTGGGTTTAGGGATTGGTTAAAACTGAACCATTTGCATTGTCCATGGGCATCGCCAACATGTCTGCGGATTACTTAGTAATAGGACCTTAGCAGAACCAAGTAACAGGTGAGGTGCTCCACAGCACAACTAAGTACCTAGAAGTGACTCCACAGAACATTTCTAAAGTTCCCTTTACCTTGCGGCGGTCACCGATGAGTGACTATCCATACAGCAACTGCCCTTTACTATGCAGATGCTGGTATAATAAATCTAAAGATCAGGCCACTCACAGGAGGAGATTAACCATCTGTCTGAATCTTTACTACACACTTTTTTTCAGAGGAATGGAGGAGCAAGTCTCCAGACAGGAGTGGTGCTCAGAGTGCTGCATCAGACATGTCACTGAAAGGCTGACAACTTGCCCGTGTGTCTCTAATGATGCAACACTAGAAGTTTCTCCCCTCTGTTTTTCTGCTTCCACTAGGCTTCATGACAGAGCCTCTAGGACAATGGGGTCTTAGTAAAGTCAGCCAATAGGCCATCCGCATCAGAACGGTCTTCTATAAACTGAATGCTGCAGCCCTCGCTTTCACTCTTCCCAGAATCAAGGATGCAGTTGGATTCTTCCCTGTGCTCCACACTAGGTTTGTCCCTGGGTAAGTGTCACAGGCCAGCAGGGCACTGTGAGTATATCAACTTAGTTGCAGACTGACTGAGCACTGCAACTTTATTAGCCACTGGGCTTTTTGGTTCGGGATTGAGGAGGTGATGTTGGAAAGGAAAGAAACGACGTTTCACTTACAAAAAGGAATGAATTTTACCTATGACAACAAAAGATATAGTTTGCATATATAATAGTTAATAAAAAGGTTAAGCTAATAAACAGACAACATAACAATACAGGTTAAAATCGACAGTGATAATAAAACAGATAAAGAAATTAACCAAGAGTTCCTACTTGGTTAGTAACTTATCGATAGTCCCTCAGTTAGAAGATGCACGTCAAGGTGAATCAGCGAAGTCAGACTTCTCTGAACTGGGCTGGCCGAAGGATACCGGTGGAAGCCCCTCAGTCAAGATCTGGTCCTCGCTCTCACAGGGAGCAAGAGAGATCCGTGGGGTATGGGACAGCAATGACCCTTCTGTTCCGTCCTTCCCGAGGGTTACTATGACGTGCGTCTTCTTTTATGTTCTAATTATGCTAGTTTTTAGTTATATAGCCATTCATAATATTACTTTATAGCTGTTATCCTATGGGGTTAAAAGGTGTTAGAAATCATTATAATAAGTTACTGCCCAAGCTTGGTTTTTTCCAATAAGCAAATTGCAACACAGCATCTTCAGGTTTGAAATTAACATTACCCTGCCTAAATCCAGCCCCTTCACAACTCTCTGACTATGCTTTTTTGAGACGTTCTTTCTTAAAATGTACTGGATAAGCTAGGCAGTTGAATCCAGCTTTTATCATGAGCAAGGCTAAATTCTGAGCGAGAAAAAACGATTAGGTTAACTAATTTCACAGCTATAGCTTTGTCTTTGAGGCCTAGTCAGTTCCACAAACAGTTACAAGTTACAGTTGCGGGTTACAAAAATACAAGCTTCATATTAGACAAAAGTTCCAAATGCCTCCAAGAAGCACGTATTTATTGCTTATTAATTTCTTTGGTTCTGGCCATCACAGTAAGGCAGAAAAAAAGGGAATTCATAAAGTACTGGAATTCATAAAATATATTGTTCTCCTAAAGGAGATAAATGTGATACCACAGTGAGTGTGATGCTTCATCCAAAGCCAGTCCTTTCCCCTTGTCTCTGATCTTGATTTTCTCTCTTTCTCAGGATATACAGAGGTTTACAGAAGTATGTTTCACCAGAAGATGCAAATCTGCTGCCCAGTCTGCAGGACATTTCTCAAGGTCACACTTGCCATTGATTTTTAACATGCACAAGAAGTAGCTACAGAGACTGCAGATACAACAGAACAGAGGTAGAGCAGCATCAGGACTGTGCTTATTTTAGCAGTTAGTTTTTATAGATAAGTTAATTAAATTACCCTGATTTGTTTAATCCTTAGCAAAATACTCCACACCTGAGCCTCACGTGGGCAAGAGATTTCTTTGTAAGCAGAGAGTTAACTATAAACTGTGGGGAAGTTGCTTGTTTCTCATTCTGCCTGAACCAGCTTTTTGCATTTTGCCTTCAGTTTTTGGTGGATCAGCAGAAATGATGTTTTGTACTGATCGGTTACACGAGGCAAATATCTTCTGTTTGATAGTGACATTTTTTGAGCATCTCCCAATAGAGATTTATATAGTCTTTTTACAGGGAACAGTACATGCATGCAAATGCCTCTAGGAGAGCTCATCAGCTTGTTCGTTCTCCCTTTCTCTCCTTTCCAGGTTCAATCTACTTCCACTTGCTCTTCTTCACAGGAAAAGAGGCTGGAGAGGCTGAGAGAGGTTCTGGACATGTGTCCAGGGTCCTTGTAGGTGGCTACGTTGCTTCATTTTGGATCATTGCTACATGTAGAGCATGAATAAGGGAAAGGGATATTTCGTGGTGTTGCTCCTAGTCACAGCATGGAGGGGACATGGACATAACCTCTAGTTCCAAATCTCTGGTTTTGCAAGATTTGTGTAATCAAAACTAGAACCAAATTTAGCATTTCTTCCTTTCAATAGAAACTTATTGTGTGCAACATCTCTCTAAAAATGGGTGCATAGAAGTAGTCCATATGTAGACCCCTAAATAAGCTGCCTGATTTTCAAAAAATGCTGAGTAACCAGCATTTCTGAAGCCTTGGGAATGGGTCATTCAGTTTAAAAGACCAGGCTGCTTGCTCAGGTTTTGAAGTAATTGTAGTCTAGCTTTCTACAGGCACTCAGTGTTGCCAGTTTTGGCTGATGAAATTACATTCTTTGTCAACTTCCTTGCAATGAGCTAATAGCTTTTAAAGCCATTTCATGAGGATTGTCTAGGAAGTGATCAAACAATATGCACATGCCACAGAAGTTCTCTCAGTGCCACACTGAAGACAAGGAACAAAGCACATCACCATTTTGGAGAGGGATCTGTGGATGGTTAACATAGTAATCAATGCATCAGAGCTCATAAGATATAAAATATTGAATAACACTGGGACCAGATATTTTTCTCCAAGAGAATATCTTCCCAATATTCCAATACGGCTTTTTTTATTAGTTAAGTACCCATGTTTTCCTACTTTCTAATACCATTCCTTCTCTTTCTCTCCTCCTCTGAAATAGCATAATAAATACAGTAATAAATTCTTCTGTTAATGATGTTGTCATGTTGAGTAAGTTGGATCCCATTATCAGCTTGATTATGCCAGATGCTGAGCAGCTCAAGATGCTAAGCAATTTACAGGATTAGGTCGAATGCCAGGCAGTACATCTGAGCCTTCTTTTCCCTTCCCTGCATAAGATGGACATAATTTACTTGATTTTCTGGGAAGCCAAAGCCTGAAAAATGCTTGCCACTCTGTGTCATATCTCAGGCCAAATGATCTTTGAAGGCATTGTCATTTCAATAAAATAGAATTAAGTATTAATCATCATAACCTTGCGCTTTAGACATGAAGTCTCAAGGGCTTCATCAGTCATTTGGCTGACTCCTTCATTGGATTAAAGTAGTAGAAATGACACAGCTTATTTAGCTTGTGTGGATTTGTAACACATACCACCCAGCACTGCATATAGGAACTAACAGCACAGGGCAAAGTCAACA
>NW_017729029.1:5453729-5469065 GCF_001723915.1 Gavialis gangeticus
TTTCCCTTCCCTGCATAAGATGGACATAATTTACTTGATTTTCTGGGAAGCCAAAGCCTGAAAAATGCTTGCCACTCTGTGTCATATCTCAGGCCAAATGATCTTTGAAGGCATTGTCATTTCAATAAAATAGAATTAAGTATTAATCATCATAACCTTGCGCTTTAGACATGAAGTCTCAAGGGCTTCATCAGTCATTTGGCTGACTCCTTCATTGGATTAAAGTAGTAGAAATGACACAGCTTATTTAGCTTGTGTGGATTTGTAACACATACCACCCAGCACTGCATATAGGAACTAACAGCACAGGGCAAAGTCAAAAGTCAGTTCTGCGTATCAAAATGTAGAAAGCACACCAGAGCTAAGATATACATTGGCCTTCTGCTTTTACTGTTTTCTTTGTCATACTATCCCTAGTTAATCAAATCAGTATTATAGTTTATTTTTGTATATATTTAAATATGTCTTCTTGGCTGCACCTCATTTAACTTACTGGTAAAATGTACCCTCACCATAAACTGGTAAACAGTAACACACAGTACGTTCTCTGCTGTTCTGAATGCATGTTATTGAGGGCTGGCCTGAAGGAGATATTTCCTCTGTTTTGTGTAGTTTGCAGTAGAAAATAATGACCAGGGACAAGAACACCTGGACAGAGAAGCTGTTATGTTTTGCCTGGGATGAGGCCAGACTAAAAGTTTTCATTTCTTGACTTCCTGAAATGCCAATAGAAACCCATGTGATTTAGACAGTTTGAGGCTGAGGGGATCTGCTAAATGGAATCCACATTGGAGCTGCTGGCCTGGTGGTAATGTGCTGCCCTACGAGATCTGTTGAAAATCTGCTAACAAATTAATGGTTTGAAAGGTTAAGTGACAGTTTGGCAAACATGTGTCAGGGAGGGGAGGCACATGCCAGAGGAGTGCCCTTCTGACACGCAGCCTGTGGGGGGCAGTTAGGGCAGCATCAAATTGCAGGCTTCAGGGTCGGTTCAAGTAACCCAAAGAAAAACAGCTTAACATGTGGTAGACTGAGCTCTACAGGGAGGGAAACAGCTAATAAAATACCTGTGGAGAATCAGCTGAAATTCCTGTTCTGGTTGGTCCTAGAAGTGGTTATGATAATAGAGGGATAGTCCGTGCTGAGTTCTCAGGTTGTGACGCTCCAAGTACTGAAGGTTTTGCCATTTTTGCGGAAAACCATTATAGGGGGTGGAAAAAAAAAATCAGTGAGAATTCAATTCAGTTTCCAAAAGTGCTTCCTCCGAAACTTCCTGTTAGAAAAGGGTCTGTGTGCATCTGTGCTCAGCCTGCCCTCTGCCACAAATGGAGACTGCAGGGTGCACACAATGTACAAAAGATATCCGACTGCTTAATGCACTGACATGCGTTTCTTTACATGACATCAGCACTTTTGTTTATAAAGTAGTACACTGATTTGTAGAATTGGCTGTTACTGTTAGGCCTTCTTAATATAAGACATGAACAGATAAAGGGACAGGAGTGAGGACGGGTAGGATTCGATCCAAACATAATATTGACCTGATTCACTTTTCCATTGAAGTGAATGGTGCACCTCCTATTGACTTCAGTGAGAGTAGGATTTAACTCATCCTGCCTAAGAAAATCACAGCTAAATAGAATACAAAATACAATTTACTTCAGGATGTTTAATATAGAAATATGAAGAATATCTTCATTTGGGACAAATACAATTTCAATCACTTTCTAACTTGAGCTTGGGGAACTTTTATGGGGTGCAAGGAAAAGCTGTTTTTGAATCTCAGAAGAGAACGACAACTCCAAGGCATTTTCCCTCAGCAACATGCATCTTTTGCTATCAGACGCTCTATGCCATCATTTTAATTAAAATCCTGGAAATGGACAAAACTTAAGCAGTACAGGAAAAGGGGTCTTTGGCAAGGTTTGGTCTTCTCTGATTCCTATAAACTAGAGGCTAATCAAATGCCAGCACCAATCTGATGTGGGGAAATAGTCTCTTTCTGGGAATGGAAAGAACTCTTCTTACAGCCTACAAAATCCCTATAGGATGTTATAAAAGAAAATCACAGCTTGGTCACCTTCCATTTTGGGAAGTAGCAATGGGACTGGATGTTACCACAGGGTTTAGATGTCTTCACTTCAGAAAGGTTCAGACATAAAGGGGGGGAGTGATGAGAACTGGCTGTCATTGTTTAAATCCTCATCTCTCCTCAGCTTGGCACTCTCGTTCTCTAACCTCTTTGACTTGTATGTTGAGAAGAATTGACCCATCCATGGAAAGGCCTCTCTGCAGCACTCTACAAGGTGTGATTTCTTTTAAGATATTAATATTTGGTTGATTTTATTGGTTTTATATCTGATACTGCTTTTAAGCATACATATATTTGTTATAATTTTAGTGTTCATGAAAGAGGTCTAATTGACACTACTAATGCTCTTCATTTATCCACTATAAAGGGAGCAGCCATCCAGGTTTCCCTACCATTGGCCCACCAATGGACTTCAGCCTTGACCTGGATACATCCCAAGAGAGAGGAAGTGGGAACAGTTCACTATCTGTGGACATTCGTAGATCTGCCAGCAAAGACACCATTAAGTAAGGTAGGTTTAGCTGTAATGGGAATATGTGTCATCCAGGTTATGAATGGAGACTATCAGCATATTACACACTTCAGATGATGAACATGATTTTCAGTTACTACTAGCCTCAGCCAGAGTCATCCCCAAATCCTAAAGTGAAAGTTCCTCCTCCAGAATATTTTCTATAGGTGTTATTTAAGAAGAATTGTGAACTAACAGCATGCTTCTCTCTCCCCAATAACATTTCCATTACGATGTCCGTATTCATTACCATCTTTAAAGCAATTTTTCTTACATAAAGCATCTCAACTTTGGGGCTTTTTTAAATGCACAAAATAACTGGACGCTGGTAGGAAAATGTTTTTCTCCCCCACAATGAATTTTTTAATATTCATTGTTTCCTTGATTGTTGCTCCTGGTGGCAAGATGGTCACAATGGCAAAAAGGAAGCAGTAAAAAGGACCTCTCATAGAAGATCAGTTGCTGATAGATCTGTCTGTCTATTATAGATTTGTATAATTCTAATAGCATCTGAGCAGCTCACACATCTTCTGTGTAGTCAGGTGGCTATACCGATGGAGAATTTGGCCCATTAACTCCTCCTTAGGATAAAGTAAACATACAGGAGCAGATTCTGATTTGCACCAGTCAGCGTATCCAGGTTATTAGGGAGATCAGAGCAGGCTGCAAGAGATGCCTAGGGAGACTGGGTAAATATTAGGCACTAGCCTGTGCTGAGCTCCATATGGCTGTGGCTTTTGCCAGTACACAAGCTCATTAGTTTAGAGTTTACACTAGTACACCTACACAAGTGGTAGTCAGTCACACCTGTTACTGCAGTGTCACAGGAAAGGCCCACACTGCCAAGGTGTGTGGGTAACCCTTTAGTCAGCCATGTAGAAAAACTCAGTGATTTTGCTATTAACTTGCATGGTATAGATGAACAAAGTTTCATGAATGTGGACAAAGCTTCACAATTTTGGTCTCAGCCATGTGTGGTGGTAGACTCTGGTAGCGCACCAGTGGTCTCCCCAGTGCAGGGCCCACAAGCAAGGGCTTGAGGCTGTTCCAGACATTCGTAAACACGAGGGGTCAGATCTTTCCTGAACTTGCCGTGGCACCACTGAAATCAGGTGGACCAGTGGAGCCAGACTTACTCAGGCCCTGAGTCTTCTATAACAATTCTTTGAAATAATAAAATAGGTCTTTTTCCCTGCAAACAATTAAGCAAACATAATCAAAAATAAAATCATAGTTCACCTAAATAACACCCTGCAGCACCAAGCTACAGATCATTTCATCCTTCTTGCCTGGCTGTAATACCACATTGCTAGAAGACCTGAAGTATCTATAAGGAATTCCTTGGGTGCCCTGTTGTATATATATTCTACAAAAAGCAGATATTTTGTACATTTTAAGCACGTTCATAAAAGCACCATCTGCCATTCTTATTCTTTAGCCAGGTCACCAGTCAACCAAATGATAGAGCTGACACCATCTTGTATTCCCACTCCTGGTCAATGAAGAGGCTTTTGGGGAAGAACTGAATTGCTGTTCGCTGGGAAGATGGTCGTGACTTCAGGAACTCAGACGCACAGCACCTTATTTAAATTTTATTTAAAGTCCTTTGAACAGTGTCAACTTAGTCAGTGCTCTTTTAATAGAGTCACAGGCATCCCAAAGATAATGCCTTCAAAATACATTCTACGGTTAATAGGATAAGTTATAGTTTTGGGACTTTTTTTCCAGGACAATTTGAATGTGTACACCAGAAAGCAAAGCTTAATTAGCACCTCCAGAATTGCAGCATAAATCTTGCCAGTGTGAGAAGGAAGTGAACTGTAGAGTAAGCTGTCAGCAGCTCACTATGATCTGACAGAGCCCAACAAATGCTTTCCACATTCTGACCCTGGCCGTCAATCAACATTCAGTGAGAGAACACACTTCTTACAGAACTGTCATCTGTTCTGCAGACATCAACATTTGGCTATAATTTTTACTAGCTGTCATTTATCATTATTTTGGAAATAAGGAGACAGTGGAGCATTCTTCAAACCGAGGTTTTTGAATATTACTCTTGCAAGGTACAGCAGACTTTAAGATGATAGGAAGAGATTTCGACAGGAACAAAGGAGAGTAAGTTTTCTATACCTTACTAAATATATGCTGAGACAATTTTAGTCTTAGTAATAGTTGAGGAACTCATCTGAGTTCAGGATCTGCTACTTTATTTCAGTGAAAGTATGAACCTTATCATTGGATTTTTATGTTGCAGAAATAATTTCAGGTCTGTATGGCTAGTTTTTGTCATTAATGTGAGCTTTTGATGCAAAAAAGTAAGAAAGCATTAAATAAGATAAGTGAAAAATACCCATGTTATCTAGGGAGCAATCAACTCAGTTATATGGTTACATGCAAAAAAAAACTCCATTGCCCTAAAAGCATGTAATAATTGACATATTTCACATCAAACACACCCACAACTTAATTAAAATTATTTTTTCCCTTCAAACAATCATGCCTTTTGGTTTATAAATTCCTGCAGATATAAAGAATCAACACCCACTTAAACTCTTTCTAGCCATACTAGGTTTATGGTTCTCTTAAAGTGGCTTAGGCTTTAAATCGCAACAGCTTAGATAATAAAAGCTTGTAGTCCTTATACAAATTCTGTACTAGAATTTCTGCAGGGGAAGTGGTATTAGAGATGCATCCAGTTATTCAGAATTACTTGGAGTGGTCAAATCCTTGCTATACTTTCTAGTGGAAGACTACAAAAATATGACAACAATCTCACATTAGAGCCATAATGTAGAGCAGAGGAGATTTTTTTTTAATCTGGTAAAGCCCTTAGACATGTGAGTATCTTTAAGTAGGTGAGCCATCCCTTTAACTGCAGTGGGATGACTCTTATGCTTAAGCACATGTGTAATGTGGACTACTTTGTTGGATCGCAGGTTTATGGACCAATTTTTAAAGAACAGTGACCAGAATGCTGTGCAAGAGCACAGTGGTAGTACTAGTGTAGAAAGTCAGCAACATCATTGTTTTCAGCAGATTTTTGTTAGATGATCCCATCAAAGTACTAACCTGACCTGTTCTTACAAGTTAATGAGGTCTGTCTTGACAGGATTATTGAATGATTATTTGTTTCTTATATGACTTATTGCTCAGCATGCCAAACTCTAAGAAATTAACTATGATAAAAGATGTTCAATAAAATCACACTGATTTTCAAATGTGTCTCTGCACTTTGGTTGGTATATGTCATACCTGAAAGGTGATTGTTTGCATGGACTGTAGCTTGGGTAGCTATTTTTTCCCCATTGCTAGGATGGAAGCATCAGAACAAGGGTGAAGGTAAAAATTACTTTTGACTTAAGGGATCCTCAAATAATTGTCCTCCTATGCATTAAAAAGGACCCCTCATTTGTTCATATATAGCATACCATGACAACCATCTTGGTTTTTCTGTTATTGTAAAGTTGCGGTCAATGCGCCTTGTAGGGAGAAATTATCTGAAATGTATCCATCTACTTCCCATTTTGTAAAGCCACCTACTTCACTGACACACTGTAAGTCAAATATTTTAAATCCTTAAAGTGCTTCAGAAAATGGTCATTTAAAAGATTTTATGAAATACTTTTCTTTAAATCTGCTAGTTTCCAGATGATAGCTGCTGAAAAAGTAATATTTACTTTACTTGCTGTGTTTTTGGAGATTCAATAATGTGGCTTGCAAACATGTCTTAATATATTTATGATTGGGATATCATAATGGCAGGCACTTGGAGACTTCAACAAATTGCCAGTTCCACACGGGGTAGGCACCATACAAACAGAACAAATGACAGCCTATGTTCCAAAAAAACCCTTCCATGCAGGCACTGTCAAATTAGATCGGGAGGCTAGCTCTGCAGGGTTGAAGCACTCTTGAAATGGAGATGCCATGTATGGCTGACCATGTTTCAAAATAGCTGCTCCCACCTCAGAAAGGTGGAAAAAGAGAAAATGTCCCCTTCCACCCATTAGTGTGACTGTATTGTTTCCCATGTGAGGAATTTCTGCCCTGAAATTAAGAGTTGCTTCACGCCAACTCAGGCAAGGGGCTTTAGCAATACACCAACCCTCTGATTAACCCTGATGATAATGGGAAACAGGAGATCAGTAACATTTCTTCAGTGACTTTGCAGGCATTGCTTGGTCTCCCTGATGCTACCATCTAATGGCACCTATGGCACCTTGTCACAGGTGAGGTGGTTCCCATAAGCATGTTCCTCACCTGATCTCCTCTGTTTCTTGGGGGAGGCAATTGCATATACAGGCATTATTTGTGACCATTTTGGCAGTGTGCCTTCCTGCCTAAGGGCCAGATCCAACAGTTAAAGTCAACTGGAAGGACTCTCAACAATGTCAGTAGGTATCAGCTCAGACACTATGAGAACCGTAAGCGGGGGGGGATGCTCTATTAACTGCAAAGGAGGGTTCCCTACAGAGATAGCGCATTTGTTAGGAAATCACATATCAATAACTGACCAGTCAATCGCAAGGAACCAACTGAATCCAAACAGTTTAATTTTCCATTATTTTCTTAATGCATTTTCCTTTGTTCTAGAAGGGAGTTGTAATTGCAGGCAAATCCCAGACTAACTGAGTATAAACCAAGTACCATCACTAAAACCTCAGGGCACCTATACACATGATGGACTGTGCTCCATGTCCTAATTAGCATGTGTCAGAACAGACTCAATCAAGTCTGCTGCGAGTCAGCTGGAGTGTGTTAATTAGCTCACTCCAGCAGCCTCTGCGTAACCTGTATTCAGTGTCCCCACATTTCAAAATGGCTGCAGGGGTGCTTTAACTAAAGCTTGTCAAATAAGCTTTAGTTAGAGCACCCCCGCCTCCATTGTGAAGCATAGGATGCTGAATACACATGATGCTGTGGGCGCTTTAATTAGAGCAGCTCTGAGAGCATGTGTATAGATGCCTTCAAGCTTTTATTGCTGTCTCAACCTAGTCAAGCTTTAGCCTTTATTCCCAGCATCTAACTACTTCTTTTGGAAGAATGATCCGGGGCATGTCTGCATGAGATGTTAATTGTGCAGTAGACTACTTAGCTACACAATAAACACTGAATGTCTACATGTGTGCCCTATTGGGCTGGAGCAAACTAACTAACTGTGCAACAGAATAGTACTTGTAAATACAAGTTTTTTACTCCACAGCAGCGCACATGTAGACATTGATGTGGCTAGCTGAGGCATGAGGGTGTTTCAGTGCAGGGGCTGCCTGCTGGCTAGCCTCACACTGAAGCACCCTCGTGCCCCCACCAGCCCCTTCTCAGCACGTTGAGCCAGGAGGAGCAGCCCCGGGCTGGCAGGCTGACCCCTGGGGCCCTCTGCCAGCAGGGGCTATTCTGACCCAGCTCAACATGCCATGGTCCTGGACACACGTGAAGACGAGATACCTAGGAGCAATAAATTCATGAACATTAATAGCACGTGTAGATGTGCCCCCTTTGAACATAATAGGGTTTGGGTCCTTTTGGCATTATAATTACTAATATATACTCAAATCAACAAAACAAAACAAAACCCTCATACCTTTTCTTTGGCAGAAAAAGGAGTGATGCCGGTGGGTAAAAGTTAGGGATACCCTCATCAAAGCACAAGATTCAGATTTTTTATCTATTCAGCTACTTTTAAAATCTGTCACTGGATGCTCCTGAGAAAGAGGCATTTGCAGAGATGAGATATTTATGTGCCATCTGCCCACTAGTGGTGGCTTGCTAATTTATACAGTCCTCGGCCAACAAGCAATGAAAGACATGAGGAAAGGACCTTCCCTGTGCTCTTGGATTTTTTTCTTTTGCTGCTGAAGCCATTCCTTTTGTTACTTGATCATCTGTAATTATCTCCTGGAGTAAATTCTGTTGGTGCATCAATTTTCAAACACAACATTCATTTTTATCAGTCATGTTTACTTAATTTCAATTGATTAGCACAGACCCTAACAAGTGTCTTAGACTAACAGTATGTCACTGCTGAAGTATTTTGTAGCTAACAAGAAGACACAGAATAGTGCACATGTTGCTTTGTCTGCATTAATCTATTTACATTGTAATTCTTCAACTGCTTTTAATGGCTGGTTCAGCTGGAAGCAATTAGTTGTCTAAATTAAAGCCACATTTCTCACTTTTGTGTGCTGGAAGCATTTTTTCCCCTGCCCTTAAATCAGGATAGATAGTATTAAAATACATGAAATCTTACCGAGGGGCCCAATTTAGATATTCTGTGCTCAAATATAGATCCTTTCTTTAAACCCAAATACTTGGATAGGACTCAAGAAGAATATGCTCCGAATATTATTCTGTAGCACAGATTTCAACAGCACATTGATGTTCGCTTTTACATAAAGGATTTTCTTAGACATGAAAGGACTGGGAGTTTGAGATGAAGGCCTGCAGGCTATTGGAGAAAGCATGTGCTCTAGAAGTGTGGGGCAAGAAGAAAAAAGCAAAAGACAATAAGATGGAGCTTGCTACTGGAAATAACGCAAGAGAAAGTTTCTTTAATACATAGTTTCCTTACTAGCTAGTTAAAATAATGAATCTGTAGAACAATGTTGTGTTAATGGCTTAAAAGGCAAGTATTTTACTTGGAACATCAGGTGAGATTTTCCTCCCCTCCCTTTAGGGTTAGTTACACTAATGTATAACAGCCAAGAATCTGGCCCTCTGTTTTTTGGAGGGCCTGCATAAAAATGATCATGTATGCAAGCTAGCCAGCAAAATTAGATGATATTACACAACACTTTTCCAGTGCCGTTCATCTGAGAGGGACTCTGGTTCTGTCCACCCTTCTCTCACATTTTGATTGCCTTTTGCCTTTTCCTGTCCCTGGCCTCAATGCTGGATGGTTCTAACACCATATACAAAGTGCTAGGAATTGCAAATGAGCACCTGTCCTGAGATTTCAGTTTAGTTTTGAAGACTCAAAAGACATGGCTAGATTTTAGCCAAGCAGTAATTAATTTTGAGGGCTCTGCTTCTATGATGGGTTTTGAAGCTGTTTTCTACAGTTCTAAATGCTGGGTTCTATTATTTCCTATGAGACTAGCACCCTGTGGTTAGCATGTGTCAGGATAGGACTAGCATCCTATCCTGAGACTAGGACAAACTGTTATGCACGGTTATGCCTATGGCTCTGCCTATTGGAATTGTTGCCCTGAGGCCTGTCATGGAGACAGCATTAGTGTTGAATGACATCTATGCTTTTAACTCTGGGGGTCTAGTTGGTCCAGCACAAAACTGTTTCAAAACCGGAAGGTCCTTCCTCTGTGTGTGCAATGCAGCCTTTTCAGTTCATAATGATATTTTGTGCTAATTTAACATGTTTCATACACCACCCTTGAAATGCTTTATACAATTTTAATTAGGCATCTGAAGGTCTTGGGAGGTACAGCAAGGATTATTGTATTCATTCGAAACGTAGGGAGACCAGATGATAGAGAGGGTAAGAGACTAAAAAGAGAATGCAAGTCCTGACTAGCAATTTGCAACCCTAACCACTACATACCATTGCTTAATCATATCAAGGGAACTGACCATAAACCTTTTGCATAAGTGCCGTCTATGAACCCAATACTGCTAGCTAACCCGAGTTATTTTTTCTCTTCGTCTTTCCTAATCTCTTCTTCCAAGTTGTTCTTCTGTGCTTTGTCCAGTGAGCAGTCTTCTGGCTTGTAATCCTCCGTTTATGGGCCTGCTCCCCAGCTTCTGTTAACTGGACCAGTTCTGCTGACATCATTACACTTCCACTAATTGCCCGTGGTGATACGTAGGCCCAATGGGTTTAGTCACAAAGAACAGGTTCTAACTGTGGCAGGTTTTAGTTATAACAAGGGCTTATCCCTTTGCCTGATCTGCCTGCAACTATTCTGATTTTTTTTTCCTATTTCCCAGTTCGTGCCTGAAAAGTGAGGGCCTATGTGATGTGTGTTTATGCTTAGTTTGACAATGTACAAGCAAATAAACACCATTTCCTGCTGAACACATTGCTGTAAATGCACCATTTCAACCCCCACCCAGCTTTCTGATTACTTTGCTCCAGCTGGCTCTCAAAAATGGCAGGAAACCATTCTTAAAGGTATGGTGAGTGCCACCACAATTCTCCAAACCCACTGGCACTATTAACTCAAAATAAAGAAATGATTGCAATAGGAGATTCAAGCTTAGTCTGTATTTCATAGTTTTGCCCTCAGCACTCAATACTCTGCCTTCCTGATAGTCTTACACTAGGGGCATGTGCCTGGCTGGTCCTGGTTTCAAATCTTGCCTGCTTTGCATCACATATTAGCCTGAAAATGCAGGGGACAGGACTTCATGGCCCAGGAGGCCCCTTCCCATGTTACATCCCTCAGTTCTACCAGGAAAGCTGTAAGAAAACAGTGAGTTCACCCATACTTAGAGCTTCCCTCAGGGAAGGTGGGGACCCATTTCTGCCAACAGAACGGTACCAACTCTTGGACCAAAAGAAAGCTTTTGCTGCCACCCAGTAGCTAGTGCCTTTTCAGGGTGTAGTTTGCATCCTGCTGACAGCAGATGAAGCAGAGTCCACCACGCTGGCAGATATCCAGGCAGCAGAAGCAGCCTTGCATAGACAAGCCTTGTTGACACCTCTCTTCTTTTCAGCTTTGCATGGGGGCTGGATTGAGAGGGAGAAATGGATCTAAACTAAAACCAATTTGCAAATAATTCTGTGCCAGCGATCTGATTGGACAAATCAGATTTTTAAAATAAACAGTGTTCATGCCCAGAAAGGGGGCAAGCACTTCAGTTAAGCTATAATGTCTGGCCTCCTGGGTTACCTTAGCAGGACCTGGCATTAGCAAGCTGGAGGGCTCCCAAATAATAAAGCAAAGAAAGAGATGTCTGCTTAAATCAGGAATTCCCCAGATGTAGGGCAAAGTGAAGCGATACCATTAATGACCATGTAATGCTGCAGCTCTTAACTTTCAGAGGTTTGCACCACAAAAGGCAGTTTGCAAGATTTGCCTCAATCTTCTGGTGCACAAAACATGTCTTTGCTATATTTAACTAAGGCACTTACAGGCACTGCCCACAACCAGTGTCAGAACATCCTGAAACAGTAGCAATCCTGGGATCAATTTCTTGTAGGGATAATGACAATTTGCTGTTTAATGTGGAATTCAAAAGTGGTAAAAGTTATACAGGTTCTCTGTATGAGAAACATTGTCTAGGAAGAGACAAGAACAGAATTTATAGGGAAACACCTCCTTCTTGCTGGAGTCTGAGACGTATTGAATTTTTTTGATGCTCACCCATGTTAACACGCTCTGGCAGCTTGGTGAGAGTCTGGTTTCAGCTGTAGCTTGGGTAGTGTGGCTGAAAGAAGTAGGAGTTCTTCATTCTTCAGAGTCCATGAATGTGAGCGTTGTGGGGTCTGTAAGCCTCATCGAGCAGGGGAAGACTTAGTTGGGAAATTCACCATTATCCAATCGTTCCTTCCCTTCATGCTACAGTGGCAGGTACGAGAGGGGCAGGGAGGCAGGTAAGCAGATAACCTAACTGTCAAACCACTATTAGCTAGGCTAAGTCTTTATTGCTCAAGGACCAAGACCAGGTAGACCATGTGTAAACCAAAGCAAACTGAATAGCCTTTATGGACTAGGCTGATGCTAAGGACTCAACACTACCTCTCTGGAAAATGACAGTAAAGCAGAACTCAGGTAGCAGAGGAAAGTGAAAACATGACCCATGACAATAAGTAAAGGAATTAGGCCTTCATGTGGAGGCTTGAGAGCTGCACGATACACACAGCATTTACTGGTCACATCTTCCGACATTCTCCATCTTCCTGGCATGTATTTCCTGTGTACGCTATTCTTTCTGGTATAGCTGAGGCTGTTAGAGGTAACCCTTAACATTCAGAAGTGCTAGGACTTTAACACAGAAAATATATCCAATTCTGGATAATACAGAAATACAGTATTTGCCATGGTTAGTTTCTAGTTAGACGGCAAGTCTACACATGCACTTTAACGTGTAGTAGCCTATTTAATTGCACTTTTTTCACATGACACTAATGCACAGTAACACTAATGCATAGTAAAATAGGCTACTATGCATTAAGCATCCCTTTATGAATGTGCACTGTCAGTACTGTGCCTCAGGGCAGCCCAACGCATATTTATTTAGTACCTCACATTGGAGGTCCTAAATTTAATGCACATTAGGAAAAGTGCATTAATGCATGTGTAGATGCACCCAGAGGCACACACTCTGGAAGACAGAACTCAATGGAAAATCCTAAAGAAGAGGGAAATTAGAATTGGGAGTGAAACATTTGTCTCTTGCTGGCATCTGTGACTGAGGAATCCTTGTCAGGAAACCTAAAAGGTCTTCTGCAGCAAAATATCTTCTGGATATGTAGATATTCAAATATCCAAAATGGCCTTCAGGCACTGATGTGCTAATGACTTATCCATACTATCTCCTGCTAAGTAGACCCTGTGGTGTTGGATTTTCATTAGCAAAATGTGCCATTCTTGTAAGGCTATGCTCAAACTGAGAAATGAATGAATGGTGGTGCTGCTTCTTTAACCCTGGAAAAGATAACAAAGTTAAAGGCTCTCCCAGGACCTTTGAAAAAACTACAGGACCTGTAGGTGTAGGTTTAAGGCAACAGTACCATTTGGCCAAAGACCTGTGTATCAACTGAACTAACCTATTTATCACCAACAAATTACACAGAATCAACACTAATACTCCAAGAAAGCATTGGATAACCTGTCAGACTATTTGTCCTGCTGTATGTCCTTACACTGGAACTCTGTTCCATGTTATGGAGATTATTATATGTGTTACTATAATTGATGCGCTGACTGCATGTACACAAAATTATTCAGTAAAGAGAAAAATCTAATCACTTCAGAAAAAGAGAAAGACAAAGCTTACTAGGCGATAGAGACGATCTATCTGCTAGATTAAATTTAGTTTAAAATGGATGAAAATGTAGGGTCTAACTGTACAAACCCTACTGGTAACTTTACTCATGTGATCAGTACCAACTTAACTGAGTAAGTTTTACGTATGTTTGCAGGATCAGATCCTAATAATGCAGTGCACTCTCACCTGGAAGTCCTATATATTTTAATAGAAAGTGACAATTTTTCCATTGCTTATTTTTAAGCCAAAAGTTAAAAGAAATCAAATTCTCTGTTAAAACATTCTACAAGATGGTTAAATAACCTACAGGAATCCAACCTGATAGCTCCCAAAACTGATTCATTCTCATGAAACTAATCTACTGCAAACTGAAAACAATGTCAGCTGAAAATGTTTAGTTTTCAAGTAGTTGCTGAAAAATTGAAAGCGTTCAAGGAAAGTGGACATGGAACAAAACTTAAATAAAAAAATCTATTTTTTAATTTAAAGCAAGTTTCAATGATAATTTCAAACAGGTCAGCTTATATCTCACCTAATCAACTTACAACTTCACCATAAGTGCTTTTAACATCTGTCCGTGAAGGGGTAACATCCTTTAAAGACTGACGTATTTCTCTCAGCTTGCTGGATAAACAACACCTGTGCTACACATTTATAATCTGATTTAGTAAAAAGAATGAAATGGTAAAAATTAAGAGAAAGCTACATATAACAACAACAAATGGCTGGTTTCTGACACCCCAATTTAAATTTAGTGGTATCAGCTCTCAAGTCGTTCCATTGACTGCAATGACACTATTTCGGAATGAATTCACTGTTCCATACGAGGAAGTGCACTGAAAGTAGATTCACCAAAATTCAGCTCAAAATACCTTTTGGGCTGTAAATGGTATTGGGTAGTAGGGGTAGGGTCACAAAAGAAGTGCTACTGCCCTTTTTTCTAGCAGTCTGGTGGATGGAGAATTCAGGCAGGTTGGAGAGAGCAGGTTTGATTCCCACAACTGACTGAGGAGGCATGAAGTCTCATCTTGACCTCCCTAGTCACCATAATAGAAAACACTTCCTCCCAATCTTGCTCAGTGAATATTTAAGCATTTCATGGTAGTGAGGAAGATCCCTTCCAGAATATCCCACTGGTTCATGGGTCAGGCATTATCCTGGAAGGTGTGAGATGTGTTTTCTAAATCCTCTCCAGACAAAGGAGGGAAATGACCCTGGGTCTCATGTCCTTGGTGAATGCCTCAATCAGTTGGCTTTTGGAGAAATGGTAGTACAAGCACCATCACCACCAGCCTGCTTTGAGAGTCTTGCCATCCAATGCTTGTGGTGTTTTTGTTTTTTTACATACACACACATGAAAATGCAAACGTTTCTGTTTGGGTAAAACGGAACTTGTTGTGCAATACAGAACAAAACAGCTTTGTTTTTTCATGTCAGCTGGCCCATTCTAAATTCAAACCATTCAGTAACCAAACCAATCGAATAAATTATTAACACAGTCCTAATTAAAAGTAATCTGCTATTTGTAATGCACAGAAAAGTAGAACTAAGGTGTGGCTGCTCTTCTGGTTGTTCTCCCCCACCTTCTGATAGAATAAAACCCCTTACTTTGTTTGCATTTCCTGAGTTCTGTCAGTTTGTCACAGCCTCCAAAGCTCTTTAACCATTTTTGGATATTTAATTGTAGCATCTATAGCATCTGTATCTCATTACATTCTTCAGCCAGTGGTGAATGGAATCATGTTGCCATGAGGCAAAGGTCAGAGCCACCCCCACCCTTATTGGG
>NW_017729029.1:5469124-5500676 GCF_001723915.1 Gavialis gangeticus
AGGGCAGAGCCCCCCCCCCCCTTATTGGGGGGGGGGGGGAGGCGTTGATTTTTTTCATACAACAAACCACCATCCAAAGAGAATGACCACTTTTTCTCTGGATCTAGATGGAGCCTTATTGTTGTAGCACATCAACAGAAAATAAATAAATTCCCAGTGGCTATTCACTCCCTGGTCCTCTCTATAAAGAATAACATCCCCCACCCCCGTAACCAACCCCAGATGTTATTTCTTACAGCTCCTTGCCTTACTGATACAGGTCTGGTACTTCATGACTACCCTCCTACTTGGCTGTGTCTCCCTCTTAATATACTGCCCAGCATTAATCAAGCAGTTTGGAAGCATCCTATATCAGCTCTGCAAAACAGTGCTCCAGTGATTTACTGTCAGATTCTTTCAGCTCCTGTTAGACTCCTGTTTTTCTTTCATGTTTGGTAGCAGAGGTCAGCAACAGTAGGAGATGTATGCTTTCACTTTGTCTCACATTTGTTGCTGTCATTCTAATCCTGCTCAGGTCCCTGCAGAGCAACAGGATGTGTTCATGCTCATAGCCTTATATGCTAATTGATTTTAAGGAACCCATTCATCAGTTTAATTTAGTAGATCACCCACTAGGTTTGCTGTTCACTGTCAAAGGTAATTCAATTAAAACTGCAGAAGTGTGACTAACTATTAACTGTTAAATACGTTTACCAGCTGTTGTGCCCCCTCATCTCCATCATATTCTGTCTGTGAATCAGTCCTCAGATGACATGTGACCACATTATATACTTTAGCTAACTAGTATATACAGCAGTTTACAGTAATGCTGGTAAATACGTTTAAATTCTTTCTGCAGCATATAGTAAAGTGTCAAAATATAGACATTTGCATCAAGCGAAACGTCACAAAAATATAAAAATAAGGAAGTGTTATGATAGTTGAATTAACTCTACCTATAAATTCCAAACTTCTTTAAAAAAGCCCAAAACAACACCCAAGTGTTGTATTTTTTTTTTTAAATTCCATTGGAAAATCTCTCTTGACACACGATAAAAAAAATCTGCTTTTATATACACATCTGCCTTTAAAGTTGCTCTAAAACCACCAAATACAAATGTCTCCTAGCAGTGAACCTGTTGGACATCAAACACTTGGAAAATGATGTTTTTGTTGAAGAAAGGAAAAATAATTAAATGTGTCTCTGAATTTTTTCCAACTAACAAATCGTGTTTTGACACTTCATGTCTGTTTGCATCAGTCATATCACATGGCTTGATATAATTAAATGCATCATTAGTGATTCCATGGTATGTATGACACAGGACAAAAATGGTGCACCTGCTTAATAGAGGAAAAACAGTATTTGAAAACTTCAGGTAAACAAGAAACACACCCTCCTACCTTTCACCTTTGAAAAACTTGGTTTACATCCCCCTGGGACACAAGTAAATAGGAATTGGGAAAGTTTGGTTCATGCAACTGAAGATTTTATACTTGTGATCAGACTGCTCACAAGAAACCCGAGTGACAGTGGTACTGCAGATTGGGGATAGGCTGCTTTAGCAAGGGGCTGTGAAATGACTTGCTGAGCAACTACTTTCTTAAAGTCAAGATTTTTGTTTTGTTTAAGTAGCTTGAGGTCTTGCATCCAATTCAGGCACAGAGGACTTGAGCACCCTAACTTCCTTTATAGGCTGTGGTTACATGATGCTGTTTGACAGGGCAAGACCCCTGAACCCACCAGGAGTACCTAGAATTTTGCTCATATTGAATGTTTTGCAAGAGTGGAGCCTAAATATGAACTCATGAGACTAATGTAGACAGACTATTTTTTTAATCTTGAACTGGATTATTGGAGCCTCACTTAATTTTTAGACTGTGCGAAAATATTATCCTGAAGCGCCATCAGCAAGGCCCTCTAAGAGCAAGCCTATGTAAAAGCCTGGAAGAGATCTAGAAGCAAAATTAAATGCGCTAGGAACAGAATTAGTCCTACCTCCTAGTCTGTGTTGTAACCTCAGACTGCTGTGTTCATTAGCCTACACATGGCTAGGTAATCTACTTGCTGGTTCCTTTACATGAGATCTTTTTCTTCTGATGTGCAGAATAGCAGGTGATGCAATAATGAACCGTTGTGTTCAGAGGCAGAAGAAAGGATGAAAGAGATGAGAAAGAAAGGAACTAGGAAGAGGAGAAAATCTTGAGACAAGCAAACATACCAGCCACAGGACTAGAAAAATCCCCACCAAAAAGCCCCCTCAAAAATAGTTAACCAAAACATTTATAGAACAAATGTAGCATTTAAGGCCAGGTCCTGAAGGTCCAGGTAGGCACTGTCCAGATGGGTATGGACCCATTTTCACGGCTTATCTTACAGGAAAGGAGTATAGTTTATTTGTACTCTTCACTAAGTAAAATTAAAATATCCAGCTCTCCTTGTCAAGAGGGAAACATTAGTCAGTGATCACCAAAATGTCAGGAGCTTTGTGTTTACTACTTGGAAATTATACATGGCATAAATCAAAAGCCAAACTATTTAGCAATCATACTGTAACCACAGGCTACTCAAGTCAACCAGTGAGAAGTCTGGAGGAAAACCTGGGAGGTTCTGCATGACCAAACTGAATTTGCTTTTTATTTTAAATGTACCCCTTTTCAAGCACACTGAACAAAGGAGTGAAATCCATGTGAAACCAGTACCAGTCTTGGTTGAGTAATACGCCTTTGAAATACTTTGCTAGCTTTTGTTCTTGAACACACGAGTTCCTTTTTCTTTACTATAGCAATGTAGCACACTTCTGTCTTCACAGACATACCAGATATTTATCTTTGGGATACATTTATAAATGCCATTTTGTATTTAATAGACTGATTATCAGCAATCAGAAATAGTGATCATAAGCAATACAGCCTCATAAACAATAACTCTAATATATGGTTTCTGCCAGAGATCTAACTAGTTGTTATGTAATAGCTTTCCTTTCTTCTGACGTTAATAAATTAAGGCACCTGCTGCACAAATCAATAAAAATCTGGAAAAGCATTATCACTTCTATGCAGAAACAAATGTCCATCACAAAGAAGTGAGCAGGGTACATAGTCTATATGGGACTTTAAAAGAGATTAGATTTGTCAAGTTATTAGAGGAAAGGTTAACTTTACTGTTATGAACTTTATCAACTTCCAGGTCATATCAATTAGTTACAGCATTCTCTTGTAGACTGGAACTAATTTACAACACCAACGATGGAAACGTCTGATTTTCCCCATGAGCCTCAAATAAACTCTTGGGACCATATTGATGATTTGTGATTTGTAGGACATCACTGATTGTAGTAACAGAACTTAATCATTCCCCAGCTAACCTGTCCTGCAGCAATAGATGAGACATTCCATAACTATGACATTTGGCAGATAAGGGCCAAGCAAATACCTAGACAGACTACTCCATTCTCAACCCTACGCTTTTTAAACAAAACCAACTTTAAAAAAAAATTAAAAAAAAAAACCCTGTGAGGTAAACTTTGGAAAGGACGTTCATTTGAGTGATTTATTAATATCACAATACAAATTTGTCCTAATACAAATTGATTTTAAAGAACAAACATTTTAAACGAAGTAGTGGTGACCATTGATATCCAGTCAAGAATTATGAACCTAGCAGTTCCTTTATGCAGCTTGAATTTGCTTTAGGATTCTATAAAATGATTATTTACATAAAATAGTTAAGTTTTAGAGTATCCTTACCAATATACAACTAGGCCTCCAAACAGAAGCCCATTTATTATTATTTTTAGTTAAAATCAGAAAATACTTTGATCTAATGCATAAGCTTCTACATGGACTGACCCCACGCTCTTCATCAGAAAAGAATGATCCCAACCATAAAAATAAACCCAGCACTTTTGGAAATGTTACCTAATATTTTTACTAAAGTACTGGAGACGCATAGGAATTTAAGTCCAATTGACTGCCTATCTTTAACTGTACATCATTGCTGATTCAGCATGACTTTCTTAATACAGAGCAGTAAAGGTCAAGCTAAAGCCTGTTAGATTCAGTTACTGCATCTTCCTCCAAGTCAAAGGGGCTCAACTGGCACTCGAAATTAGTTGCAGATTGTTCAGATAGGCTTTTTCCTTTATTTGAATGGTAATGAAGAGAGCTGCTTCCGATACAAGTAAGGCCATTGACCCTTTTTGTGGTTTTATTGAAAAAACACTGGTTGACCAAAAACTGTACTGGGTAGTACCCTCCATGGATTTCAAATTAAACATTTGCATGTAAGAAATGGCAACACTAGAAAAAACAAATGCAGGGTGTCAACTCAGAGGATCCTTAAGTCTGGGTAAATTGGTATGTTCCATTTCTAACTTGCTCTAAAACAAAATAATTAACATAGGAAACACTTTCAGTCCAGGAGGCATTGATGTTTATCAGGATATTACTTGAGTCATAAACAAGGACTTGCTTCCTGGCATGTGAAACACTGATTAGATGAAAGTAATCATGTCACAAGATAAAAGAATGCTCACAAGGCAACCAAAATACCCAAGTAGGAGATGCTTAGGAAAGTTTCACCTAATCACAGATGAAGCATTTTTAAACGTGTGTATAGACATGAAGCACAAATTAACCACCCTTGTTATTTTAATATGTTCATAACTAAGGAAAATGCGTTTTGGATAAAATAGGAACACATGAATGCACATTATTTAAAGCATTATGCAGCATATTTTCAGCATGCATTTTGTATTATTTTGTGGTGCTTAATGAAAGCATCAGAACACTGAAAAATGGAAATGATTTACCCTTGATACTACCAAGGATTTAGGTCCCAGAATCCACAAACAGCATAAGATGGTAAGCCATGCACTGCACTGCACTGGTCTTTTGCTTGGATTTTTTTATTTTATTTTAAAAAATCATTTGTGTAGGACCCATGCAAAAAACAAAGCCTTAAGCTCCCTCTGCTGGTGCATAAGCAACAACCAAAGAGAGCTAAAATAAAAGCTATACTCCTGGAGACGCACATCAATTGTTTAATACAAAAGAGAAATCAACAGCACATGATCTCCTTAGTCTTATGAGAAAGTTCTGAACATAATGCAGTGTATATGTTCTTACATTTTTGAGGGGAAAAGAAAAAAAAGCATATTTCAGCCAAATTACCTAAAACCTTTTTTCATTTAACATGGATGTGAAACTCAATGGGATGGATGAGTTTATTTCTTTTTAAGAGCGTAAATACAATTAAATATAAAAGTCTTAATCTACACATCTAAAAATGTTATCCCATTAGTATTCCTCTTACTTCCCTTACTCCCCCAAAATTTATGAGATTGGTAAACTAGTTAACATATCCTGGGTGGAGTTTAAGCACCTAAAGGTAAGTTCACAATGGGTTTCTGGCATGCCCTACGAACACACCAGGGATATGTGCACACATATCCTAACTTGCAAACAGCAATCCAGAATATGCCCACTCCAGCAGCCACAACACCAAATAGATACCTAAATCTAATCAGCACCTTTATATTGCACTGCAAAGATCCCTTTGCTAAGGTTTCTTATTGGCTAGCTCTACATGGCTCCCCAGGCTCTCTCAATCGCCCTTCTGGAGGCCCTCGTGGCTAGTTTAGGCAGAGTGGGCACACAACCCTGTTTTTCTGAATCTTCCTCTTGGGACTTCCCATCTCACTAAGCAAGCCCTGTTTCTGCCCTTCATCCATTTCTGAAGAGAACCAGAAAGCAAAACATCATGAGGCAAAATACCACATGCTAAAATAGCAAAGTTAAACGTTTCAGAGGATTACTGCTTGCCTCCTGGCTGTCTTCAGGAGGGCCAGGCAGCCAGGAAACATTTTAAAGCAGCAGAAGACTAAAGGGATTTAATAATAAAATAACATTGCTCAGACACAGCAGGTTGGAGAGCTGGCTAATACCAGTGATTCAAACCCATCCTTGAAGGGCTAAGTGTCAGATTAAATAATGGATAAGAGTCACCCTTAAGTTATTGGTTTAGCCCTTAGTCTCTCATCTTTCCTAAAACATTTTGTATCATGCACCTGTGGGCACCAAGATACATTCAAAGATAGTTGTATTTATTACCAGTGCAGCTTTAAAGGGAAACAATGAGAAGTAGACAGCAAAGTCTGATGGATCATTTTTATATGCACTGTAAACTTTTTTCTGCCCAAAGTTTTACAATAGCTTCAGGACATATTTGTTAGTAAAATAATTAGTCACAGGATAGGCCTAGAATCAGCGACCAGACAGCTACTGACAGTCTGCCTTCAACCCATTTCACAGTTAAGTGATCTTATTTGGCAAGAAATTAGTAAAAGGGGGTATATTACAGATACAACTCAGAAAACCCATGCATCTTCCATTTCCTCATATGAAGTTCACGGTGATAAAATCTGGAGGGGGAAAAAAACAAAAAAAACCCAACAGCTTCAGAAACTTACACCCTCCATTCAGCTTGGTAGTGGATAGACTACAGGTTGCTGCATAAAAGCACTTATGTCTGGCCAGAAACCTTTTTCTGAAGGGACTACTATGTACTCAATCCTTGCCTGTTTGGAGGCTGCCCATTAAAAACTTAACACTCTAATCAGTGCTAAGTATATGGAAGGTGCAATTAAAAGAACTGAACTCATTTTACATATGGGGAAAACAAAACCCTGAACAGCCAAATAATGGTGTTTCATCACAACAGAGCTGGGAGATAGAAGTCTATATTCCAGTTGTCCATCCACCCAATTCTTTTTACTTGCTATGCCATACAAAAAGATAGATGTTTACATGTTTAACAGAACTGCATACAATACTAGAAATGCAAGTGTCGCTCCTCATTCAGTCTGGCTTGACGATATCTAAAAACAAGCTGTTTTAAAATTAAGTAGTAACAATCAATATTAAAAATTAATTGAAATTAAAAATATTTTTCCCCAACTGCAGTATTTAAAAAGGTGTTCACAATTTAGATTTGCAATATATTAATGCTTTATCAAAAACAAAATAAATCAGAAGTCATTAGATGGGTAAAACACTTGAAGTGTAGAAGGCAATTCATATGACTTTATGAAATAATCCATTCACTATACTTGGGTAACTAGGAATATGGACAAACACCTACTTTCAGTGGATTTAAAAGGAGGGGAATCTATAGCAGCTATTAAGATTTGAATTGTTATGCGTGTATGAGCCTGTAGTTTCAAGTGTAACAAAATTGCTTCCACTTCAATCCTGCTTTATCCAAAGCCAAAGCTGAGGCAACTTAGCTCACTTATGGCTACAGGATGATGTACAGATAAGTTGAACAGTTGCTGCACATTCTGATGCAGCAGTTCCTTCTCCCTTTTTAACACTTTTACATATGTATTTGTCCATATCCTAGAGGGCTCTTAACATGAGTAAGAAAATAGCATGCGTCCAACTACCTCAGTCAGCAACCTCTTCCATCAGTGCAGATCTGAGGCTGTTGGTTCGGACTTACAGCAGGTTATTGTATAACATGCTTTGAGATGTACAGTATTCACTGAAATATAATCATTGAGAGTAAAGAACATCATGTTGGAACACTGAATGTTAAACCTACCTGGAATGCTTTCGTTAATCAAACACGTTCACTAACTGATTAGAGAGTCAGTATGTTTTTTTATTTATTAAATATTTACAGCAAAGTCAGGATTATGGCAGTTTTCTCCAAATATTCCTTCTGCATGAGAAATACCACAGCTGTGAGAGAGCTGAAACATGTTAGCTAAAAACTATCAAAAAATTTAAAAAAAATTCACTCTCTCTGCTGCAGTGAAGATGTGGCACTATAACAAGAGGCAATATTATAATTAGGAACCAAAGTGCAGAGATTTTTAATTTAAAGTAGAAGGGTTTTGATGCATTGTTTATCAGAGGATGTCACAAGTAGCTTTGACTACACATTTCCATAAATATTTCCTTAAATAAAAACTGCATGGAAACCTCAGAAATGTGATGACGACAACGGTAGTACTCTATTTAAAGCAAATATAAGTGCAGGTATGGACAGCTTACCCTATTTCATCTAAACAAAAACATTACAAACTATATTAATGTATGTGCAGAATACAACCCTTGTTTTTGCAAAACATATTGAAGAAAGTTCAAGAACAACAGGCATTTATTCAATATAATATATAGTCACTTTGCTCACTGAGAGCGAGAAACAGTAGGTCAGTATGCCCCTTTAATATCAAGGATTGGGACTGACCCATCCTGTTCAAATCAGATTAAAATCAGGAACCTATCCTGTGCCCCTATTTCAGGTAGGGGAATGGGGACTGGATTTAATAGAAAGGCAGGCCAACAATTCAGTGCAGGTAGGTTGTTTCCATACAGAGTGCATCTGATGGGGAGAGGGCTCTAGGGCCTGTAAACTTGGGGAAGAGAGTTTATAGCCTAGAAGGCTTAGGTGGCAAATGCAGCAACACAAAGAGGCCTTTGAGAGAGAGAGACAGGGTCTTAAGGAAGGCTTGAGGTAGGAAGCAGCAAGGGGTGGAGGAAATGCTGGCTTTGGTTACTTAATGTAAGGGCCTCAGTTAAAACCCATGTGTTGATGGGCCTTTATTTCCCTATCAACCTCTGAAGGGGAAAGAGACTGCTGAACGATATCCCAAAGCAAGAAAGACTGTTAAGAGTTCCACCGTGGAAGGAGTGAGCATGTGAATGTCTTAGCTTGAAGGCCATGTTGTAACCCAGCCCACAGGAGGCTGGAGGAAGAGAGCAAGATGAAACCTGAATATTGTAACTTCTTCTCCAGAAGGTACTCCAGAAAAGTAAATGGCTACAATATCTAATGGGATCAAGAGATGTTTAAAATAAAAATATATTTTATTTCTCCTCAACTGGAGCGATCATGCCATACAAATTCAGATTTATCTGAAGACCACTTTTGGTAGCCAGTTTTTGAACGGAGATCATTAAGCTGTAGCACAATTACTGCATTTTTAGCACACCAAAAATGTACTCAAGTCTAACAATCTGTTTTAATAGGCATTTTAAGACACAGACAACACTGTCCATCTGTGTTCCATGACTTTTGCTGTGTAAGGAAGTGAACTGCAACCATCATCTGAAGTGCACACAAGATTCTCCAACTGTATTCTTCAGAATTTAAAAAAATCCACCCCATAATTAAAATATTACATATTAATGGCCGTCTGTTTCAACAAGAACAAGCCAAAATTAGCTGACTTAGAATTTCAACATTTTGGTGAAAAGAATTTGCAAAAATATACTCCCAACTTCAAAATGTACTGTACAAAGAACACATTAAGTAGTATGATACTTCTGAATTACTTAATGTATTTTAGAAAGGAGAGCAAGCCAGAAGTGAACTATATTATAGTACAAATATTTAAACATCCAGGACAGACTGCATGAAATGTTCCTATTGTAGTGATGGGTTGTTACAGACAGAATGTACAGAGAACCGCAACTTTTGTTCTTTAACTTAAACTTGATCACGTAGGCGGGCCAGTCTCTGCGATAACTCATCCTGCAGAAACCAAAATAAAATTGAATTCACTATGTATTTGCTTTAAACAGATGCTTGCAAAGAATTGCATAAATTCACCCCATGAACACTATAAGAACTAACATTCAAGACAGAGTGAGATAAGGATTTGTATTTCTGGAAGACTAGCTTAAACTGAAGTCCATTATAACTGAGCATCACTGTGCACCATCCGCACTAGACCCAAGTTAAGAAACCCATCACCTTTGTATCTGCAGAAGCTAACTTGCATTAACTAAGTAGGTCAAAGAACATCCATTAATCACTTGGAAAGGTGGAGGGGCATGGAACACAGAGTCTTACTGAACAGTCTGAGTTAAAAAGCAAAACTGATAGACTTAACACTAAAAAAAAATCTCATGCCTGCAAGAATACTGCTTTGTCAGAACACATGAAATGTGTTAAGTGAAGAAATATCAAAATGAGGCAGTACTCCTGCATCACACTGATACAGAAGATACCAAAAAGCAACATTTACCTGTTCTGCTGAAGCCACGCTTGTGCCAACAGAACCTGTCTGCCCCTGAGGGAGTTCCATGTTCAGATCAAGACTAGTTGAAAATAGAAAAGAAAATGATTACATATATTATTAAGTTACACAGGATGCAATTTAAAAGTGACAAATGGTTCATGATTTAGGTATCCTACACATTGGAGAACCACCATAGTAACCCCTCCTCTACCCCCCCACAAAAAAAAATTATGCTCCAATATATTAGGCAATCTTCCTCAGGAAATTAGGACCATCATCAGGAGAACAATGCATCGGTCATAATAAAGATTAGTAACTGATACTTTCAGATAGTTGGGATTAGACCAGTGATAAAACAGGTATGAAAAGAAAAATCTACAAAAAGTTTTAATACAGGACTTGTCAAAAGTAGTTGTCTTGCCCCAGTAGCAGAAGCAGTCTGCTTCTTTCTGAAAAGTACAGTCAAACACAGGGTTTTTAATTTATTATTTGTTTGTGGGGCAGTGTATTCACATCAGCAGAGTAACAGAGAAGTACTGTTAACTCATGCTTTATTAATGCAGCAAGCGTGTGCGCATGTCCTTGCACATACTTGACATGCAATCCAAATGCATTTAATGCAGCCAGCCAGCATGATCTAGTTCTGTACAGTGCCCTTTAAAATCGGTTTGATTTATATAGTCTTACTGCAAACATTAGTTGTATTCAAAATTAAAATGCCAAGATCAGATGCAATTGTCTTTAGTTGCAAATATTCACTCTTTAAGAATTTAACTCACCCCGCTTCATCTGCCATTTCCTGTAGAAGCATATCCACTTGGTTCTAGAATAGGAATCAAAACTGAATGAGTCTGCTGTTATTACTACTGTTAACCTTAATAAAGCTGTTTTAGAGGGAAAGGTAGGCAAATTTTGAACATTTTTGTATTTCACCACCAGGAGGAGCTACATGAATTCAGAATACACAGCATCTCATGCTATACTATTCAAATTCTCTTGAACTTCAATTACTCAACTGCAGTATTTCCAACACACAAAACACTTAACTTGCACAAGTATATGAGTATAACCAATAGTCAGCATTTAACTATTACTGCCATGGTTCTGAACACCTTCCCTCCCTTAGAAGAGAACCACCCTCAATTTTATTCAGTTATAACTATATCTTTCTTAGAAGATACAGTTTGCTTTTGAATTACATTATCAACAACCAAATCTTCTTACTGGTGACTGTCTAACCACAAATGGCCATATAACCTTTGTGTTTGACAGCAACTAATTGTTACCTTAACTTCAGAATGTAAGCAAAATACTAATAATTATTTCAACGTACAGGTTTGTCACTTTATGCTTTACATGCATTCCTGGAAAATGGTGCATAACTTGAATTCACATAAAGGGAACCGACTTTACAATGTAACAAATAGGGATATGTTCCAAGACCTTGACTGTACTGACTCCCAGACCCATTTCTGCTACTTTTACAAGACAATTTTTGTACTCACCAGCAGCAGACAGTACACACAAGCACAGGGTGGTGGTGAATGTTTAGTTGGTGTGAAGAGAGGGTGGTGAAGGTTTCACTGATGGACCAGCGAGAAGGGTAGGAGATAAGCTAGTGGGACACTTAGAAGCCATAATGGGGATGGCAACTACAGAAACACGTCGCAGACAATAACCGAGGAGCAGATCCACAAGAAGACTATATTTTGGTGAATGTCACTCCCACAATGCACTGCACAAAGCAGCTGACTGCAAGCTTCCACCACACCAATCGCATAAAAGTGAATTTACCTTGCATAACAAATTTTTGTATAAAAAGGGTCATCGGCATAAGAGTGAATTCACACATATAGAACCCACATAAAGCGAGGGAAACCTGTATATGAGGTCTAATGGTGAAATGTATTCTAATGAAGAAGGCTTAGAAAACTAGTCAAAATTCTGTATAGGCCAAGGGAAGGCCTACAATCATAGAACTAAAACTGAAGTATTGCAAGCATGTATCATGACAACAGGGATCTATTTTGCAGTTGTGTTGGTCTGAGACAGACATACAAAACTCTAAAAAACCTCTTGGTTCAGAGGAGATACCCGGCATTAGACAGACTAAAAAATAGCCAAAAAAATTTTTATACAAGCTTTTGGGTGCACACGCCCTTCTTTAGGCAGAGGAGAAAGCAAAGATTGTAAAAATCCTCTTAGGTAGAAAATAAACTTCATTTTGCACAGGAGTGCAATCATATTGTGATATGGTATTTGTAATGTTCCAATTTTATTTGGGGGAAGTAGCAGCTTAAATATTTTGTTCACAAAGGAAACAAAAAGATACCAGATCAAAAAAAGGAAAATGTGCCAACTCCTCTTGGAGACTTAAAGGCAGTAAGTATGAATGTTAAAATGAAAGCACTTATGTACAATTTAGTTGCAGGCAATATTTGCTGAGAAATCAGTTATTCTTACTTGTGGCGTTGTTAGTGTAGTAGTGTTGCTCATTGTATCTTCCATCTGTTGCGTCTGAACATCTAATGTTTCAAACTGGTGCTCAAATTTGTCCATTAAGGCAGATATCTGCAGATAAATAGTGCTGTCAGAGCAACAGTACAGACCAACCTGAGAATTTATTTCAATCCTGAATGGTTCAATTTGTTTACCTTTTCCAGGTTCATGCTCTTCAGTGTGGCATCCATAGATTTAACTACACCTGCCATGGACTTTGTTACCTAAAAAGGAAAGTCAAACATATTACAACATTCATAAAATGCAAGTAATCGATAGTTATGCTTGAATCCTTCCACTTAAGAACTTCTACAGCACCACAGTTGATGCCGTTGCACAACTTTATCATTTTGGGGGGTTAATTTCTGCTTTTTAGAAGCTCTCTTTCTAAATTTAAATAAATGCTCTGGACTGAAATGATACAACTAAAAATTAAAATTATGCATGCAGCTGTTATTTTATGGGTGCACCAAAAACACCAGTTTACAAAGAAACCCAACAAGTTTTAGAAAAGTAATTTTAATGCAACTTTTCAGGCCTTTGGATTATTAATCCTGTGTTCTTATAACAGCCTTTATTCATAAGCATAATGAGTACAAGCTTGAAATTCTTGAAAACTACTCCTGAAGTATAATCACATCTGGAGAATTTTACAGTGCACAGGAACATGGCACAGTGGCAAGAACAAACAAATGGTATGACAGAAAATGCCTGGGGAACTTAGGTTTAACGGAATGTTTATCTTGGGCATTTCTAAAATGTTTTTCTATGATGTACACCAAAAGTAATGTTGCTCCTCTACACTATTTCATCTTTATTGACAACATTTCTCTACTTTAAGAGAGTCTAGTTTTGTAACACACTGGAGGACAGCAATTTAGTGCTGAGAAGGACTCTTATTAATCAAGTTCCTCAATCTTCTGATTCTTTTGGAGGTCTTTCTTCCAAGTACAGACCAAAGTTAGTTCTAATAACAAACTACAGTAATAAGTTTGCCGAAGTATTCTGAAGAGTCTTTTTAGTCATTTGGCAGGTCACTGTAAGCCAGGGCCATACAAGCCATATAATTTATTTACTTTTCTGTTAACTGTTTTTCTATTTTTTTGAATCAAACTAGAAACACCTTCTCAATACCTTTTGGCATCAGAAACGCCCAGGACATGCCATTATGCATCTAAGTCAAAGTTTAGTCAACTGACCAATCAAATATTGGTAAAAAACTGTAAGAAATTGCCTACAGATGCAAATAATATACAGAAAAAGCACAAAATTTCCATTAAGAAATGTGTAAAAAATAATTTAAAAGTCATATTTAATGTTAAAACCCACAAAAAAGTAAGGTTTTATTTTTAATTGGGGGGGGGGGAGAAGAGATTGTAAAGTTGCTATCATCTTTGACTGGTCCAAAAAATAGTCAATTGACAGGTCAATTGACTGGCTTGCCAACCCTAATTTTGGAAGGGGAAGGGAACAATATATTTAAAAGAATCTTGTGCAATAGAGAACACTAGATTAAAGTAAATGAACCATGCAATATGTTGGTTGTCACATAGGAACATATCTGATTTAGTTTACAAGGTTCAAATGTACCCTGCCTTCCATCCAACTAGACTAACAAATCTAACTGCATCTACGGGAGATGCTGTATCATAACGGTACTAAAAGAAGCATGTTAAGTCAGCGATGCCACAAACATGATGGCTAAACATTCACTGCAATCCTGACAACTTACAGCTTTTTACATCATTTGCTTTACTGTGGAACTTCATGCCAAGTATTCATAATGAGCCTGGGACTTCATCTGTAAAATACTGAATTAGGGAAGGCTACTGACAAGTAAGGGCCTTGTTTACTTTAGTGTTTATATTTAAAAACATGCTTACCTTGCCCATTGTTACTGCAGTTTGTACTCTTGCTGCTACTGCATCTACTCTGGCACTCATGCGCAAGAAGTTGATTGATTGATTCTTCTGTCGGATTGCATTTTCTGCATGTATTCTTGCAACTTCCGTATTACCCTTTTGGATTGCCTGTTTAAACAAACTAAAGCATTTCAACTATTGCTAAAAACTAAAACATTTCAACTATTGCTAATCTTCATTAACAACCCAGTGGTATTAAGCCTTGCAAAACAGTGCTATTCCTTCTAACACATCAGTTAGGACAGAATCATAGAAAATTAATTTTGTAAGAGACCTCAGGAGTTCATCTAGTCCAACCCCTTGCTCAAAGTAGACCATTCCAGCCAAGGTTTTGTGGAGGTTTTTAAGACCCAGCTACAAGGATGGAGATTCCACAGCCTCTCTGGGTAATCTGTTTCAGTGCTTTACTACCCCTCCTAGTGAGACAGTTTTTCCAAATACCTAACTTAAACTTTCTTTGCTGCATCTTGAGACCACCACTCCTTGTTCCTGTTGATGGGATTTTTCATAATGGATGACAAAATTCTATAGTCAACGATATCCACTATGACCCACACTGAAAAAGCAAAAACTAGTACTGAGGAGCCACAAATTTTAGCAAACACTGTAAGACCTTCCCCTTCAGAGAGACTTTTCCATGTGAATGACCCAACACTGACCACGCTTTTATCCAGAAATACCAATCTCATTATTTTAAAAACCCTAAATAAAGCTCTTAAATAAACTTACATGTTTTTAATATTTCTAATTTACCGAAAAGCATATTAAAAGAGAGCTCCCCCACCCCACAAGGTCTGAGACTCCATGAAGTTCACTTGGCTTCTCAACTGATACTTAACTATATTTACTCAACTCCAAGATGAGGTTTTTTTTTCATTTTCAACATGGGAAGAAAAAAGCCGCTCATCTTTGATTTAAGTACAAGGCTATCCACCACTTGGCTCGCACAGCCTCTGCCCTGTGCCCATGCTGTTGCTTACCCCGAGCTGCAAGAGCTGGAGCCATCACATGGGGACGGGCAGGGCAAGTGGCTGGCAGGCACTAGCAGGGAGGGGAAAGTGGCAGGAGGGCAAGGCACCAGGGAAAACGGCAGGGGACAAGGTGTGGAAGATGTGATGGAACAGGGGAAGGAGGGCATAGGCACCAATGGTGGAGAGAAGGAAGATCAAAGTGCCAGGGGGCAGGTCACTTGAATCCCCTGCTGCCACTTGTTACAGCAGTAAAAGGGATGAATTTAAGATGCACTCCCCCGCCCGGTTCTTAGATTCTATACATGGAAAATTCTAAACAAACATATAATTCTTCATGTATAGAAACTAATTACTAGGGGGTCATCTTAAATTAAAAGTTGCTTTGGGTTCAGGTAAATATGGTATTCTGCACAGAAGGTGCTCAGAAACTGTCAACATCAAATCTTATGGCAGATTGCTCAGAAGGAACCCAGCTTGAATTTCAGATCCCAGGGTGAGTTTGCCAGGCTAGTATGAAATATTTTCCTAGCAAAAAATTGTAAAAAACTTCATTACTAACCTTCTTTATTTTAGCCTTTTCAGCCTTTTCTTCTTTGTCACACTTTTTTGAATTCCTGCTAAGTTCTTTTGCAGCAAACTTCAGGTTAAAGAGGTGTTCTACAGTGCAAGTTAAGGATCATCAAAATGCTCAATGTTTAAAAAATTAACACGTTTCCTTGCTGGATTTGGTATCCCACTATACATTTGTATTTTCTTTATAAAACATTCTATAAATTGTAATATTGTTAGGGCTGCATCTTTCATTTGCACACCAAAGCATCTCAGCTAGTTTACTACATTTCAATCTTTAAGTAGTGCAAGTCATTTTCTGAGCTCCAGGTTAAAACCATGTTTTAGACAAATGTTTTCTGAAACAAACTCAGAGCACAAAATGGCTTAATTTAGAAAAAGACACAACTAACTTCAGATTAGTTAAAATGAGTAAAGAACACTGATCTCTAGAATTCATATGATGCTTGGTATTAAAAAGCCAACAACAAAATTGCTTAGCTTAAATAGAGAATCACTGCCAAACTCAACAGGAGCAGATTCTGAAAATTCCAACTCCAGTATGCATGCATGTACAGAGTTTTCATTTTAAAATCCATCCTAAGTACATGGTCTCTCTGGCCCAAATAATGATTATGGTGACATGAACCAACACAGATAAACAGAATGTACAGGTTCAAGTTATGGCAAATTGGAATAAAAATGTACCTGTAAGATTAGGGATTCATCATATACCCTCTTCCATCAGGAACAGGAAGAGGTAGAAGAGAAATCTTATTTATTATATGTGGTAAAATATATGGTAAATGAGATGACAAGGTGTTATAAATCAGATGACATGTACATTTTGCCACAAATTATTTAATGAAATAGCATTATTCTTAAACTCTGCTAATCAAATACCTAGCTCTCATGAAGTACTTATCACTAGATCTCAAAGCATTTTACATCACCCTCATTTAAAAATAATTAGAACAGTATTTACTTAGCAATGTTTCTGATAACCAGAATGATTTTTATTCAGACATAATAAAATTACAAGACTGGAAAATATGGATCACCAAGTAATTACAAGACAGAGTTTAGTCCTTTAGGAAAGCGATTAACTCTATTACACATGAGTAAAAAAAATATTTATACAGATATTTTCCTTTTCAAGAGACAATGGATTATTTGCTGCAATTTTAGGAATAACTTCTATATAATTCTTTCACCTCAATTTATATCCACCTGTAATTTGGGACAGTGGCCAATGATATGTAAGTGTTTACATTAATAAACAGATGGTATACCAATGCAATACTATTCCATTAAGGTAAATGATAAACATTTGATTTCTCATTTTTACTAGGAGTGTAAATTTGGGGTACAAGGCCTTAAGATCATGGCCATATTCCTGCCATTACAGAAAAACTATTTACTGTGACCTCAAGAAGTCTTCTGCTATACAACTGAATATTTTGATTATGCATATTAAGCCTCTTCCAAACAGTCACCTTTACAATGCTGAAATATTTTTCCAAAACATATAGCTGGTATTTTTAAGGGCTCATCTTTGTTGGCTTAAAGCTTTAACTCTAGTTTTACCCCTAACCCAATATCTGTCCCTATACAAGTCTTTAACAGGAGGTAAGTGGTGGTATTTCAAGCTCGAGCTAGCTGGCCTGAGAGAGTGGGTGGGCTGATGCTTGAGCACTGCTGGCACTCAACTAGTAACACAGGGGTTATGCAGCAGCTCAAATTGCAACAACTCAGCTGCTAATCCAATCACTGCCTGATGTGTTTTCACAGTGCAGTCACTCACTCCAGTTAAACCACTGCACATGTACTAAACTCAAGCTAATGGTGAAAATAAATCCAAAAATTATATTCTAAAATGTTCAAATTGTACAATCAAAAATTTGTATTAGAAAACACTCTACATAAATTTTTAACACTACATAAAATACATTATACCAGAAAGAGGGGTAAACACCAAAATGCACTTTTTAAAGGAGAAAACTCAAATTTTAGAAGAGGTCCTTGTATCAGTGAAGTACAGAATACTAAGCTTTTTTAAACGTATTTTTTAAAAGCCATATTGCTGTAATAAACAGAAAGCCACACAAATGATTAGGAAAAAAAACAAAAAACCTACTACAGTAAATTCCACACTGTAGCTTGTGCATAAAACCACCATTTGAGTAATAATTTAGAACAACTTCAATTCAAAAGTTCAGTTGTGGAATGCTGTAACAGGGGGCCTCCTCAGGGCCAATCTCACTGTAGCCCACCCACCTGTTTCTGGGTTAACCACCCACCACCCCTTGTTGGAATTAATCAATGATGTAATTAAGCAGGGGGCTCCCCATTTCCTGCTCCGATGCCAGGGGGCACTATCTGCGACTCCCTTCCTTCCCTACACCGCAGCCCAACCCTCACTGATGACATCGAGATGTTCTCACAATCACCAGCCCCTCACTGGGCCCCAGAATCCTACTGTTGAACCCCTCCTAGATTCCTCTCCTCCAGCAGCCTATTCCACCTTCATCCTGGGCAGCGTAGCTCCCTGAACCGCTTCCCCTTCTGGGTGCGGTCCCCCCGGGACCTTTGGCTCACTAGCCCTGGCCCAACTCCAGGCCAGTCAGAACCCCAGGCCCTCAGCTCTTGGGTGTCTCTCGCGGTGGGCTCCTGGCCCTTTGACCCTTCTGGTCCTGGCCCCAGCATTGACCAGTCAGGAGAAGTCCAGGCAGGCCTGAGTCTATGGCCTCACTCTCTTTCTCTGGGGGTCTACCCTCCAGACCCTACAAAGGGGAATCCACTTGGTTGTGGGAGCTAGGGGTCAAGGTGCCCCAACCCACCTTTCACCGGGGTGGTAACTGGCTTGGTATTTCCTGGGGGCTCCCGCGCCACTGAGAGCCCCACCAGGCCACCCACTCCTGGCAGGGTGCAGTTTTAGGTCATGCCCAGGACCAAGAGCCTCCTGACCATCCCCTACATCTCCTCCCTTACCTCCAGATGATACCAGCAGCCCTCCAGCCTCCAGCAGCAGAACTGCCCTGTTTATACAGGCAGCCCCAGAGTCAAAATGGCTGCCCTCATCAGGCACCTGACAGCTGCTAGCTCCAGGCCCTTAAAGTGGCGGGCACAAACAGTACCCTGCCACAAATGCCCACAGTCCTAAGAAATACATATTGTGCCAATCCAGGTGTCTTGGGAAGACCAGTGAACAATGCGCCATACACACACTAATTGGTTTTTATCAATGACTTGCAGGGATACATAGGCAAGTAAAAGGATGATCTTGTGATTATAGAACTGGTGTGGGAATTAGGTTCTCTGGGCTCAGCTTGCTCTTCTGCTTTAAATGTTCTGTATATCCTTGAGGAAATCAGTCTGTCTGTTCACTGCCCATAAAATGTAGGAAGCAGTAGCCTATCTAGCAGTAGTTAACCATATTTATCTGAATATGTGACGTAAGCTGGCAGTATGGTAACAACTTCACAGCAAGATACAATCTGCTGTCAATTGTTTAGCTCCTTTAAATAACCTGAATAACTGCTTCCCTCATGTTTAGCCTTTACAGAATTAAGGCCAGAACAGACCAGTATGACAATCTAATCTGACCCATTGTTTTTTTTTATACAGTCAAACCATGGGTTCCTACAAAATAATCATCTAAAATTTAACTCTGGAACACCAGATGTGTGTACAAATCTCCTAGAATTTTAGGCATTTTTGTCCTTATAACCTAGGATCTCCCTATCCTCATCAATACAAATTTTGGTTTCATACGATTTCGTTTTAATTCCATATTAGAAAAACAAGTACAAGTTTTGCTAGATTTTGACTTGACCATCTCTCTGTGGGTTTACATAAACTAGGGCTGATGTCAAAGAGGCTTATAAAGAGGGATCCTGGTCTTCTCTGATTAAAAAACCCACAAATTTTTTGATAAAACCCACAAAATCTATGATTAAAATGAAATATATGTGTGTGTGTGTGTGTGTAACTGAACACAAATGTTTTATTGATATATTTACAACTTTAAAGTAATTTGGAAGATTACCAGTGCCTCAATCACTATAATAAAATAAATTCTAAATACCTATATATTTTAGTATTAGATTTTGGGTTTTATCATGGAAAAAATCAGAGCTCCCCCTGCCCCCTTCACTCAACAGGATGCAGGTCCAGGCCCCTCACTCCCCACCCGCAGTCCCCCAGCTGTGCTGGTGCCCCCCATCCCTCACTCCCCCACACCTTGCCCCTCACCAACCCTGTCGGAGGGAGCCCACCAGCTGCCAGGGCTACAGGGCCAGGAACCTGGGTCTGCAGTCCCTGCCCCCTACAGCAGCACCCAAGCCCTGGCTGCCACCCATGGGAGATGGTGGCTCCTGTGGCCTGAGCAGGGAGCAGAGCATGGAGCCCAAGTCACCCTCCCCTGTGGGCGGGTACAGGCTACCAGCTTAAGCTCCCCACCCTGCTGCACTTCCCCCAGGGCCTCTGCAGCCCAGCAGGTGGGATACAGTGCAGCAAGGCAGAGTGGGGCTGGGTGGGGAAGCTCCTTGCTGCCACAAGCTCTGCGCTGTCCTGGAGAGGCGGCCCCTGTCCATCTGGCAGCAGCAAGGGGCACAACTGCGCACCAGTGTCCCTGATGCTACTGGGCAGGCAGGGGAAGCTTCACCAGGTCAGTGTGGGGCTTCCTTGCCTGGCCCCACTCTGTCCTGCCATGCCAGATCCAATCCACTGGGTTGCAGAAGCCCCAGAGGGCAGTAGGTTGGGGAGACCTGAGCCTGCAGCGGGCAGCCCACCACCTCACCGTGCACAAATCTAGGGGGCATGTATCCCTCTACCCGCCACCCAGGAGTGCACACAGGAGCAGGGAGCCAGCCCCACCCCAACACGTCCTGAATGAGCCACCTGCAGCTCTATCCTGCTCCCTTCCCAGGGCCTGGGTCCCAAGCCCCACGCAGGTGGGCAGCAGCCCCAGCCCTGTCCAATTCTCTCCCTCTCTTCCTATGGGGACCTCAATCCTCTTACCCCCTGTAACAAGGTGGCCTCGTCAGGCCTCTGCCAGCCGCCCTGCTCCTGGGGTAACTTACTGCTTTGCTCACCTACCATGCCTTGATGGAAAAATATGAGAGTTGTTACTAAGGCAGGAGGCTACCCATTATTCGCCCTGCTGACAAGGGCCTAATACCCGCTCTGACTTCCCCTCCACGGGTGCCATGACTTGCAGATGTTACTCTGGTGTTACTTTTCCAGCCTATGGCTGGAAAAACTGAGCACACAGTTGTAGCTCTTCTCTACAGCTCCGGAGGGCCACTCACATGCCACCCCACTCTTACCATGGTCCTATTTACTCTGCTGGTTCTCACCCAGCCTCTTTCACATTGCCCTCTCTAGGGGCCACACGCATCCCACCTGGCCTCACTCAGCTTCAGGCTTAGCTCTCCTTGCCTCAGTCAGCCCTGGTGCAGGCTGTTGGGCGTCTCCTGCTACCCTCACCTGAGCGTTGATTGAGTGATTCTACAACTATAGGCCCCTTGCTGGGCCACTACGCCCCACTGGGCCTCCTCACTCACCCACTCATGGGGCCACTGTGCTCATCGCCTCTCTCATTCAGGGTCTCACTTGTGCCCCTGGGCTTTAGTGTGCTACCTGGGCGCTGCCCCATGTCCCTCCTCTGGCCTGAGCTCTGCCTCAGGGCTCTTTAATGAGCCTGGGCTCCCCCTACTCATTAGAACATCACTAGTGATGTAGGGCTGGGATTATATGGTGCCCCAACCCACCTTTCACTGGGCAGGTAACTGGCATTTCCTGGAGGCTCCCATGCCACGAGGAGCCCCACCAGAACACCCTTCCCTGGCAGGGTGTATTTTTACATCTTACCCAGGACAAGGGGTCACCTCCACCCCATAGCCCCTGACCTTACCTCCTGACTATGGCCACAGCAGCCTCTCAGCCTGATGTTACCTCCTTACTCCTGCAGCAAACTGCAGCCCAGTTTATATCCCTGGATCCAAAATGACTGTCCTCATCAGGCACCTGGCTGCTGCCTGTTTTCTGCTCTTAAAGTGGCAGGCATCAAAGGGGCCCTGCCATACCCCCAGACCAGACTTCCCTACAGGAGCTGCTCTCCAGGCTGCCTGGCATCCGTGTGCATATACATGCACATGGTGCCCCCTGCTTGATCACCCTTCTCCTGCTCCCCCCAGCCCTTTGCAGGCTGGAACTCTGCCAGCTTGCAGAGAACTTGTTGCAGAAGTGGAAAAACCATGTGTTTCTCCATTAAAATGAAAAAAAAATCCATGTTTTTATCAATTAAAAGGGAATATCTGTGTTTATTTCCATTTTTCCATGGGAAACAGAAAACCTGGATCCCTGCTTACAAAGCAGACTGTTTTTATATGTTCTTGTAGGGTTTTTTAGCTCAATACAATAAATCCAATTAGATTATCAGTTTGTTACATTACAAACCAGGACACCTCAATAAAGAAACCTGCAAATTCATTCAAAGTACATAAGTATCTACACTTATCCAATGTATTTGAATATCATGGGAATAAAGATTAAATCACAAACCCAATTTACAACAAAGATTAAAAAAGGATTATATCTTTAATGTGTAAAGGCAGCCCAAAATGTTTCTCCACAAAAAAAGTATTATTTTTTTCATATTAATGTTTCAGATGTTCATAGGAAAGTAGGGTTGGAAAGGACGTCAAGAGATCATCTAAGTCCAGCTCCCTGCTCGAGGCAGGATCATCCCAGACTAAACTATCCCAGTCAAGTGCCTGTCTAACCTGCTCTGGAAATTTTTTAGGGGTGGGGATTCCGCAACTTCTCTAGGCAATCTGTTCCAATGCTTGACCACCCTTATAGTCAGAAAGTTCCTCCTAGTCTTCAACTTCTCTGGCTGTCAATCATTTTTGCTGCTTTCCCTGGACCCTCTCCAATACATCCACATCTTCCTTGAACTGTTGGCCCAAAACTAGACAGAGTACTTCAAGTGAGGCTTAACCAGTACTGAATGGAATGGAACAATCACTTCCCTTGATTTATAAGAGACATTCCTGTTCATACAGTTTCATATGCCACTGGCTTTTTTTTGCCTCAAGAACACTGTTGACTCACATTCTACGTATAGTTTACTGCAGGAGTGTTAAAAGACATGGCCCACACAGCCCTATCATCTACAGTGCTACCTTTGGGTCCTGAATCAGCCCCACATACCATATGCAGTACAAGCTGCTTCTGGCACTATGTACTGCATAAGGCATGCAGACACCATCTGGCACAAGCTGCATGTGGCATAGGGGCTGAAGCCAGTGCATGCACTGCATAAGGTGCATGGGGCCAGTCCACGTTGCATGTGGTGGCTGCGCCAGACTGGCTCTGCACACTGCATCCAGGGCTGGGCTGGATCAGGCCCTTAGACTGGCCCAATGAGCAAGATCCAGTGTGCAGGGCCAGTCTGGATCCATACTGCATGTAGTACACAGGGCTGGAGCCAGCACACACTGCATGCAGCACACAGGGCCAGTCTAGGACATGCCTGCATGCAGCAGCCATACCGAGTCAGCCTGCACACTGGACCTGGTGCACGGGCCAGTGTGTGGGTCTGGTCTGGCCCACAGACTGCGCCTGCACCACTCGTGCAGCCCACAGGGCCGGATAAGTTTATCATCCCTGGTCTACTATAACCCCCAGGTCTTTATCTGGAGCACTGCATCCTACCCAATCATTCTTCTGTTTGTAATTATTCCCAAGTGCAGGACTTTACATTTGTCTTTTTTGAATTTTATCTGATTGACTGCAGATCATTTCTCCAATTTCTCCAAGTCATTCTGGAACCTGGCCTTAGCATCTATAACTCCACCAAACTTAGTGTCATCCACAAATTTGCTGGGCACACATCCAAATTTTAGTGGAGATGTTAAACAATACCATACCAGAACGGAGCCCCAGGGACCCCCCACTTGATACCTCCTCCCAACCAGACACTGAGCCACTGATGACAATGAGCCAGTCATGGATCCAATTTATAGTACTTTCACTTAGTCTCTATGTTCTTAGCTTAGTAATGACACTATTGTGGGAAACAGTGCCAAAAGCTTTGCTGACGTCAAGGTCTATTACACCTATTGCTCTCCCTCCAACCACAATTTGTTTTTTGTTGACATCTTTTTAAACAGGCTTTTTAAATGCACCTATCAATGCAGACCTTATGGTTCAAAAAAATCAATATCCTTAGGTGTCTCAGTGATTATCCAACAAAATGAGGAAAAGCTACATTTTATATTCCTGATAATTAAGGAAAAAGCCAAACAGAAAGCATTAAAAATCTGTCACATTACTTAACCATATACAGCAAATCATAATTAACAGAATTCCATTTTTCTGAAAATCTTTTGCTGGTCCTTAAAGAAAACTATTAATTCATTTTGAAAATTATTAGACTGAAGTGCTTGCCTAAATCTAAATACTTAAAATTATTCCAGAAGTGAGGAAGTATTCCCCCAGCTCTGCTGACACTGCCAAGTCTGCAGGCAGACAATTTACCGTAATGAGGCAACCAGCCTCAGACCTGATGTTCTGTTCCTCCTAATATTTTAAGATAGCTGCTTTTCCCCACCCCCTTTGTTTCCTTCTGTGCTCTAAAATGAGAGCACCACCTCATTGCCAGTCAGCCAATCCGGTTAATGAAGGAGAAATTAAAATTGCTCCTGCCTAAGGACAGAGAGTCTGGGCATCTTTACCCTTTCAGGTGCCCACTCAGACTGAGCTCAGATCAGCCATCAGAGCCACCATGTAAGAAGCGACGTAAGCTTTTTACATCAGTTGCTCTGAATAACAGCCAGACACACCCACTTCACTTTGCACTTCCTCAATGACGCACTCAACCTTGGACCCGTCAAGTCATTAGACATCAGTCATTGCCTCCCAAGGCTTGCATGCTTCCCCCACCCCAAACGCCTCCCTGCACACACACCACTCCAAAACAACCGGCATTTCTAGTCTGCAGCACCCACCCAACAGGCCGAGCCACTCTGCAAGGAGGCGACACCCTCACTCCTTGCTGGGGGCACCAGACAGGGGAAGCGATGCCCTCTAGCCGCCCTGCCTCCCGCCGTATCTAAGCACCGGGGCAGGGCAAAGGCCTTAGGCGCTTTCCCCCAGAGGCCGCACTAGCGCCGCCCTCCCCTCTCCCCGCCAGGACAGCCTGTGTCGCCCGGCACCGCGGGGCCGCTGACGGCGGGAAGGCGCGGCTCCGAGACAGACGAGGCCAGGCAGCCCGGCCCTCCCCAGCCAGGCGCAGCAGCCGCCCCCCGGCCCGGCCCGGCCCAGAGGATACTCTCCATGGCGGACATAGCGGCGGCACCGCCTCGGGCGGGCGCTGAGGGGACGTTCCGATTCGACGCGGCCCCTGCTCCGGGGATTGTTTGGCTTCCGGCTTCCGGTTTCCGTCACGCGCCGGGTACTTCCGCCGTGGCCGGAGCGAAAGCCCTCACAGGGGGGCGGAGATCCGGGTGCCGGTTACGTGACGGTGACGGCAAGGGGCAGACGTGCAGGGATGGGGCTGGCCCGGCCCCTGGGTAGCGCCCCTCCCCACGCCGGCGCAGTGTTGCCCGATGTACGATGATTACCGTATTTATACGATAATTTCATCCCTTGGAGGAAGTACAGTCAAAAATAGCAAAAGCGTTCAAAGTATACCAGGGATGTATGTGGTAGCCGCGTCGGTCTGAGACAAAAAGAAATACAGAAATCTAGAACTCTTGGTTATGATCTTGGTCTAATAAAAGGTAACGTTTTGGAACCAAGAGTTCTAGATTTTTGCATTCCGAAACTTACCATAATTTTCGAGGCAGCTAATTAGTCCGGTACGTGCAAGACTCAAATCACTCTCAGAGACTTAACTGCCTTTTGGGCTCGCTTAGGGCAGCCTGCCCCAAAACAGAGATGCTTCCACTATGAGACCCAGCTCTCATTCACTGCAGAGTTGCAGTGAGCAATGTAAAAGTAAATTATAAGACGACTTATTTGCATACCTGTTTGCATATTTTTTCAGTCTAAGATAGTTTTCCAGCAAATATGATCATTTTGAGCTTTCAGTATGATAATTTAATATTTAAGACCTGGCAACTCTGCCCAGGCAGCCACAGGGCCCTCTTCCCAGAAGGGGAGAAACCCAGAGCAGGCCCCAAGCACCTGGGAGATAGGGAGTTAAGAGGGGCAAGGCTGCCTCCTTGTGGGGGTTAAACCACTTCAAGGTAGTTCTTTTTGGCCTGTGTCACATATATTACGCAATGAAGGCACAATTAATATTGACTGGCCAGTCCTGCCAAGTAAAGTTCACACCATAAAAATGGCTCTCCAGCTATAGAAACAGCCAACCCGCAACATAGTGCTTGAAAATATGTAACAACTCCAGAGCCGGTTTCTAGCCAAGGTCAGGGCCCTCTGACTCAGCTGTTTCTCAGCTGGGTGCCCTGAGATCTTTTCAAGGTGCTGACACTGTGCAGCATCCGCGGGGCATATGACATGATCAGGGATCCTGGTTTTCTCTGAAAAAAATTCCCCAATTTTCAGATTAAAAGAGATTTTTCCGTCATGAAAATTAAACATTCTAACCATGAAAAAATGTGGGTTTTGGGTTACTTCTTTGCATCCAAAAACTGGGGATTTTTTTTTTTTTAATCACAGAAAACCAGGATCCCTGAACATGATTCACCACATAAACCCAGAGACTGCAAGCAGGAATCCCTAGTGACCAATGCATTCTGCCTGGCTGTGGTCTCCCTGAGCTCTCTGCAACAGAAGAACTGCTCTATTATTTTCTTGTAGTCAGAAGACATTTGGCATTTTTGGAGGGGAGCCTCGTGTCTTTAAAGGGGTAAGAACAGCTGACTTAGAGCATGGGTGTTCAACCTTTTCCTCCCGTGGGTTGGATGGGCAATGCCCAGTCTGTCCATGGGCCAGACTCAGCCGGTAGTCCTGATTTAGTTCCTGGGGAGATTGCTCTGGGGCCCATCTGGCCTTGTGGAGGGGACTGGTGCAGTCTGGCCCCACCCTGGCCTTGGAGGGGAAAAGGGGCTTAACTCAGTCTTAAATCAGGGCAGGGGGGAGAAGGCTTGGTCCAGCCCTGATCCAGCTGCAGACAACTAGAGGAGGCTGGATGATCACCTGTCTGGGGTTTTGTGAACCCAGCATTTGTTCCTGCCTGTGGCAGGGGTCAGGCTAGATGATCTGTTCAGGTCCCTCCTGACCCTAGCTACTATGAAACTATGAAATTTGGGATTTGGGAATTGGGCAGCAGGGGAGAGTGGCAGTATTAATGGGCACTGCCCCCAGCCACAAAAATTTTCCAACCACAGTGGCGGGAAGCCAGCTCCACCCCTGCCCCTGCCAGGGCCCTGTGGCTGTGCCTTCCAGCTCTGGGCCCCAAGCTCCATGCACTGCCCCAAGTGGAGGTGGAGGGAGAAAAAATGATTTGTGGGAGGGAAGATTGAGGCCCCAGCAGTGAGGGAGGGAGTGCGGCATAGGCAGGACTCACTCACCCCAGCCCCTGCTCCCGGAGGGCATGGGGGCCATGTGCCCAGGATCTGCACATGGGGTGAGGACAGGCTGTGGCCGGGCTCTTCCCAGTGGGGGGGGGGGGCTGGGCTGGGCTGGGCTGGGCTGTTCTCAGGGAGGGGTTATGGTGAACGCTGGAGTGGCAGCAGCTCCCCCACATAGCCCCACTCCCAGCGTCACTGCTGCTACCCGCCCCGAGCTTAGCCTGGCCTAACCTCCCCGATGGAAAGAACCTGGTGCAGCCCTGGCTTCAGCCCACAGCAGCAGCTCACCCTGCCCCACGCAGATCTGGGGCACCCCCTTCCCCACGGCTCCTGGGATGCAGGTAGCAGCAGGAGCTGCAGCCCCTGGACGAGGCACTCATAGTTCAGTCTTGCACTCCAACCTGGCTGTGCAGCACCTGTCCCAGCCCCGGCCCTAGCCCCACTCCCTCTTTCACTGCTGCATGCACACCCCTCCCCACCCCTGCTGCAGCCACTGGAAGCCCATGGCCAGGCTGCCTTGCGGCCCTGCCACTGTCCCACATTTGGGGGTGCTAAGCCCTGTTAGCCCCCCTTTCTGCCACCAGTGCCTCCTGCCTAACCGGTCTCCTCCCACTTCCCCATCCCCTTTCAGGCTGGAACTCCGCCAGCCTGCGGGGAGCTCTTTGCAAAAATGAACAATCCACATGTTGCTCTGTTAAAATGAACAATCCAAGTTTTTTCTAGGTTAAAAGGGATAATCTGTGGTTTTTTCCATTTTTCTGTGGGAAATGGAAAACCTGGATCCTTGGATATCACCCTAAGAAATCCTTGCCTCTCATACAGGTTGTGGAGCATCCTGGCTACAACATCACTCTAACATAACTAAATTAGACATACTAGTTTCTAGACAAAAGCCTCTAAGCCAGATTTCAATTCAGAACAGTGTGGAAGGTCAACGTTGAAGAAAAGTTTGACTTTTTCCTTGAAAATGCTCAGATATTTACTATCTTAATGTAAACGTGACACTGGGACTGCCTGTGTCAAAACAGCATGGGAATCATTGCTGAGCTTAGGATAAAAATAGTTTGGGAGATCCATACACAGTTAACAAACTATATTTTTAGTTTATTGAAGCTCCTAAAAAGCAAACCACTTAAGTACATACTTAATTTTTAGTTCGGTATGTTAAATGTCTTATTAAAACTTATGCGATCACTTACAAACTGAAACTTAAGCAGGTGCTTACATTCTTTACTGAACTAGGGCCTACAAAAATATTGGACTTCTTGATATGGCAATTTTAGATGAAACTCTAAGTACAGTCATTTGAACATGAACATAGAAGAAGCACTATATATGAAAGACAAAGTGCTAGGATTTGTTTTATTGCTGTTTCCTAGATTGTATTTATTTTTTCCTAAAATTGTATTAGCTAGCTGCTTCAGTATTATTTCAGGACATGATGTCATGGTTTCATTTGAGGAAGGGAAATGTAATATATTTTAATGCTTTTTTAGTTGTAATGCAATTTAAATTTGACAGGACCGTAACAGCAAATCCTGATACACCAAGGGAAAATGTTGAAAACTTGAAACAATGCACATATCTGCCACTTTTTTGGTATATTGCTGGTTAACAGAAAAAATATATAATGTAATTAAAATGCAAAGTGCATAGAAACATGGTTTTATGTAACTGATTTAAATTAACCATAGAAGTATAAATTATTGTATAAATTATACTAAAGCTAAACTCAGTTCCACTATGTTATGAAATAAAAACCATGTAATGTAATTATTTTCTGTAGTCATGGAGTTGTCACATTTGAACAAACTTATCATTTTTGTAATGTTCTGTGTGATTTGCATATAGCGGAAAATAGCCTCTAAGGTGAACTTAATTTTTAGAGCTATGGTTAAAGAATAAAAATAACTGTGTGAGAGTTCTATACATTGAATACAAACTAACCAACACTGACCTATCTGCAACCAGGTGCTTGTGAACTATCTACAGACTGTCAACTGAAATTGTATGACAAATAAATTGGAAAAGGTTCTTGTCTGGGAAGCTGCTCAGTAAAGACAGACTCCCATAGCTACACAGCTGTAGCTGTGCAGCTGAAATGTTTTGCGTGGTCCAGCTTGTAGGATCAAGACTGTCTTTGCAAAACATAGCTGTTTATGGACAGTGCCTCAGTAAATTATTCATTGCACTTTACCTGCTCATTTTTAATACATGAAGAGCCTTCCAAACACACTACATGACTGACAACTATGTAGACCTGCAAAGACTCCCAGAACAGAAGCTTTTTAGGCCTAGAGGTGATAGAGAATTTTGGGCATCAGATCATCTAACTTCTTGATGCTTGGGTTGTGAAGTGGATTCCAGAACATTATGGGTGCAGACAGAAGTGCAGCTCCCCTCTGTAACTCATGGCACTTTGCAGGAAGCACCACGAGTTACAATGATCTGCCAGACGCAACAGGCATTCACTGTTGGGTCCTAGGGGTTGGGGGATCCAGCTGGAATTTGAAGCAGCTGTGAGTCTGCAGCCCTTCTCCCCTAGTCTCATCCTTTCCCCCTCCCAGCCCTGGCTCTATCTTCAGAATGGGAATGGGAGAGGGAGCAGAAGGCGCTTAGTCTGTTTTTTTTTTTGTTTTGTTTTGTTTTTTTGTTTTTCAGATGGTGCTGGAGGTTGGGTGGATTGGAGCCCCCACCTTGGTGGGTCTCCAGTCCACACCCCCCCCTGCAGTGCTGGCTGAAAAAACCCCAGGCAGAACTCCCTCCACTCCCTTCCACCTCCCCATTCTGAAAACAGCACCAGGAGCAGGGCTGGGCTGCATCAGCCCAGCTCTGCTCCCAGTGTACATGGTGTGGGCACAAGTTGTTAAAAGTGCGCTGCTTTGGAATACCTTCATCTGAACCCTCATGTAATGGGGGTTCAAATTGTTGTGGGATCGGGCCCTTTTAAAGCACTCTGTAGCTGTGTACTTCTGTAAGGGCACAACTGTAGAGTGCTTTCAAGGGGCTGATGATACGACAAACATAACTTCCATCTGCACCTTATGTTTGGTATGGTATAGAGAAGAGGCAAGTACCTCAGAAGGGGATTAGTATTGCCAACTCCTGAAAGCAAGAAATTCACCAAGCCTCAAAAGGTCACTAGATGGTGGCTTTGGGAGGCCCACTTCACAACAAATACTCATTATGCAATTTACTGACAGAAACTAAACTCCAGTTAGCTCCAAATATCAAGGAAAATAAAAAGTCCTTTTTTAGATATGTGGAAAGCCGAAGGACAAGCAAGGGCAACACCGGACCCCTGCTAAACCAGATGGGGCAACTGTCAACTGACGCCCAGGAAAAAGCGAACTTGCTAAATGGGTACTTTGCATCAGTTTTTCACCAGTTCCATGGGACAGCCCTGCCCTCTATGGGTCAGGGAGGCCCGGGTGAGGGAGATTCCTTGCCCTCCATTGAAGCTGACCTCACGAAGGAACACCTTGACAGGCTGGATACCTTCAAGTCAGCCGGCCCTGATGGGTTACACCCAAGGGTACTCAGGGAGCTGGTGAGCATCATAGCTCAGCCCCTGGCACAGGTCTTGGAGAGCTCTTGCGCTCTGGTGAAGTGCCCTATGATTGGAAGACGTCAATGTCATGCCTATCTTCAGGAAAGGGAGGAAAGTGAATCTGGCAAACTACAGGCCCATCAGCCTGACCTCTATCTTGGGGAAGGTCTTGGAAAAGCTTATCAAGGAGGCCATCCTTAACAGACCAGCTGAAGGCAATATCCTGAGGGATACCCAGCACTGGCTTGTTGCGGGTAGGTCTTGCTTGACCAATCTCATTTCCTTTTATGACCAGGTGACTTATCACCTGGACAAGGGGGAAGAGATCGATGTTGTATACCTCGACTTTAAAAAAGCTTTCGATCTGGTATCCCACAATCACCTCTTGGCTAAACTGGCTAACTGTGGCCTTGACATCACCACAACCTGCTGGCTGGGGAACTGGCTCCGTGGTAGGACCCAGAGGGTGGTGGTCAATGGGAGCCAATCGTCTTGGTGCGCT
>NW_017729029.1:5505676-5514743 GCF_001723915.1 Gavialis gangeticus
GTTGACCACAAGATGAACATGAGCCTTTAGTGTGATGCTGCAGCTAGTAAAGTGAGCAAAAAGCTGGCTTGCATCCATCAATGCTTCTCGAGCAGATCCCAGGACGTCATTCTCCTGCTGTACTCTGCCTTGGTGAGGCCGCAGCTGGAGTACTGCGCCCAGTTTTGGGCTCCACAATTCAAAAGGGATGTGGAAAAGCTTGAGAGGGTGCAGAGGAGAGCCATGCGCATGATCAGAGGTCAGGAAAACAGACCTTATGATGAGAGCAATTGGGCTCTTTAGCCTGGAAAACTGCAGGCTCAGGGGTGATTTGGTGGCCACCTATAAGTTTATTAGGGTGTTCACCTTGATCTGGGGGAACATCTGTTCACCAGAGCCCCCCAAGGGATGACAAGATTGAACAGTCACAAACTCCACTGTGACCGATTTCAGGCTGGACATAAGAAAGAAATCCTTCACTGTCCAAGCCCCCAAGGTTTCTGCCACCGGAGGTGGTTCAAGCACCCACTTTGAACACCTTCAAGACACATTTGGATGCTTATCTTGCTGGGATCCTATGATCCCTGGTGACTTCCTGCCCCTGGGGCAGGGAGCTGGACTCAATGATCCTCCGGGGTCCCTTCCAGCCCAAATGTCTATGAAATCTGTTTAGTACATCTTTTATGACCACGGCAAAACATATAAAACATAAACAGGCAAATACTTTAAAAGCTATTGATTAAAAATGGTTTATTTTAAAAGTAGTGCAATTAGGAATATAAGTCATGCATTATTTTTAAGACATAAGGCTTGCTGATCCTGAGTTTAATACTTCTAAAAAAAACCCCCAAGCCCTACAAACAGCCCCACCCCAAAACCAAAACACAAATCCTGCTTTTTACTTTGGAAATCATAACAATAGTAAACAACTACGTGTAGATTCAGTAACACGTAGTGGGATCACTTCAATGGGCAAGGGATGCTCTTTTTGTGACCTACTGCCACAGAGGGTAGTTAAATCACTGAGCAGTGATTATTGTTATTGCAAAATTTAGTATTAGTGTCACTGGTTTTCTACTAACTACATGACTTAAAGGCAATAGTAATAAGGGGAGAATAAAGGAAATACATTTTAAACCACCATTAATTGTAATATTTACAATGAACTAAATAAGAAAGAGTAATCAAAAGTATAATGACAGCTGTTACATACTGATGCTGTGACCACACAATTTGGCAGTTTCTTGCCCTGAAAGTAATTTTTTCTCTTTAGTGAAAGTTGCTAGATTGTTGTTAATCACTTGGACAAAATTGTTTCACTAAGAACTGCACCCTCCCCCTCCCCAAGCAGCTACATCTAGCAACAGAACTGTTTGGCAACACTAAAAGGGGCCAAAAACAGCCAGCATGCCAGACAGGAGACTGTCTAATGTCAGCGCACTTAGCATATAGCTGTCTATTAAGAATTAAACCAGAGGCAAATCTTTCAGCTTGGCTGCCTTACCTCTGACATTGAACTTTGGGGTTCAGGAGGAGGCATCTCTATCTCCACGGGATCCACAGCCCTGAAGTGGAGCTTGCTCTTTGGTGGGAGTGGTACAAGCCATTATGTAATAGTCTGCTTGCTTAAGTAATGGGACCCCTGTCTTTAATTCCCTCCTCTGCCCAAAGGGATTTAAACCCAAATCTCTTGTGCCTCTTCTTCTGCCCCAGTCCTTGGAATATTAGCTATTGTGTGTGGGAGCACTTTACATGGCTCCTGCCAAAGCTGGACCAGCGTGCAGGAAACAAGTGGATTCACTGAGTTTCAGTATCTTATTGCACTGAGAAGGGGAGATAAGGTACACACTTAGGCCCAGCTCCTGTAAACTGTTGCAGTCTTAATTTTAGGCATATGGGGTCTGAGCCAGAACTCACTGAAGTCACTAGGAGAATTTCTGTGGACTTTCCTGGTACAGTATAAGGAATAGCCTCATTGACTTAAAGCTAATGGGACTATTTACATGTGTAAGGTTTGGTTTGACTCATGTGATTATTCAGATGAAGACCCCTGCTCTACAAACATAACACCAAGTCTGTTTTGTAAATGGCCATAGGTATAAGGCATCTAATGCAAAACTGTATTTCTATCATACTCATCAAAACAGTTGAAGAGATCTACAGGTTTGATTGCTTTTTTGAGAAAGCTAAGGAAAAGATTTTCTGCTAACACTTGTAAAACTTTGATTCGGTTGCTTGAAATGGAAAGAGCAAATAAGGTGTCCTATGCTCACTTCCAAATCATGGCAGATGCTAATTTGTAAAATCCTGAAAGTCTACTTTGGTAAGTGATAATTCTTCCAACAAAACAGTTCTTTCCTGAGTCCTCTTCCTGAGTTACCCTAGTACCTTGAAACTAAAATTCTTCTGAAGTTACAGCTTTCAACCAAAAATGTTCTTTTAAAAAGAACTACAATATTTTAGCATATGCTGGGGTTTCTATTTTGGATTATGTTAAAGGACTGAACTAAATTCTTTCTTATTTCTTTCGGTCCCCCTTTCATTTTCAGTTTTTATTGACAATCTAATACAATCTGTTTTATGATGGCTTTTTGTCTTTGTGTAGCAGCTGCACATTGTGGGTGCTATGAGAAACAAATGACAGTAATAAATACTAACAAAACTACATAGTGTTCTGAGAACAAAAGGAAAGATTAAGGAAATTAAGATACCAGTTTAGGAAGTTACTTATGGGGGATTGCAATGACTTCAGTCCCTATCCTTTACAAGAGGAACCCTGTGCTCAAAATATGCAACCAAAGCCTAAACACTGGGGGATTTTCAAGGTAATATTTAGAATTTAGAGGCAAGTACCCTAACAACATTTTCTGGATGTGTGTGAAAGAACCACTTTTAGGCAGTGGTACTCAACCTTCTCGCCCCACTAGCCAGACGAGTGACACAGGGCAGGTCCAGGGACTGGATTCTGCATGTGGGGTTGGTCCACAGGCTTAATCCAGTGCAGGATCAGTTCATGAGTTGAGCACCACTCTTTGTAAGAAATAAAAGAGGACTGGGAAAAAGAGATGAATGTAGGAATCAGACAAGTAATAAGACATACAGGAACATAGTAGGAGAATGAAGATTGTAATAGGGGAAGAATACAGAAGGAAAGGGTCCTACCTTACCAAAAGGCCAGCATGTGAATACCATGGAAGAGTAGGAGGCAGAAAAGGGGACACAGAAGAGAACAGGAGATTGAGGAAGAGAACAGCAGTACCTAAGTTCTTAAAGGTAAAGGGACCACTATGACCATTTAGGTGCACTTTTTTCATAATACCAGCCATAAAACTTCACACAGCAATCCTAGCAGGAAAAATCCTTTTCACTGCAATGTAACTGACCATATTAAGGTCATTATTTTGTGACTGAACAGCAACTAAGACAACCAGTCTTGGTACGGAGAATGCAAGATGATGAATTTAACTCACTTGGTAAATTATTCCACTGCCAGGGATTGTAATAGTGGTATGTTGGAGATGGGAAGGAGGAAGGCAAACAGAAAGAGCAGTTAGACTCCAAGGACACTAGTAAAAAAAACAAGATAGGAGGCAAGAAGAGAGCAGGAAAGAAATCTGATGTTTGCATGTCTAATGTTTAAATGCATGTGAACTACTGTCCATCCTAAATACAGCAACCATTATTTTTGTAAAAGAGCTGAGAGTTTTTCTTCTGTATAAACAAATAAATAGTTAATTTGAGCTGTTTGTACAGCTCCAAGATGGGGTGGGGGGGAGAGATATACAAAAGCCTAAACACCTAACAGAAGATACAAGAATTTAATGTGATTTCCTGCTACCAGTAGATCCAAAATAGTATGATCTAAGTGAAATGAAACAAGCCCAAAATAAAAATTAAAAACTAACAAGGACCTGCTATTCCAAAGAGGGGGTGTGCAATAAAGGAGGTTCACAGACTTAGCATTAGCTGGAGATTCTTTTTTTCATACCACAAAATACTTAGATTCTGTATTTCTGGTTGTCTTGGGCTTATTAATTATTATCACCATGAAGATGAAGTACAATGAATCCCATAGTTATCAAGAATTAGGCATATTGACTAGTAGGGTGTAAAATACACCTCATTTTAAAACTGAAGTGTTATATTTTTGCTTTACTTTTAACATTGATTTCTTCATACAAATAGGGTCAGAGTCTTAGCAAATGTAGCTCCATTCAGCACACATGGCATTGAAAGGAGCTGAAGATCTGGCTCTAATCTTTTGAAGCTTTAAAATTCTAATTCATTATAATCAAATAACATTCAGCTCTCTTCAAAGCAAACCTCCCTTACCCATCACTGCTTCATAAGAAACAGTAGGGTGCTCATAGATCATTGATTGCATTCCCATGATGCCACCTACAGAGTGTGATTCTCATTCACGCAATATAAGAAAATGGGGAAGAACCAGCTCTCTGGCAGTAGAATGCATCAGTCCTTGCAGTGCACAGTTGAGAATTGTCATGAGCTTAATTGCCATATTGTTAACATACTCCATTCTGTTGCTTCCTCAACTAAAGCCCTGATTCACCACTGCTATTGATACTGATAGAACTCCACTTACATCAGGATAAATATGCGTATGGTTCTAATAGGCCAGTAAGATTAGTTAAAAGTATAAAAATAATGTGGGGCAAGGGGCAGATTTGGACCCAATCTCATACTTTTCCTCTTAAGCAACTGCAGCTTGCCACAGACATGAGTTACTGTGCTAGCTAGACCTTTGGCCTGGCTCACTATGACCATTCTTATGAATCAAGCAATTTTCTCTTCGGTAGTGTCCTCACCTGGAAAGACTAAGGACTTGATTCAACACTTAGGTAGGTTAATTGAAATGAAGGCTCTGGCATTTTTTATTTTAACAAATCTTTCTGCCCTGTCATAAACTTAACTAGATTTATCCTGCTGACACCTTAAGAACAATCTTGCTGGTCTAAGAACTGACTCATTTTGACTGCTTTTATTAGTCAGCTTTTTGCTTGTATTAGCAAAAGACAGCAAGTACAGTCTGAGATATAAATCCCTCCTACATTGTCTTGATCTTCTCTTATACTAAGCATGAAATATCTTAACTATAAGCATCTACTTGCAAAAAACCCCAACCTAAATGCACAACGAAGAGAATTTCCTTTCTAAATAGTGGACAAGAAGACCAGGTTCCAAACTCAGGATAAATGTTTATTGGAAGCAGTCAAGGTGGCAAAGCCCAAAAGACAATAGGCTCAAACCCAACTGCTTGCATTGCCAGATTTAGGCTGAAGATACAGCTTAGAGCCTCACAATATGAGGGGCCTCTAAATAAGAAAAGAAACCTGACTCAGTATCAAGTTTGATAATAATCAGTTGGTAAATAAAGGACATAATGAAGATAAGGGAAACTGACTCTCTAAATATGGACATTTTCATTCTAATATGACAAATTTTGGATTATTTTTATCATATGGTGCCTCTTAAACTGGACATAGTTAGGACTTCAGCATGTCATAATCTTGTACTGGCTGCTTTCCTTAGATATCAAGTGGATTCCAGTTCCTATAGCCAACAAGAATGTTAGAAAAATGCTACTGACTTATAATCCACTAAGGAAAGCCATCAGCCATGAAATCACATGATCCTACACAACATCAAGAATTTATGCTTTGGTCCTAACCATATGTAATCCAGAAACACCCAAGGGTGTGCCCATCCTCAGTTGGAAGGGATAGATGAGGCAGCAACAGTGCTGTGAGAGGGACACCGGTGATTTGAGCGTGGGTCCCCCTTTTCTCTATAGAGTCAACTCCATGCCTATTCTTTTAACTATTTACAGTTTACTGAATTACAATAAACATAAAACTAAATATCATATACATATATTTACATAGCGAACATTAACCAATGACCAAGATCAAACCCTAAATCATACTGTGGGAAAATCACTCCCAACCACAACATAGAAAACAATATACCCACAAAATAAAATCATAAATTATTTTGTTCTATGATAACACTATTTACCCATCACAACCAAATAATTGCAACAACGTCAATACAACATAACTTCATAGTACAACTTCTCAATTACAAAATATAAAGCTCAGACACAAACATTCTTAATAACATCTATTCCTTAATATATCCCTGACCCATGGTGAGAGACAGTCCTCCCAACTGGGTCCCATGGGGAGGGGGGGTGTTCAGGAAGCACCACGGGCCCCTCCACTTAGGCCCTTGCCTGGGCAGAGGACTGCTCACCCAGTCTGTTTCTCTGGGTTGCCTGCACCAAACGAACTTCCCCAATGAGCCCCAAGGGCCCAATGACTCATGTTCCCTCAGGTAGCGGTGATCAGGGTGCAGCTCGATGGGTCTCCTCCATGCCACCGCTGAAGTGCCTCTCCAGGCCTTCCTACACCACCAGGCTTCTCCCACCCTGTACCCTGCTCTGGACACCGAGGACTCACCTCCTCTTGGCTGTTGTGCTGCCACTGCTGCTGGCTTCTGGGTGCTGGGTCTCATGCTGCAGCACTGCTATTTCCTCATGCCCTGGCTTTGGCACTGAGGGCTCTTTTAGCAAAAGCTGGGCCCTTCTGGCTCTGGCTGTCTGGCTTCATGCTGGATGGCTAACTTGAGCAGCCTCTGCTGCTCCCTTGCTCTGCTCTCTTGTGCGCTGCCTGCCCACCTCGATGCCTGGCCGCCTGCCAGAGTTACAGGCCTGAGCCTCCCTGCTGCGGCTCCCAAGGCCCGGGCCCGTGCGCCACCCTGCACACTGTGGGACCTGCCAGCCCTCTGGGGTTGCAGGCTTGAGCCATGGCTCACAGCTCCCAGAGCCCTAACTTTATGCGCTGAAATGTGCACCGTGACACCTGGCCACCCGCCAGGGTTGCAGGCTTGAACTGCCACTTACGACTCCCAAAGCCTGGACTCCATGCACTGAATCGAGCACTGTGATGGGCCTGAGCAGTCTCACACTGCTCCCAGGGCCAGGTCTCCGTGCCCCACCTCTGGGTGCCATCCACAGCCAGAGTGGTCTTGCACTGCTCTGAAGCCTGCTTCTTCAGTAGCAGCTTCAGGAGCCGTGGGCCTATTACCCACTGGGGAAGAGCTCCCCAACTTTTCTCGCTCTACTCAAAATCCCTCACTACATCTGCCCAGTGTGCTGAGCACACTGGGCTTTTATCTACACCGGAGGCCCCACCCCTGAAGTCTGCCACACCTGCAAAGTGCAGTCTTCAATCAGGTCCAGGGGCTTCTCACCCCCACTCCAAGCAGGGGCAGGGCAAGCCCCTCCCAGCTGTTACCCGATTGGCAGAAATGTTCCACCAATCCAAAGTGTCCTCCTCTAAGCCAGGCTTGCTGGGCAAAAGCAGCGAGCCCACCACACATACATAGTTATTCCTCTAAGTGATAGTAAAGACTTTGACATACAAAATTAATCTTGGTTTAAGAGGAATCACAGTATCTTTGTTTATTGAAATCAACCTCTCCACGTTCACTCGGGAGATAATAAGCACTTACAAAAGATGAAATTAGCAAAGTCAGGACTTACCCCCTATTGGAAGAGGGGCAAGCACCTAACTCAAGTACTTTTGAAAACCCCACTCTATATCTGAAGTGTGACAGCTTCCTCTTTAACCTCCCCTCTCCTGAGTAAAATCCAGGTACAAACAGCTTTTAGATGTGGTAATAAAGTAGGAGTATTTGTAACAAATTAACTGTACTGTAGCATGAGGCAGCTTTCAGCAAAGTTAGTAGCAGTAATTACTCTAGCTTGTGTCTCAAGGGTTGCTGAACTAATAATGATTAAGATTGATGAACTTTAGCTATAGAGAGCTCAGGCTTTGAAATACTTGTGTGTGGCAGAAGTAAAAACACAGTTGACTAATGATTGTACAGTTTTATGCTCGGTAACAGAAATGCATATAAAGCACATTTTCAGGGGAAAGGTCATGCTTCATAGAGATAGGAAAGATACAAATTATGTATAATTATCCAGATCAGATCCATGTTGACAGGTAATTCTCACTATCACTATTTCAGAGAGTTATACAGTACTATAATGAAGACAGAATTATTGTTTCTGGTTTAAAACAAAGTCTACAGAGATGTAGCAGTTATTAAAATACTTGGTTGAGAACTGAATATTAGGAGAGGGTATGATACTACAAACTTTTCTTACATAGCAGTCAATTAATTTCTTTGAACCTTGTGGAACTGCTCCCTTGAGTAAGAATTCGCCTTATGATTAAGGGTTTGCAAGATCAGGGCCAGACTTTACCTGCTGCTAGGAACTGTAACATTTTTTCAGACTATATCACTAATGTCTGTCAATTTAGGACTAACTATAAAGGTGATGACAACATTACTGAGGAACCTGAAAGGTGATTAAAAAAATCACTTATTTCTTTCACAGTGAGGTAGATTAGTGCAAAAGAAAAAGAGAACTAAACCCAATCACCCAAAACAGTGTTAAAGAAACACAAACTGAGTGCATCTACACATGCAATTAATGCAGGGACAGGCATTTTATTTTGGCATAAAGGCCATTTAATGACTTTCAGTTAGCTGTTGGGGGCCACAAGAGTAGCTCCACCATTTGACAGGTACCCTACCCTGATCACCATCTTGGGAATGGAAATCCCACCCCCTAACCCCTGACCTTCAGCACTTGAAGTCCCTCCCCTTGCCCCTGGAAGTACTTTTTAGGGAGGTGGGGAGGATTGCCATCTTGGAACTGGAAAAAAACCCCCACATCATGTACTAAAAATCAAACATCTACTATAACATTTTAAAATTTTATTTAAAAAATATTTTTGTTCTGATTTATGTGTGTTTGCATACTGTATATAGAGGTGATTCCGTAATAGCTTAAAATAACGTCTTATGCTTGTATATTATGTGTGGGGGTGTGGGTGATAGTCCTGGTCAGTATAGAGCAGGGGTTGTGAAGGGATGTGGGGGGCTGTGGGTGTATGTGTGGGTGGGTGTGGGGTTTGTGGGGCAGTGTGGGGGGGTGTGGTTTTTGGGTAGGTCTGTAGGGAGTGTGGGTGTGAGAGGAAGTGTGTGTGGGTGG
>NW_017729029.1:5514830-5529654 GCF_001723915.1 Gavialis gangeticus
GGATGGGTGTGTGGGAGGGGGTGTATGATGTGTGGTTTGTGGGTGTGGGGGGTGTGGGGTTTGTGAGGAGGGTGTGAATGGGTGTGGGGGGGTGTAGCATGCCCAGCCACATGCCCTCTCCCCCACACAGTGCACAGCTTTTACTGCTGGTGGAAGCAGCAGCAGCAGGCAGCAGTCCCTTGGGGTGCTCATGGCCCATGGCAGGCAGAGCCCCCTGGCAGTGTACAGCTCCAGCTGAGTCCCAGGAGCTGCATGTGGTGGCACAAAGCCAGTCTGGCCCACTGGTGCATGCCTTTGAACCAGACCAGGCTGGTTCCATGCCAGCATATAGGGCTTGCAGCACTGCAGGTAGGAGCTGCATGCCAGTGGGCTGGGCCGACTCTGTGCTTCCAGCACTCCAGTGGGAAGCTGCATGTGGTGGTATAGAGCTCACCCATCCCATTGGCACATGACTCCTTGCAGCTCCCAGTCCTCACACCATTGGGCTGGGTGGGCTCTGTGATACCGCATTGGGCTCCTGGCACTGGAGCCAGGAGTCTACACCACTGGGCTGGGCTAGCTCTGTGCCTCCATATTCAGCTTCACACTGGACTGCTGGAAGCTCCATGTGGAGTCATGGGGCTGGCTGGGCCTGGCCTGATGGTGCACAGATCTCAGCTGCAGTGCCAGGAGCCCCATGTGGCAGCATGGAGCCAGCCTGGTTCGAAGGCATGTGCCAGCAGTCCAGACTGGCTCCATGCTGCCACATGTAGCCCCTGGGACTCATCCAGAGCTGCATACCACCAGGGGAGACTCTGCCTGCCGTGGGCCATGAGCACCCCAAGGACCCACCACCTGCTGCTGCCAAAGGTGCCCGGGACTGTGTGCCGTGGGGGTGGTAAGTGGTCCACACCCCCCTGCAACTCCTTTCTACTCACTTCCACCCACACTCCCCCACAACCCCCTCCCCCCCGCCACACACACATGCCATCAGGCTGGGCAGGTTCCCTGGTGCCACATGCAGCTCCTGGAACTGCATGCAGGAGCTCCCCTCCCCACTTACCAGCTGTCCCCATTACATTTGGTTCCTCCACATGGGGTTCCCAGACAGAGTGCTGGAAGCCTGATAGAGGTGAAGGCATAGAGCCCACCTGGTCCAATAGCGCACCATCTGTGAAAGCCCATGCCTCCCACTGGCTTTCAGAGGGACAGGCATGGGCCAGTAATAATTATTTTTTGAAGGGGCCCTGCAGGCCAGATAGAATGGCCTGGTGGGCTGGATCCAGCTCACAGGCTATATTTTGCCTGCCTCTGAATTAATGCAAAGTTCTTACAAATCTTATGAAGCTCTTATGAATTAATGCACACATTTGAACACACACCCAGGATTGCAGCACATTGAACCAGGTTGGAGCAGCTCCAGCTGGCAGGGGGGCCCCAACAGTTAGCCTGCCAGCCTGGGGCTTCTTTCCCCTGGCTCAACATGCTGCAGAGGGGCTGGCTGGGGCACAAAGGTGCTCCAGTGCAGGACTAGCTGGCAGGCAGCCCCCACACTGAAACTCTTGTACCCCAACCAGTTCAGCATCTACACGCGCATAGCTGTGCAGTAAAAAAACTCTCCTATTGTCAATGTTGTTTATAAGTACTATCCTGCTGCAGAGTTAATTAGTTTACTCCAGCCTAATAGGGGCACATGTGTAGATGTGTGACATTTACTGAGGAGCTAAATTAGTTTACTCCTCAGGAAATACCTTGTGTAGATGCAACCTGTAAGCAACAAACCCGCATACAACTATTTATATGGTTGTATAGTTGAAAAATTTGAAAAAATGTAACATCAACTTGTGGCTGACTATCACCCAGGTCCATACCAAATGGTGGAAGAGTCTGCTGCAAGGATGTCAGTGCTTTGAAACCTAGAATGATTTTTGCAAAACATTTTGAGTTACAACATTACACCAGACCAAACAGAAGTTCACTATTGGTTCCAGAGCAGAGGGGACTCTAGTTGTGGGTTGGGAGCCTGCAGCCAGGTTCCCATAGCAACAGCCAGGCTGTCTGTCAGTGCTTGCTGTTTTCTGAGTTGGGGGCAGAAATGCAGCAGAGGGAGCTCTTTTCTTGGGGCTCCCCAGGTGGTGCTGAAGAGTGGAGTGGGTGAACTGGAGCCCCCCCACTTCGGGAGGGCTGCAATACGCCCACCCCATCCTCCAGGGAGGGCTGTTAAAACCTCAGACTGAACTCCCTCTGCTCCCTTTCCCCCCTCCCATTCTGAAAACGGAAAGGTGGAGAGCTCTGCAGACACAAGTTACAAAAGAAGCTACATTTTGTAACACCTTTATCTGATACCTCAGGCAATGAGGGATCAGATTTTCACCCGATCAGCCATTTTGGAAGCTGTTTTCAGCTGTGCATTTGTGTTTGGTAACAGCTATAAATTGCTGGGGCTGGGTCAGGCAAAAATTGTCACTTCTGCCTGCACCTTGTGGAAGACAATCCTAGACTGCAAGGGATTGCCCGTGGTGATCATGGTGTGTGATCTGCATGAAACTTGGAGAGAATAGCTGAAGTATCAGGAAGAAAGAGTTTGGAAGAAGGCATCAGGAAGTCAGTCTACCTGTATATGGCTTGAATGGTGGTGGCAGTTGCAGCATCTTTGCAACTAGTCTACTAATAAGCCCATTCAGCTTTAGAAACCTGGAGTCATGTCTCACCCAATAAGGAGTACATAACCCAGAAATTTCAAATTGGAATTCACAGTGTTAACAACATTCTGACCTGTTGTGATCTTTCTGAGTTCTTTGCAACAGATAAAACATCCTCTATTACTTTTCTGTAGTCAACAAACTAGTGATTGCTAAGAGCTGTCATTTTCCAAGGGGTGTTTTGAGTCTAACAAGTGGTGACTTGAGTCTAGAAGGGTTGAGAACCACTGTTTTATAGCATACTTTTTCTATAAAAGTCACTAGAGTGACCATCATCTTTTCTCTTCCTTTCTCACCCACAGAAACATACATGCGCACATGTCTTTAAAGACAGGGTTTTCAGTGGGCATGGAATACAATTCCATGGATTTTGTTACAATTTCAGTGGGTTCTGGTATGATTCTGTGTATAATTTGATCCATGTGAGGTCTCTTCTGAAGAGTTACAAAACAAGGTAATATAAATAGAAACTGCTAATTCCTTGAAGATGGACTTTAGCACTATGATATCAGTGTAGAAAATGCTAATTAAAGGCTTTAGTATGTGATCCTCATCATATCCATACAATAAAGCATAGGGTGTTATTAGTTGAAAGCTGTGAGAAATCAGCATTAAAACCAGTCATATCCTATGATACCTCTGAAAACTACTTACAGGAAACAAGTTCTAAATTACTGCTTCCTAGTTCTACCAGACTAAGAGTCAAGGGAGAATTTGGCCTCATTTTTTTATTGACCCAGGTTCCCATTTGAAAAGCTTGTTTGCAAGATCCCTTTAAATGCCAGGAGGAAAATATTTGAAATGACATATTTCTAGTGAGTCACAGTTGTTGCCAAGGCAACACTGGTTGCATCACCGAAAAATGTAATGGATTGGCTCTAGTTTATGGGACTTTACTGCTTTGCATTCACTTTATGATGTAGATGCTCTTTTAGGGCATGGACCAACTACCATGGAGATAAGGACACTCTCATTGACTTAAATGGGAGCTGGATCAGGCCCTTAATTACCAATCCCTTTAAATCCAATTATGGCATATTACATTTTTGATTTTTACAGTAAAACACTTTGAATGATTTCCACACTCTTGTGTATCATTTCTATGCTTCTACATATACAACATGGCTTATTCTCTACAAAGTGCCATCACTTGTAAGAAGATTTAGCTGAAAAGAAGACATTATGGATTACTGGACTGTTTACAATAGAACCCCATCACTCATAAGATGATTAAGAAGAAAGCAGCATTACCGTACTAGGCCAAATTCTAATATGTGAGGGAATGAGGTTTAGAATGTTATCTTTTTTCATTTGTGCTCTCAGCTTCATGGACTTCTGTGAAAAAAAAATCAGCAGATTTTAAAAGTAGGCAGTGCTCACCATTGGTCTCCAGCAACCTGGAGGAAATGGTCCCTGCTGGGGCTGGAAATACAAATTTTTAATGTTTATACCATCAGAGCCATTAAGAGGACTGCTAAGAGATATCAATAAGGTAAGGCAACAAACCTCACGGCCCAGGAAACTGGTATATATTTTGCATATCAGAGGTTCCCAGACTTTTTCTTATTGTGTATCCCCTTCCAGATCTACCAGTTGCCCATGTACCCCTACCACCATATTTTAACAACTTGCATGCCAATTATTATAATGAAAATTAAATCCACCATTATACAATTTCTTCTGCGTACTCTGCAGAGATGCCTTGAGTACCCCCCAGGGATACATGTACCACAGTTTGGGAACCCCTGTTGTATATCATTTTCTAAACACATGCACATCCACACATATATCCCCTATATATAAAGATACTATATAGTTAGATTTTTATTAGGATAATAAAATTGAAGCTCTTTTAAAATATACTTACATCTTTTTACATATCTGTATGGCTAGGGACAGACATTCAAAAAGCCTGAGTCAGAATTGATTTAATCTTTGCAGGTTTGTCTAACCTGTGTAGATTGAACTGATTTGCAAGTGAATAGATATCCATTTTTGATTCCTGAAATGCAGGCAAATGCCTACACTGGCTCAGGCTAGAAGCCAGGGGTTGCTAGAGCGAGCCCTGGGCTGCAGGGAAGCTGTGCTGAGATGGGGGGGGAGGGTCTAGCCAGGCCCTGGTAGGCCTAAGTATGACTGGGGACAGGTTTAAACCCCCACCCTGGCCCGCAGGGACCCCAGCCTGGATGTGCCTGGAGGGGGAAGGGGGAAGCAGTCCCTGCCAGGGATCCTCATCCCTTCATCCCTGCTCATTTTCTTGCTGCTCCAGTGGCAAGAGCAGAAGCATAGCCAGACCCCAGTAGCCTGAGGGAAAGGGGTGGAGTTTAATCTCCTCATTGCAGGGAGGGTGGCATGGGCACTGATGGACTCTGCTTGTGTACCCAGGGCTGTGGCAGCTAGGTGGCAGTAGCCTGAGGGGAAGCAGGGAGTGGTGCAGCACTGATATGGCACTGGCTCCATTCCACGCTAAAGATCCCCTCAGGCAGGATCCGCACTGCAACACCTGGGCTGAGTCCCTTGGAGGAGCAGCAAGTGGCGCCTGATCCTGAGGGTGGGTCTGGCCCCTGGGAGGGGGCAGGGGAGCTGCAGGCACAGATGGCAGGGAAGGGGAGAGCCGGGGATAATCACAGAACCCGACTTAGCACTGCCTCCTACTGCAGCACTACAGCCCAGGCTGGGGTGGCAGGCAGCGCCACGTGGGGTTCAGCTCCACGCGGGGCCCGTGGTTTCCATGTGGACTGCATCTGGAGCATGGCTCCCCACCCCGCTTCCTCTCCTGGTGGAGGCAGTGGGGCAAACCATTGCAATGGGCAGAGGTGAGACACCTGTCACCTACTGCCTGCTTGAGGCAGCACTAGGTTCTCAGGGCAAGCTGCCATGGGCCAGGGGCATGAGCAGCAGCAGTGGGAGGTGATGGACTGCTGCAGCCCAGTCCAGCCCAGCCCCATGAACCGGGGCGTGTGCAGCAACTGGACCCCAGCAGCTTGTCCCAAGTGCTCAGCACTGCGGCAAGCAGGCGGCAGGTGACAGGTGCCTCATCTCCACCCACCACAATGGCTCATTATGCTGCCACCACTGGGAGAGGGAGGGGGTCTGGGAGCTGTGTTCCAGCTGCAGTCTCCCTGCAAACTGCAGAACCCACATGGGGCTGGAGGTAGGATGCAGCAGGTGCTGAGCACCGCCCCCTAGGGCTGTCCCAGCCTGGGCTACACTGCCGCAGCAGGAGGCAGTGGTGAGTTGGGCGCTGTGATTTATTCCTGGCTCCCCCCCATCCTCCTCCGCAGCTGCAGCCAGGTTACATCCCTCTACTCCCATGCCCCTTTCCCAACACCTTAGCGTTGGACACCACTCACCACTCCTCCAAGTGACTTGGCCCAGGTACCGTGGTGCGGGCCCTGCTTGAGGGAATCTTCAGCCTGGGATGGAGCCAGCACTGTGTTGGTGCCCATGCCACTTCTGCCTGCAGTGGGGGGATTAAGACACCACCCCCCTCAAGCTACTGGCATCTGGGTACTGTGGCACTGAGTGCATGAGCAGAGCCTGTTGGCGCATGCGCTACCCCTCCTCCCCTGCAATAGGGGGTTAAACCCCACCTTTCCCTCAGGCTGCTGGGGTCTGGCCATGCTCCCGCTCCTGCCACTGGAACAGCAAAGGGGTGGGAGGGGGGAAGGGGGAGCTGGGGATGCCTGGCAAGGGCTGCTCTCTCCCTGCCATGCAGATCTGGCTGCACTCCAGAGCAGGGTTTTGCACCCGCACCTGCTTCTCAGCCAGCCAGAGCAGTGATAGTGCTCCGGCTAGGGAGGAGACGGATGGGGCCAACCCTGCTTGGCTGGAACAGACAGCCTAGCCCAGCCCAGGGCTGCAGAGCATGCTGGGATGCTGGGGGGCTCTGATTTAACTTAAACCAGGAAAGAGTCTGGGGCAGAAGTTCCATAAACCAGTTTGACCTCAATCAGTTAAGTCTGATACTACGTTCAACCAAGTTTATCTCAGACCGGTTTAGGCCATTTTGAAACTGGTTTACGTGCACTGAACTTATGTTCTGTTATAGTTTTAAACCAGTTTCTGATCACTTAACCAAATGTATGTGTAACTTTCACCCTAGCCAAGGTGTAATAAACTATTTTATGATGCTAGGAATAAACTTTTCAAGTAACATTATACCAGTTTACACCCCTTCAAATATTGGCTCCACAACTCTGGAAATCCACAGTTACACAATCTTATGTACACTTAACAGTACAGTGGGATGAATTTTGATCTACAACCCTCCTGACATGTATGTAGTCATATGTGAAAAAAATTAAGTCATTCCAATCATGTAACCATTGATATCACTGAAGTTACACCCCACTGTAACCAAGCTTAGACTCTTCCCCTTAGATTCTGTAATAGGTATAATTTGTTCATCTTTCAGTTAGATTAGAGATTTAAATAAAAGCTCTGGAACCCATAAATCAACATGGGCCACTACAGTAGCTGCTGAGTAGCATGAAATTGCCTTACCTAAGGGGGAGCTTGAAGAGACTGTGGAAGGACCAAGAGATGCAGGACATACAATGATTATGCAGCAGCACCATCCTGTAGGCCTAGGTACAGACAGTCAAAAAGCCTGAGGCTGAATCGATTCAGTCTTTGCAGGTTAGTCTAAGATACACATATTAAATTGAAACAGAAGTGAACAGACATTTACCTTTGATTCAGGAAATGCAGCTACATGCCTGCAGTGGCTCAGGCCAGAAGCTGGGGGGCACTAGAGCATTGGTCTCTGGCTGTGTTCACTTCGTCTTTCTGCTGCCCCTGAGGTCTCTGGGATTTGTGGACCAGAATTACAGCAGCAAGACTCTGCAGGGTTGCTCATCACTTCCTTTTCCTGTTTCTAGGTGCTTCTGAGATTTGTGGTTCACAGTTACAGCCAGCAGTAAGTTTGAGCAGGGGAAGGAGTGTTTAGCCCCACTCCCTGGGGGCAGGGCAACCCATCCCCCCCATAGACTGGGTTTATTCCCAGCTGGGCTTGCCTCCCACCCCCTTGTCAGCCAGCCCTCACTGCTTCAGCTAGAGAGTAGAAGGGAGGAGCCATTCCCCTGCTCTTCGTAGCAGACAGCGGAGCCCAGCCCAGTCCACAGCTGGAAAGCATGCTGGGGTGCTGGGGGACTGTGATTTAACTTGAACCAGGAAGGGGTCTGGCACAGAATTTTCCTAAACTGGCTTGACTGAAATCAATTAAGTCTGATAGTACATTCAACCGGTTTATCTTAAACCAGTGTCAGCTATTTTGAACCTGGTTTATGTGCACTGAATTTATGTTCTGTTACAGGTTTAAACCAGGTTCTGATCACTTAAACTGGTTTATGAGTAACTTCTGTCCCTAGCCCAGGTGTAACCTGCTCTTTTGGTGCAGCCAGCCTTCTCTGCAAAATGATGCAAAGATGGCTCACAACTTTTCCTCCTTCCTGTCAAGTCTATTTTTTCTTTGAGGTATCCTGACTACCATGGAATGCAGTTGTGGTGGGTTCTTGAGTTTGTTGCATGTGATGGAAGGTTTCTCCATGTGGTCCTGTGTCCTTGAAGAGACCGATATGGGTAGCATTTCCTCCCTCTTCCCAAATCTGGATAAATCCAGCATTGACACAATTAGGTTTTAGATCTGGGGGTGAAAGGGAGGCGTTGTTGCTCTTTCACCCACCAAATATATAGATAGATAGATAGATAGATAGATAGATAGATAGATATAGACATATGAAATGCAACACATGATGCACCTTACAAGACATGAATGTGCTGCCCTTGACTCTTCTGGGCTTTTTGAGTTTGGCTTCACCTTGGTGGGGCTTTCGCAAACCCATTTACTCTGTTACATTCCGTTTTCATCAGAGCTGTCTCCTAAATGCTGTTCACTTGTAGCATCAAAATCATAGGTGACTGAGTTGGGGAGGCACTTGCCCCCTCAGTGGCCAGTCATCGTCCATGGGAGGGTCCCTTATGGCCGATCCCACCGACTGGGGGGGGTCCCATGGCCAATCCTGCTGACCCACAAATGGCAGCAGCATGCTGCTGGCACCTTTGGGCACACCGCCGATACTTCTGGGAGAACCCCCACTCCCCAGCCGGTGCTCTCGGGGGGCACCAACCAGCACTCTCACCTGCCCCCACCCCGCCCAGGAACACTGGCTGACAGGGGGTGCACCAGCGCTCTCAGGGGGTGCACATGTACCCCCATGCACCCCCTACATGTCACCACTGATCAGAATGAATAAATTGTGCAGATCTGTGACCCTCCATCTCTCTTCTTATGTGGAATGCCCTAACTTCTTGGAACTTATTCTTTTTTCCAAAATGATATATAAAAAAAATACCAGTGCCCTATTTACTTTAAGTAACATGCCAGAGAGCAGGGGTTGTCAACTGGGGGTTCGTGTACCCTGGTGGTACCTGGGAGGGCCCTAGTGGGTACGTGTGGGCGGCTGGGGACAGAGTGCTGCCACCTCCCAGAAGCAGGGCTGGGTGAGGGCAATGGTGCCTGTCTGGGCCGCGCAGGCACCGACTGGCCAGCCAGATATTGCGTGGTGCTGCTTTTCACTACCCCACGTTGCTGCCGCTCTGCTCCTTTTTTAGTAAGCGTACCCCAGCTCCATGTCTGGCTGTGCACTCCCTCCTCCTCCACCCCCAGCTTCCGGGGGTACACTTACTAAAAACTTCTGGCCATAGGGAGTACACTTACTAAAAAAGTTTGAAAACCCCTGCCATAGATTATAACCAGCAAATAAGCATGCAGATTTGCAACATCCTCTTTCTTCCCAGCAGCTGTACAGTCACTATTACACATATCCCTATCTCCAAAAAGCTACTAATCTTGTTTCCTGGTTCTCAATATGCTCATAACACATTTTATAGCACCAACTTCTCCACCATTTTCTAATATTGTGGCTTACCCTCAACCTTTGCTTTGCTCTTTTACAAAGATTATATGGTCCACCTCTCAAAATATGCAATTTATTTTTCTTTCCACACTAACCCCTTCTCATGTCTGCAGCAACAGCAATTTACTTTGCTTCACATTTTATTGAATTGGGAGTAACAGGTTGTGATCCACTGAGTTCTGTGAAACAAAACTGACAGTCAAGGTCATCTATGAGAATGAACACAAAAGAGAGAGAGTGAACAAACTGTTATAGAGTAACTCTGTAAAATTATATTAGAACAATTCAGTTTCCTAAAAATGAAGAGGCTTATCCAGATTTGCCATTTTAACCCATGTGCTCTCAAAGGTTGGTGGTTTTCAGGAAATGAAATAAGGTAGTAAAACTTAAAACATTAAGTCCAAGTTTATGTAAAGCACTGAGATGTGAAAATAAAATAACAAAATACTAAATGTTATGGTATAAGAGCTCCACCTTTCATTCAGCTGCACAAGTAATAACTTTGTGACAATTTCTGTGCACAACTAATTAGCCACTTGCTGGACATGTCGGTATTCTGTTCTAAGGAAGCGATCACCTCACCTTTAAGCTATCAATCAGTGTTTAGAAATGCTCTGAATATAAAGATGGGAAAGTAAAGCACTGGAAATGAATCACATACCTAGCAGGAAGTCTAGTGATCCATGCTTTAAAGAGATCTGAAAAGCAAATGATGTCAAACACCTTCCTTTTTCATTCTTTACATAAAATAAGTGGTATGAAAAGAGAGCCATTCGTTGTTCAGATAAGCTGATCTAGACCTTGGCTATCACATTAGCCTTTTGTTCTTGGCAGCACCTTCTCAGAGTGACTAATAGAAACCATCATTTCTGGCAGGATGAGGGTTTTCCATCTTGTTGAGGGCACGTTCTCTCCTCCTTTCTCCAATTTGTCTGCCATCCCCACCCTGCCTATGCTTGCTCTCTTTTGATGTCATTTTCTTTCTTTTCTTTCCCTGTATGCTTCAGTCTCCCATTCCCATTTCACATCCCCTCTTCTCTGTTCTCTTCCTTCCATTTCCTGTTTACCCCACTAGCTCTTACCTGATATAATGTTCATATTATAATGTTCATATAATATTAATTGATTACTTATTTATGGAAAAACGATTACTGAAAAACAGAGCATTGCAAAGCATTAGGGCTCATAAGGTGCCTTTATCTAGACATTTTAAAGCACTCAACAAAGTTAGGGGTTATTATCCTTATTTCTATAAGAGAAACCTAAAGGTTACTGTTCAGTTAAATGAGGTGTCAAAGGTCACACACTGAGGGCGAAGAATTAGAAGTAAAACCCTAAGATACTGACTCTAGCTATAAAATGGTACATGTCTAAAATAAGCTTAAAAAGCAAATACCTAATTCATTGTTAGGTGCACAGCAAACAAATCAGACATATGCACTATTTCCTACTGATGGGACCTATATTGGCTCCAAGAGCAATTCCACTGTATTCAGTGGTGGTCCCCAAGCACCTAAGGATTGCATGATCAAGCCAGGAGGACACATACTACTTCATGACATGTGAATTTCATAGATATTGGCAAAGAGGATTGGTTTTAAATCATAATAATAGATCAATACAATTAGTCATTTTTAACATCAGCCACGCATGATGCACTGAGGAAAATGACAGAGAAAAAAACACTGAATAGATTCAAATCTGTGGACCTGATGAAATAAGATTATGTATGCTGAAGACGAAAGGGGGAAAGTATGGAAAGCATTGTGATGATTAAGCAGCACAGTTTCCCTGCCAACTGCTGAATAAAAGCAATGAGGCCTCAAGTTGTGCTGGATGTCAATAAACAACAGAAAGAAATTTAAATGACACAAACGTCAGGAAATACTGGGTATCTGTGTACCATCACATATTTAGTCTCTCATAGGCAAGAACAGTTGGCTACATAAAACTGAATTATGTTGGGCATTTAAGTTATCCAAGCCAGTTTGGCCTCCTCAGTCTATTCTAATAGGGAACCCTGGCACAAGAGATTTCAATCTTTGCCCACTACTTACTTTGCTCTACTAGTTGTTGCAATATTCATAATAGCAGATGGCCTCTGAAACAGATGCAGTTATATCTGAAAATTGCTAATGGTAGAAAGCAATGAAGATGCAATAGATTTATACAGAAAATGGCTGGAGGCCACGATTAGATGTAAACTTCTTGAGCTGAATTACCTGCAATTGGTCCTGTTTAAAAGTGGCCTCTAGACTTGGCTGCCTATAGATGTGCTCATTCGTGGTCAAATTAGAACGCGTCAGAGCAGACTCGATGAGTCTGTTCCACGTTCTAATCAGAAGGCTCCAGCCTCACCTTACTGTCCTGTGTATTAAGCCCCACCATGTTTCATGGCCACAGGGATGCTTTCACTAAACCTCATTGACTGAGCTTTAAATAAAGCATCCCATAGCCATCTTGAAATGCACGGAGGCTTAATATATGTGATGGTGAGCCATTCTAGTTAGAGCAGCTGTCCAGGAACACTCAAATTAAAACACGCTCCCCCACCTCTGAGCATGTGCATAGAGAGCCAGAGAGGTGACAGCAACACACTGGACTGCCTGCCTTCTGTACTCATGCAAACAAAATGCCATATTTGAGGCCTATTTACACATTACTGCCTAATCCCTTGGTCTAAATGGCCTGTTATTTCAAGTAAATTTTTCATGATGAGTTTTTAAAATCATTAGCGAAAAAATTTATATGGAGTCACTCCCCATCAGCATGGGATGATGGACAATGATAATTAGGAATGGCCCATAAGAGCCAAACTTTCCAATTCTGCTACTCAGCCTGGACCAGCTGTAATGGAGAAGCTGCGTGTTGCCCATGCAGTTAGCTGAGGTTGCCCATGGGATACTTGAGAAGGGAGATGAAGAAAGACATAGACTCCTTTCCTTGTGTCTTTGGCTTCCTCAGACTAGCGTTCTTTCTGAAGCCTGCAGGGGATACCAACTAGTACAGAAACAACAGAGAGGAAGGAATTAAAGGAGAAAAGCTTCCCAGAGGACTAATCCAATCCTGGGACATAGCGGACCAAATAATGAAACCATTTTTAGTTCAATTTGAAATGGTTGGAGTTTTCCTCAGAAAAGCAAGAGTGGAATAGCAATTATATCTGTTGGCTGCTATGAAGGAAAAAAAAAACTGGACAGAAAAAGCAGAGGCCAGATGCTGCCCCTGCTGCCCCTGACCAACCATCCTGGTTCCACCCTCATCCACCAAATAGCCTGACATCTCCATTTCAATGCATCTGTGGACTTAACACAAAGAAGAATGGCACATGGCTGACAAGGAACTATGAAGATAGAGGCCCATTTGCCATGGTGATGTGGCATAAAAAATATGGGCAACATGTGAAAAACTCCAATGAGGGAATTCCTAAATTGGATCTTAAAACTTAATCCCATGGAAAAAGGTTGTGGGGAGGAGGAGGGAGGGAGGAGAAACTTGCAATGATTGCAACTCATGTTGGGGTACCCAAGCTAGCTTTAAACTAGCTATGCTGAATATTGCTATGTTGAATATTGCTAACAGTGCAGCTGCGGTAGCATGACACTTAACACAATCCAATCATCCAAATACATAGTTTTGCAGACCTCGCTGAGCTTTGTGCTACTGCTGTCAGAACCTGAGCTAGATACTTGAAAGCTAGCTCAGATATGTTTTCATTGCACTACAGTTACTTCAGTGCAGATATATCCCAAATTAAGGTCTGTAAGGGCTTTGAGATCCTCAGAGGGAATACACATTAGTATTTTTCACTTTGTGCCTCTTTCTCTCCCATATATACTCCCTCATATATACTTAGCAAGTCAGGCCTTTTAGTTTCCCTGTATGCCATGTTTTTAGTTGGCTAAAAAAATTGCCTACAGTTTATTTTTATGTTGTAAAACTAATCCCTTTTATATCTGTATGGAAGCCTGAACATGTTAGAAACCGATGATCTACTAATTACATTGAAGTTATCATCATTACTTACAGAGAAATGATACTGCATGTTAATCCAGTGTTTTCCTTCTAAATAGCAAGCCAGGGGGTCAATTGGACATATAAACAAAGACATAAGCACATATAAAACATACAAACATTTAAAACACATACAAAAATGTAAAACACACACAAAGGCAGTATTAACAGGCACCCATTTTCTGGCTGTAACTGTTGCATAATTTATTCTTAGTAAGAGCAGCATAAATTGTATGTGTGGGAGAAAGGATTTGCATAGCAACCATGCCTGGGTCAAGGAACATACATATTTTGACAATCACACTGCATCCCGACTCATTGGTCACGTCTTGATAGGTTGCTGTGGCTACTAATGCTGAGAATCCACAAATCAACCATCTTTAAGAATTTTCTAAAGGGGCCAGAATGGAGCAGGTAACTTCCACTCTGGATCCCTGTATCTGGCTATGCATTTGTTGATATACACAGCCAGCCAGAAGCTGGACTCCGATAAAGGCAAGGATGTTGATATCATGGAAAGAAGAGATTGACATGGTGTAGCTTGCATAACCTTGTAACCCTCATCTCCACTGCCTCTTCTGTTTTCATCTCTTGGACTGAACAAATCTCTGCATGAAAAACAAAGTGCTCTTGCAATGTCAACACAGCCAGTGCTAATATTCGTGATTCCTTCTTGCATAATCTGATGCTGGGCATTTTTAAAACCACTCTAGAGACCTCTAATCACAAATAATACAGAAATCCCAAATCTCCAGTTTGCAGATTTGTGATAAATGTAGCATGATGTTGGCTTTTGTGTTTTTGGATTCTCTTAAGCAACTTTATGTTTACTTATGCTATGGGTGAAATGGAATACCTGATTGTCATAAAAAGGCAATAAATGTTATGCACCAGATGGTGTTTACTTCTGATTGTTGAGAAATAGATTTTTAAATCTCAGAGCTTCCCATACTGTGGTCCACAGACCCTGGTGTTCAACAGAGCACTTGCTGGTGATCATTTGGTTTCTAGCTGCTAAACTGTAATAAGTAGCAAAAGTACATGAATTGCTTAATTAATTTTACTTTGTGGGTTAATATTGTCTGTGGGTTCCAAAGGGATGGTCATTGGTGGAAGGATATGACTTGGTAGAAGGTGATCTTTAATGCAGGCTCTCATTTAATTAGTGGACTGTCACAGGGCAGGGACCCAGGAGCGGCCGTGATCTCT
>NW_017729029.1:5529665-5531542 GCF_001723915.1 Gavialis gangeticus
CTGGAAAGACAGGTGCCAGGTCTTCTGACAGGGGAGGGAGAGGGGCTAGAGAGGATGGGGGAGACCTAGAGCTGCAAATCCCTCCTCACCCGAACATAGATGCATCCTTTACCCAAGCAGCCATAAGGTTCCTGCTGGCAGGGGAAGCAAGGAGATGGGTGCAGTACCTGAAGTCCCTGCACCTGCACTACCTCCCCTAACTCCAGAAATAGACACAAGCAGCAGAATCACTGTCTCCTCTACCCCAATATCATCTCCCAGCATGAGCCTCCCACTTCCAGAGGAGGAGCTGGGGCTGGAACCAGGGGACCTGAGCGCCCTGGCTCAAGCAATTCTGGGGACTGAAGGGGAATCAGAGTTTGTGCTCCACACCCCTCAGTGTTCCCCTAGACCCAGGTCTCCTTCTTTGGAAAGCAGCACCTTGGAGGAGGCTGAGGTTGTGGAGGCAAGTGGCTCAGCTGAGGCAGCTCCTTCTGCTATTGTGCCTCAGCCTGCTGAGGAGGGGAATAAAGCAGCATCCCCACCCTCAACCCAGAAGTGGGAGAGTAGTGTAGTGTGGGAGGATTTTGAGGTGGAAGATGATCCCAGGTTTGCTATCTGCCAGCACTGCCAAAGGCAGATCAGCCAGGGCAAGAAAGTGAAACACTTCACCACCACAGCAATGCTCTTGCATCTCAGGAGGTAGCACCCCCTTGCCCTTCTTCCTGCTCAGCCTGACACCAGTGTGAGCATGCCCAAAGGGAAGTCCCCTGCTTGCTCCAAAGCCCCTGTCCCCCCAAAGCAAAGGCAGGCTATCCTGGAGTGGTGGGGGAAAGCTGCAGACAGAGTGGGGCACATTCCCAAGGCGAGTGAGATCACCCAGAGCACTGGGGAGATGCTTGCTCTGGATAGCCAGCCCTTCTCCCTAGTTGAGCGGCCAGGGTTCAGAAGGCTCATGGTGCTTGTGGACCCATCTTACCAAATGCCTGGATGCACCACCTTTAGCAGGACGGTGGTGCCCTCCCTGTATGAGGCATGCAGGGAGTACTTGAGGTAGGAGCTGTACAAGGCAGGGCCGCAGGCAACCTTACACTTCACCTTGGACATCTGGAGCAGCTGGGATGGTGATCACACCAACCTCTCCCTCACAGGGCACGGTGCAATCAGTCAGGCCGTTGGTGGGCCAACCCACACATCTTTACTTCTTGCTGTCAATTCCTTTATATAAAGAAAGGCTGTGTGACAGTTCAGTTTGGCTACCTTAAATGCTGCTGGTGCTATTGGTGATGAGCCACCAAAGTTATTTTTACCTGCTGCCGTTTACAGTGGTGGACCGGACCAAGGCTGTAGAGGAGACCTCACTGGGGCATGCTGCCATGTTGTGCAGAGGCCCCAGCGCCCGGAGGGGAACACCTAAGCACACACACAGTGTCACCCACCCATGTCACAAGTTTTGCCTGCCTGCGGCCAGAGGAGCAGGGCCCCAGAATGCAAACTCCCCCAGCACCTATCCCCTTGACAGCCGGCAGGCTTTGTGGCCACAGCAGGGTCTAGCAGGCCTGCAATAGTTTTTTTCACTCCCCTGTGACCAAGACAGACACAGTTGCACAAACACCAATGTCACAAGTTTTGCCCATCAGCAGCCAGAGGTGCAGGGCCCCAGAACCCCCCTGTACCTATCTTCTTGACAGCTGGCAGGCTTCATGGCTGCACCAGAGCAGTTTTCACCCCCCTGTGCCTTAACACACACACAGTGTCACCTATGTCACGAGTTTTGCTTGTCAGCAACTTGAGGTGCAGTTTCCCATTAACCCCTACACCTATCTCCTTGAAACTTGTCAGGCTTTGTGGCCTCAGGAAGAGCTGCCATCCCTGTAGTTTTCACCCCGCTGTGGCTT
>NW_017729029.1:5531648-5535767 GCF_001723915.1 Gavialis gangeticus
CCACACACACACACACACACACACACACACACACACACACACACACACACACACACACACACACACACACACACACACACACACACACACACAAAATGAGTTTTGCCTTCAGGATTTTGAGGTGCAGTTTCCCAGAAACCCCTGCACCTGTCACCTTGAAGCCTGGCAGGCGTCATGCTCTCCATAGAGCCTACCATCCCTACACGTTTCATCCAAATCAGCCAAAAAAAACAACAAAGTTATAGATATTTCATTGATTCCTCATTATACCCTACAGCCAAATCTCTCCGAATCGGCTCTTAATCTTCTGAAGCCAATTCAGCCGAATCAAATCAGAAAAGTGATTTGAATCTCTGAATTTAATCTCTGGCATCCGAATCAGCCAAATCCAAATGCAAATTGAATAGTTCCCTATTTGCACAGGCTTCCTGTATTATTTGATTTTTATTACAGGGGGCTTATCTAGTGGGAAAGCCAAGCAATATTTTACCACAGCAAGGTAAAAATTGATTTAAAAATGGAGGAAATATTTGTGGCTGTGTTGATATAAGCACATTAAGTTATAGCACTGCCTGTGTGGATACCTTTAAGAGTGTTATGTACAAGTTGTTACATTGGCCAGCAAATTGGAAGGCTAAGAAGGCTTTCTGAATAAATAAGCTTTATCGTTTTATAAGTTTAACTCCTTGATCTTTTGAGAAAAACAAATGGTACCAGGAGTGGGGTGCAAAGAAAGACAGAAAAATGGAGTCTCTCAGAATTCCAGAGGAGTTAAAGCTGTACAGCAACGCAGCATAAAAATGGAAGAAATGTAAGCAGTTTCGCCATACATATGATGGCCAGTGGAGCTACAAAGAAGGAAGATCCACTCAAGGTAGCTATCTTTTTTTAAATATAGCAGGCCCAGAAGCTCTGTCTCTTTATAATAGCCTACAACTATCAGAAGTAGAACAGAAAACATATGACACAGTTATAAAAAAAGTGAGGAATATTGTATATCCAAACAAAATGAAACCTTTGAACGGTATAATTTCCACGAGGCAACAGAAAGAATGTGAGACAATAGAGGAGTTTATCAGAGACCTCAGACTGCTGAGCCAGACATGCAACTTTGGAGGCTTAAGAGTCCATAATCAGAGACCAAATATTATTAGGTATAAGAGATACAAGCCTCAGGAAAAGGCTGTCAAAGGATCCTGATCTTAATTTGGAAAAGGCAGTTAGAACGTACCAAGCAGCTAAGATGACAAATGCCAGGCTGCAGAAGCTGGAGGAAAAAACAGAACAAGCTGAACTAGACAGGATTACAAGACTGCAAAAACCTAAGGCAACACACAAACAATACAGAAAGGAGAACCCCACTATGAAGCAGGCAAGCAGAAGCCAAAGAGAACTGCTTGAAAAAAAATGGTCAGATGCAGATGCTGTGGCGGACCGAGTGGTCCCTGAGCTGCGGGGAGGCCGGTGCTTCTCTCCGTGGTGGTGCCCCCAGACATAACCCTCCGAAAGGCAAGTGGCCTGGGTGGTCACCACAGCCATGAAGGGAAGCACCAGCCCCCCGCCTCCCCCCCGCAGCTGTAAGCACTGGGCCCCTGCACAATTCAGGCAAGCAGGCAGACCTGCTGCTTTTTTTTTCTTCTTCAGTGGAGATCCTTGCATGGGCTGCTTGCACAGCCCCTGAGCTGCATGGGGCTGGGTGCTTCCCTTCATGGCTGTAACATAGCAAACTAAAACACCTTGGAGGTGTTTTACTTTGCTATGTCCCAAAGTCATTTAACACGCAGTATGCCACCAACAGTGTAAATAGTAGCACCATTAACATATAATACACTGCCAACAGTATGAACAGTAACGCCATTTAAGCAGTGCAAAAGGGCATTTAAGGCACTTTAAAGCCCCAGAATCGTGTACAAAGCCCCACAGAGACCCACTGAAATATGCATTAACTATTATATGTGGATGTGTTACACATAAAGGAGGAAGATGGGTGGATACCTTTTAAGAGTGTTCTGTATAAATTGTTACATTGGCCAGGGATTGCAGGAGGGAACAGCAGATCAGTAGGCTAAGAAGGCTCTCTGAATAAACAAGCTTTATCATTTTATAAATTTAACCCCTTGGTCTTTTGAGAATAATATACTGTCTGTGACTCTTTGTTTTCAAACAGAACTCCTTCTAAAATAGAAAAACAGAACAAACATATACCTCCATGTATTTATCCTATAGTAAGAAGTACATTTTCTGAAATAAGCTTTTGAAACTGTGTGTGTGTGCGCGGGCGAGCGCTTCTCGGAGAGGGAGGTTTGAGTGGATGCAAATTGGCCCTGTGAGTATAAAGATAGAGGGGTTAAACCTTTTTGCTTAGGAGGAGGGGTGGGGAGTGTAGGGGGTTGAGTGGGTGTGAATTAGTCCCCTGTGAATGTACAGATAGAGGGTGGGGTTAAGCAAATTTTAAATTTGTAGTGTGTGAAGCTTAACTATGCATTTGTGAAAAGTGAATTCTTAATGCTGAGCTGTAAATTTTATGTTTCCTAAGTGATCACATGCAATACCCCCAAAGAAGGAACCTCTGCTTTGGAAATTCAGCTTCTAAAAGTACCAGAAGGGTGGGAACCAGGTCAGAGGCCTCTAAAAGCACTATAAAAAAACATGAAAATGCTCAGGTTGAGGTTCAGCATGCCCAAGGATCAGAAGACCAAAAAGACAGAACAGAAGGACTTGGTAAAAAAACAAAAAGAAAGAAAAGACAGTATGGTTCATAAGAGGAAACTGTGCCACCTACCTCTGAGAGAACCACCTGTAAAAACACATGGAATCACAGCTCCAGAGCTGAAGATCTGGGGCCCAGGAAAAAGAAACCCAGGACTGATTGTTCACACACATTAGAGAAACTTGAGGAGGATGTTCTTCGTTTTTTAAAGATAATGATTACTGTGAAAGCCAAAAGAGGGGTCTTTGGCACCCATCTTGTCTTGAAAAATCATGATTATTGTGAAAGCACAATAATGCTAACAGACATATACATTGCAGAAAGAGTGTGCAGAGTCCTTTGAAAGATCATAATTATTTTTAGAGCAAAAGGGTAGATTTTGTTCAGAGAGGAAATAGTTTGTATGACCTGGACAGCAGTCATGGCACACTTCATAAGAGGTGTGGTGGTAATAAACCTTCGGGGCAAAAAGTAAGACCCTAGTTAAAAATAAGTGTGGGGAAGGCTAAATGCCTGTGAGAAAAAATAAGAGATCCCCTAGTCATGGTGTTTTAGAAGACCTGTTGCTGCACCCCCTCCTCCTGATCCTACGGAGCCAGAGAGCCAGGGTGGTGAATATGATTTAGAAGCCCCTTTAAAGGGCTTCTCAAATGTTCTCCCTCCTTCTGGATCTGTGAAGAATGATTTACTGGGCTTGCTTATGGTGCTGGTGAGAAGGAAAGAGTGGTCAGTAGCTAGTTTTGGAAGCATGAGGTACACAAAGGAGTTCCATTTCATGAATCTGGAGTTTGTGCTGTTACCTGTATTATATGAAGCTATAAGCAGAGGGGTAGAACAAATTATAGCAAAACTCCACTGGAGATTCTACGTGATGACCATGCTCAGTTACATATTCAGGAAGAAGGTATTAATTCAAATCAGAGGTCTCTGGGCCTTTTTTCCAGGTGGATCAGTAACCTGTAACAAAAACTACTGTTTGATTGTGGTCATTATAAGAGGTGTGGGCAGTGGGAGTTGTAGAATTATAAGCTCTACCCCTATTCCCAGATCATTGCTAAAAAGAGGAAATATTTAAATCGACCTGAATACCTTTGATAATAACCAATGCTTTGCAGGCAGTCTGTTGGCTCTTACAAAATGTGGAGGAGTAACAGATGCTGAAGTGCTAGATGGTGCCAAAGAGCTGCACAAAACAAGTTATGCTCAGTGAAGTAGCCATGTTTGAAGACCTTGAACAGGTTAACATTTGTGTAGTAATGCCCAAAGAAAAAAAGGGTTAGAATGTATTTAAAGCATGCCACACACCCAGATAGGGTGGCACCAGTTTTCCTTTGCTGCATGATGAGCATTATTATGGTACGGGGGGAGGGGCAGGGGCATGGACAGAGGCCCGTGTCCAGGCCCCCCCC
>NW_017729029.1:5536017-5544962 GCF_001723915.1 Gavialis gangeticus
CCGTGTCCAGGCTCCCCCCCCATTTCAGTTCTGGCCTTGCTCCCCCATCCCCCCCTCCCAAATGTAGGCCCGTTCCCACCCTACTCCCCTTTGGGTCTGGGCCTGTTGTCCCCCTTCCCTGCCACATCCGGTCCATGCTCGTTCCCCCCCACCCCCGCGCTCCAGGTCCTCCTGGCCCACATCCACCTGCCTCCCCTCCCGTCTCCTCTCCCTTCCTCCCAGTTGTTGGCAGGGCCCAGCAGTGGGGCACTGTCATGCCACACCCCCCCAGCTTTTCTTGGGGCCCAGGGGTGGTGGGGCAGCAGTGGCACGCTCCCCGCTGTCACGGTGAGTGGGAATGGAGTCCTGTGTTTGGCCCCTCCCCCGCTTCTCATCTGGTCGGGGGTCGGGGTAAGCAGGCCTGCTCCCCCCACCCTCACCACCTTGGGGCCAAGCCTGATCCACACCACTCCCCCCAGGGCTGTTGTTGGAGCACAGCAGTGACAGCAGCAGCACGGCGCCACCACCATGTCCCCCCCTGGCCCCCCGCCGGCTTTTGTCAGGGCTCCGCATCCCCCCACGTCCAGCCCCGGCCCCACTTCTCATCCTCAACATCACTTGAAGGGAGTGGGGCAGGGGAAATGAGGCCAGCACCACTGGCCTTGCCTTCCCCACGCTCTGCCCGATCCTCAGTGCTGCTTGCAGGGAGCAAGGTGGGTGAGCCGAGGCCAGCAGTGCTGGCCTCACCTCCCACACACTCCAAGCGTCCTGGCCGCCACTTCGCCGTCATGGCGGCGCTCCACCACACCATCTCCTGTTGAACACCTGTGGAGCACTCTGAATGGCTGTTTCAGTCAGCCAATCAGAATGCAAATAAAGCATTACAGACAGACTAAGGCTTTTATACTATTAAATTATCTGGCTAGAGAAATTATTGCAATCTTTCTTGGACAGTGTAGTCATAGCAATGGGTACAGGTTCTAATGTCGCCTTTGCCTGACCCCGAACTGCGCAGAGAACACAAGCAAGGCGCAGAGGTGCCCTGACTTTAAACTGTTCTGCCATTCCAAAGCATGCTTAGAAAGGCACGCGGCCCTGGCCTCTGGAAAGCGGATGGAACGGCTGACTACAACTGTGTGTGATAAGTGTAAATCTTATGTGAACAAAAAGCACAAGAGCAAACGGAGGCAGTGCAAGCAGTGTTATGGAAAAAATCACAGATGTACACAAGTGTAACAAACCGCTGCAGTTTCAGGGACAATCACTACAGCCAATGAAGTGTTTACACACTCTACATAGAGTGTCCTTAGGGTCAAAGGCCAACAGGAAGGGGCATATACAGGTAAATAGGCATTCAAAGTATAACAACATACAGTTAGAGGGCAAGTAAACAGGTAGTGGTTTGTACCTCTGGGGTACATCCATTTAGCACACAGAGTCCCCTCCTCACCTATAGAGGTGTTCCCAAGAACCAGCCTTTAGTCCAGAGTCACTCAGTGTAAGTCTGTAGGTCGGGGATCATATGTGCAGTTGGTCTGTGGTTCACTTGTGCTGTGCAGACGCTTCCCCCTCTTTCAGTCCATCTCACAGCTGACCCCATCACACCCAGATAGCCTGGCACTAGCCAGCCTGGTCTCTCAGATCACCTCCTCTTCTTGCTGCCCCCAAGGTTTTCTGGGATTTGCAGTCCAGCAGCCGGTGTCTCTGGGCTTTCTCCTCCATGATCACAGTCAGTTGGACTCCACAAGGTTGCTCCTCTTCTGTCACACACACATATCACATTTTCAGTGCGCACACACAATGCATACATTACACAAGCATTGGAGCTTTATGTACCAAATTACAAAGCCTGAAATTAGGTGCAAGTTACATTTATGCATGTGCCTAATTACATTTTTGCAATGGAGCTGAAGGCAGGGGGAAAAAACCCTCAGAAAGCCATGGGCAAAAACCCATAAAAGGCTTATAAAGATAAAGCCATAAAGCACTTGGGAATTTAAGGGTGAAGAGTATGTGTCTGACTTTATTAAGGTTGTTATCAATAAAAAGTTCCAGCTCATAGCTCACAACACCAAAGGCTATGATAGCTATTCATAGTTAGCCAGTTATTGTAGGAAGAAATGAGCATGCAACTAGTCACACAGGATGGTAAACTTGGGTGTATAGACGTGACCAGTCTAGGTATCCGTTTCATAGATTCTATAAACTTTTTGCCAAAGAAACCTAGCAAGCTTCCGCAGGTGATGAGGTTTGAAAGATGCAAAAAGTATTTCCCACATTTTTTTAATGTGGTAGAAAACCAAAATTACGTGGGCTCTCTCCCAAAGGTGGAGTACCATGGAATTGAAAGTATTATGTCCATTGAGAGAGAACAGTTTTTTAGAATGGTATCAGGATAACCACGATAAGACCTTCAACATACAAAAGGAGCTGGCCTATTTTTGTTAGCAGGACATAAATTTTTTTAAGGAGACCTACCACCTGTACAGAGATGAGATTATGAAAATGACACAGTGGGTAGACAGGGTGAAAATAGTAAACTCAAAAAGTATACTCCATAGATCCTTTCATATATACATCATGCTGACCTCTGTCTACATGGCCATGTACAGGTTTATGTTTCTGGAACTGCAGACCATAGCGCTTCTCTCTCCGGACAACTATCACCTGAATTGACAAGCTTGAAGAGTTTTTCAAGCCTGTCTATTCAGTGACTAATGTACATCTTGGAGAACAAAAATATTCAAATTCAGCAAGTTTACAGGGTGAGTAATTTCAGGTAGGCACCTGTTTTTTAGACTGCTATGCCAAAATTGATGGGAAACTCATGCCTTTGAATTTAATGGGTGCTTTTCCCTGGCTGTGTCACCTGCTATGACAAAAAAAGACCAAAACCCATGAACAGGGACAACCTATGGATTTTTGAAAGCACATCAAAGAGTGTTACACACTCTTGGGTAACACTAACATCTTTACAGCCTCTTTCACCACCATTTATGCACACTTGAAATTGTACAAGCTGCTGGACAGGTTGCAAGACCAGTGTCTGTACCACAACACAGATTCCACTGTATTGTAAGCCACAAGGGAGATTGGAACCCCCTGCTAGGTGATTACTTAGGTGAGCTCATTACTTAGGTGACAATATTTGGATCTTGGGGAGCACTGGATTTGCAGCTGAATAAAGGTTTTTATTCTGTGTCTCAGCAAAGCTGCTGACCACAAGGCAGAATGATGTATTAAAAGTACCATTGCAAATGCTTAGGCAAGCAGTTTCCTAACAATGGAGTAGTGTGTAGGATATACGGTCTAAGAAGAACAAGATGCAGCCCACCAGCTATTGTCAGGAGATAAGCAGAAGTAAGACCTTGGAGATGAAGGAGTCAGCAAGAAACCAGAAAGACCAGCAAGTGATTGGGAGAAGCCAAGTTCATGGCCTTATGCATGCACTCATAGCAAAGACATGTAAATGAATGAAATGCATAGGCAATTCCATGCTAATGAAGTAACCAGTAAACAGAAGTGGAGCCTGAGAGGGGAGGAGATATGGGTGGAACCAAAGGAGGGGTGAAGGTAGAGTAAATGGTAATGAGCACGAACCAAGGTGTATAAAATGTGAAAAAAAACTAATGTTCACTGCTGCTCCCCGGTTTCACAGGCTATGTGTCTGTGAGGGAGCCCACCTGAAGCTGTCTCCATTTTGAATAAAGCTGTTGTGAGCAACATGCACTGGTGTTTGCTCCCTGCTTGCTCTGGCTAATGAGTAACAGGATTCATGAGCAATTGGATCATCATCTTCCTAGTTGTTGGGCGCCACATGGAGTCGGGGTCTAACAAACACATCATACAGTTTCTGTTGGCCAGTCTGAAAACCTATGGGTGCAAATTGTCTGGGGGAAAGGTTTGCTTGAAGGTCAAAGGGATTACTCTGATGGTGGATTTAAATGCTTTCACACTTTTAAATTAAAAACCAGGCTTTTCCTCCAAACCAACTGGCTGTTTACACTTAAAAAAATACAGTGGATAGGAATAAAGAGAGATGATGTAGTAGTGGGCTTTTTTTAGCTCCCTAGCCAGTGGAAAGGAAACATGTTTAACTGCATAAAGAGAAATTTGGCTCTCTTAAAACTGGTTTGAGATACTACATTCAACCAGGTTTAGCAGACTTAAATAATTTGGGTCAAACTGGCTTATTCAAGGTCTTCCCAGACCCTTTCCTGGTTTAAGTTAAATCAGAGTAGCATCCTAGCATGCTCTCTGATTTGGGTGGGGCTCTCTGCTCCAGAGAGCTGGGCTGACCCCTCCCCTCTGCTCTCTGGCTGCAGCTCCAGCAGAGACTAAACATACAGCAGGGTCTGCCTGGCTTCTTCCTGCTCCCCTCCACCACCTCCCTGCTCAAGCAGAGATCCCCCCACCTCCCCTCTGCCTTACACAGAAACCTCTCAACATTAGCTAGCATACCACATGCTGGCTACACTCCATGCTGTGGGAGACAGGACAAAGGCAGGCAGAACTATGTTAGCTTAGTGCTTTTGGAGCTAATCAACTGGTAGCTGGTAATGTCCCTCTGTTCCTTTCTTGGAAAAGCTGTTTAAGAAGAGCTTGAACTAATGGGGAGAGGATGTTGTTTTCTTAATGGGCTGATAAACACTGAGTTAGGGGTAATAAACTCTGTTATCAATTCCCTGCTGGGCTGCTCAGGAGGGTGGGGGGAACCCCTTCTAATCAGTGACCTGTTGGGGCCTGGCCGTGCTCCCTCTCAGCTCAGCACTGTGGAAGAGAAGGGAGAGCTGTTCTAGCACCCTCCAGCTTCTAGCCTGAACCACTGTGGGCATGTCTGAATGTCCTCAGTCCAGAGAGGATGTCTTGACAGTTACAAGCCAATTTAGCCTTGCCAGGTTAGAATAACCTGCAAAAATTGAATCAGTTCAGGTTCAGGCTTTTTGAATGTCTGTCCCTAGCCCTTAAAAGAAAACATCGCTTTGACACCCCACCAAGTCTGCATGATGAAAAAGAGATGCGCAATCATAAAAGGCCTAAATAATAAAATATTGTCTCTTAAAACAAATAAACATCTTATGAAACAATCCAGGGAGTGGGGTGAGGGTTACCAGCCCCCTGTTAAGTTTTGCTATCCCTCTAGTCATGGGGCTTTTGACTAAGCAGTGATGGAGTATGTGGAAAAAATACACCTGGTGCTCAGCTGCCAAATGGAGCAACTAAGGGCTTCCCTGCCACCTGAGCAAGAGATCAGAACTGAGGTGACCAGCTTACTGGACGCTGAAATGAGGGACATTCTACAAATATTGTGTTTAGCTGAATATGATAAAAGCTAAACTGTATGCTACTGTTCTTCAAAAAAAACCTGACATACATAAAGCAGGGTGACCTGGACAGAGGGAAATTAACCCTGTTTCTGCCAGAACAGAACACCCTAGTAGCCAGAAAACCCCTAGAAACCCTTGACTAATCCTGATCATGTTGGATAGTGCACATGTCCAATATAGGAACAATGCTAAAGTGTTGCTCAGCAAGCTGAGCCAGCACAAGCATACTTCTTCTTGGGATGATTGATGGAGCTTTGTCTACAAAGGAATGGTTGTTAAGGGTTCTAACATGATTGACTTAGTCTAGGGAACCCTTCAGACTCATGCTAGATCTAGTAAGCATGCACCTAAAGGCTGGGACATCTTTATGAAAGCCATGGCCGAGCTGAACGTACTGTTTTCTGCCATTGGCAACACAGTTAATTGGGATCTTCTGGAACACCTGAAAGCATCTACCACAGGCCAAGAAATAACACCCTCACTGCGTAAGGCATGAACAATTCTCTCTAAAAGCCAGTGGCTCTTCTTGTAGTTTTACATTTGGAATAAAGTATTCTATACTACTTCAAATTTGTCTAGAGAGGATTTTTTAATGAAGTGGAGTAAAAGGAAAACACACACGTCTTCAAACAGCAACTGCCGGTTGCTTTATTTAGACAACATGTTCATGAAATTCATAGCAAGAAATGGGGTGGGAGGGAGGTCTTGTAACTGTCAGTTGAAAAGTAGTGTTGGTAGTGTTCTTGTTTAAAATGCACATAATACTTTGAGGAAAGAGAGCACTGTTTGAAGGGTGGCCATATGAAGTGCAAAACTTCCCATGGTTCTGATCCTTCAGATCCTTCCACCAGCCAGTGTTGTCCAGGTTGATTGTGTGTGTGCACATGTTGACCACCAAGTTCAGGGATCTTCAAGACAGCTGAGTCTTAGGGAGCCAGTCACAGGGGAACATGTGTTGGCAGTAAAATCCTGGAGAGCTGCTCAGTGTCCATCTTCACATGTAGTCAAGCAGCACATTTCTCTTCTGATTTATTTGTTTGATGTTGTCAAAGACCCCATACACAGTCATTTTAACTGTGGTGGGTAAAACCTTGGCAAAGCATATTTCTGCTCGTAGCTTCCGAGTTTTAATCAGTAAATAATGATCGTCACATTCCTGGTCAGTAGACAGGGTCAAAGGCAAACAAGGTGTACTCCAGGCAAACTCCTTGCAGTTGATTAATACAGAGCGGTCTTTCATATGTTTATTGGCTGCCTGCACCAGGTGCATGTTTCATTCATGCAGTTACCTCTCTCAAAATCTGGTGGTAGTAGATCTGTTGGGGTTTGTTCTCCATTGACAGAGTGCCACAAATTAACATTGTAACATTTAAAATTAAAGGGATTCTTAGCATAGTTCCCACTAAAGGTGTCAATATTCATGAACCTGATGGTGATGAGTTTGGGCAGCTGTCTAAAAAAAATAGATTCTCCAGATTACTGACCCAACTGCTGGTGGGGATGCCAAACCTTTCATGCCCACACACCCTATGGAGTATTTAACATTGGCTGTAAGCAAGGTCTCTGCATGGCCCAGCCAGACACCCAGGGCTACCCTCACTTTTTGTGAAAAGTGAAGCCAGTGTGATTTGTAGTTTAAACTGGCCAGCCACCAGGGCACCTATCAAGCAGAAGGCATCATATTACAGCAAATCAGTTTAATTTTCACATCCATGCCCTTCAACAAGAGTTTCTCTTGAAAAAACAAATCATTGTGGAGATGGTTGAGCAGCTCTATCTTTTTGCTCCAGTTCACCAGGTTTGCCCATCTCCTAAACCTGTGATTACCACCATCCCATGTGACCACTTTGTGATGTCCAGGGCTATCTTTGTAAAACAAGCCAGCAGAAAACTAGGTGGCAAGGGTGTCATCACTGCAGCTGAGGGCCAATTCAATGAAGGCTCAGCAAAGGTAACAGTTGTTGCTCCAACTTATGAAATGATTTCCCAGAGTGACATCCAGCTGGCTGAAGACAGAGGCCAGAAGGTAATTCACCAGACCCAAAGTGACCTCAGAATCAAGACCCATTCTGTCAGCTTTTACCACCTTGCATGAAAAGTTACAGTAGAGTGTTGGTCAAATCCATATAATCTTTGCCATTCCCAGCAATGAAAATGTCAAGGGGAACAGACTCAGTAATGGTTAAAAGTGAGGGGGGCAGGGGGGAAATCTCAACATACAGGTTTTTCTCAATGCTGGTCTGCATAGGGACTGAAACAAATCCAGTTCAAACTTGACACATTCTTCAGACCCACAGTGAACAAAGGCTATGGTAATTAAAATATATTTCTTTTTCCTCCAGGAGAGCACCCCTTGTTTCTCCCAGGCTGTTTCTCAGTCTTTCACATATGGCTGCCCTGTCGACTTACCTTCTTCCTTTTAAGGGGGTGCAGACGTTCTGTACATTGAGGGTGTGATGCATCTTGTTAGGTTGACTATATTTAGATCTTGGGAAGCACTAGATTTGCAGCTGAATACAAGGCTTTAACTTGTGGCCTAGCAAAAGCTGCTAACCACAAGGCAGAATGATATCTAAAGCCAACTATTTGCTTATGTTAAGTAACCATCTTAATTGAGTCAACCACTTTCTGAGAAAGCAGCAAGTGAGTCTGTGTGAATCTGCATGCTGTGAATGAGGTGAAGCTTTAGGAATATGGAAGATGGTACAATGTGGGACAGAAAAACAGATTGGAATGTAAAAGACAACATGTCATTGCTAACAGAATCCAAGATGAACATATGCAAAAACATGAATGGTGATTAGCAAAGAAGCCTCCAGAAGCTTCCAGGTTTTGGTCAAAGCCCACCCATTGACCGATGTGGAGTAAAGGGTCTCAGACATGTGCTCATAGCAAAAAGGCATGTAAGTGAGTAAAATGCATAGGCAATTCCATGCTAATGAAGCAAAGAGTAAACAGAGGCGGAGCTTAAGATAGGAGGAGAGATAGGTGGAACATAGGAGTGAGGGTGGAATGAATGGTAATGAGCATAAACCAAAGTGTATAAAATATGTAAAAAAACACTATAGTTCAATGCAAGTCCCCATTTTATTGTTTTTTTGGGACCTTTGTCTGAAGCCGTCTGCATTCTGAATAAAGCTGTTGCAAGCAATGTGTGCAAGTAACAGGATCTATAAGCAATTAAATCGTTGTCTCCCTAGTCATTGGGAACCACAAAGTCGGGGTCTAACACATCTCTTTCTTTTAAGGCTCCTTCTTTGAATATGCACGAGTCTGGACCCCTCCTGCTTCACTGACTTGCCCACCTTATCCAAAACAGGTTGGGAAAATGCAACCAATCATGTCTTTGGCTGTTTTGAGCCACATTTTTAGCATAGGGTTTAATAATCTCCAGACCCCTTCTCAAAAAAGGGATGGCTTTTCTAAAGAGACTGCAAAATATGCTCCTCATTACAACCCCATACATGACAGGCACCCTCTGATGTCTGGGGAGACTATACCAGGCTTGGGCTTTATAATAATTTCTGTACAAGGTAGGGAGCCTGTGACAGGGGGCACGCTTGGGGTTGGGTCTCATGCCAGCCCGCCCACCTGTCCCTATGGGGCAGTCCACCCAGTCTCACCTGCCACAACTTTGCT
>NW_017729029.1:5545053-5559765 GCF_001723915.1 Gavialis gangeticus
TCTCACCTGCCACAACTTTGCTGTTCCCATAAACTGGTGGTATAATGTGGGAGGCTTCACATTCCCAGCCCTGATGCCAGAGGGCACTATTTGCAGCTCCAAACCTCCCCTACACCACAGTCCATGCCTTGCAGATGGCATCCACATTAATATTACTCCCCGGTCCGAGACCAGAGCAAACCTAGTCCAGAGTCAGGCTCCACATACCCACCCATTCACACCACCTCCCCTCTCACAGAATGCTTCTTTCACTCTGCCCCGCCTCACCAGGGCCTCTGGCATACCACCCATTACTGGGCCACACTCCACTGCCCCGCTCCTCCTTGAGCAGCCCCTCTTGGGCCATCAGGCTTTGCTACTCACATACTGGCCTCACCACACAGTCCTTCAGTTCCCACGAGTTCCCCCACTCTATGTGGTCCAGCCTTGTGCCAAACCCTGGGCTAATTCTGCCCCAAGCCCCTCACCAGGCAACTCTATACTACACCCCACCCTGGGGTCTCTGTCTCATGCATCCAACCAACATCTAACGCGGCTGGCCCTTGCACTGGCCTTCAGGCTTACTCCCATTCAGCCCTACTCAGTACTCCCCTAGGACTGTCCTTCAGGCCTACTCCCACTTGAGCCTTACTCTGTGCGGGGCCTCCCAACACTCTACACATTACCCCCTCTGGGGTCTCCGGGATCTGCATCCCTGCTGGGCTCAGGTGCCTACACATGGGCATACCTAGTCCCCACTACTCCCCCAGCTCTCAGAATTACCCACCAGGTGGTGGGGGCTGGGGTTAAGGCACCCCAACCCACCTTTCACTGGGAAAGTAATTGGCCTGGCATTTCCTGGGGGCTCCCAGACCACCAGGAGTCCCACCAGGCCACTCTTCCCCAGCAGGATGCAGTTTTAGGTACATGCCCAGGAGAGCCTCCTGCTCCTACCTACTAAATGTCCCATACAGCTCAGCCTAGTGATGTTTCTGCCTGGGCTGGCAGCAGCAAACTTCAGCCTTTATACCCCTTGCTCTCAAAATGGCTGCCGTCATCAGGCACCTGGTAGCTGCCTGATTCTGCCCTTAAAGTGGCAGGCAGCTAAAAGTGCCCTGGCACAGTCCCTGTAGTTTTTTACCATCACCATCATGCTTTTACTTATTTTAAAGTCTTCTGGGGGCATAGGTGACTCTTAATAATCACCTTACCAAAGCAAAATGAGACACATTTGTTTTGATCCGCCTTTATTTCAATACTAATTGTGTCAATGTGATGCTGACTCATGGGGACGTAATGCAAGTTGTCATATGTAATGGTGACAAACTCATTGTTGCTTCTTTGGATAGGGATGCAGCATAATAAGAGAACTGAAAAGTCACCAACAAGCTGATGTTTCACAATGTCCATGTAGAAATACAGCAAATTGAATCCTCCAATAATATCAGATGGGAAGCAGGGGGGTTAATGGCAGCCCCTGGTGAAAACCCCAAAGTATAGGCTAGCTCACCTCTAATAGAAAAAATATAAGAGTTATCATCATCTTTAAATCTCACTTTTCCACCCATGCAATCATAACTATTTGGGGTGGGGTTGAGGGGATGGTAATAAGATAATTGATTTGATCCAGCAGTTTTTTAATGGTTGGATAATACCCCCAATGCAGAAGGTGCTTCCATTTTTTATCTCTGGAAACAATTTTGAAAGCGGTGTCTTCATTAATGTTGTTCCAGCTGTGCAGGTATTGTATTTCTGTTAACCCTAACTCCCAGCTCCCCAAGAGATCCAAAGGTTTAACCAGCTTTGTTCTGCAGGAAAATCCTGGAGCTGGTATTGCTGGGCAAGGTGATGCGAGCCATCATCACTCATCTCATCCTTCTGGTGGAGGTAATGGTTTTTCTTTTGTCCCTATATATTACAAACTTTAGAGACTTCCACCCAGCTGTTAAATATAGCTGGCCATCCCAACCATTTCACCAGCTTCTTTTACCCTTTTCCTTTGTCTGAACTTTTCAGTCCTGTAAACTCTGTCCTGTTTAGGGTTCACTTTTGTAGTTTTTCAGGGTAAAAAGACCCCACAATAGTTTCATCCTTGTAATCTTTTAGTTCTGCACATGTCTAAAACTTCATCCACTATGAAAATCTCACCAGTGAATGTTTTGTTCATAACCTTTTTCAAATCTGCCTTTGATTCTAGACACCCTCACACTGTCTCCTCTTCTGAACAGAGGTGCTGCTTCTTTTATTTTAAAATAGTCCCTGTACATGGTTTTCCACACCCGTGGAAAGTTTGAGAAGTTCACATCAACAGGTTTGGAGCAGATAGTTCTATGAAAGCTGTGGTTATAGCTCTTTATAAACTCTGGTAACACATCAGTGTAGCAAAAGTATTGTGGGCTGTAAAATACCTCCACATCTTTGATTTTAATGTTCTGTTAAACTGCTCTACCACTGCTGCTTTCACTTTGCTATTGGTCACAAAATGGTGAATATTATACTGCTTTAACAGTTTCCCTGAAGGCTTATTTACAAATTGTTTCTCTCAATCAGTCTGTAATTGTTGAGGTACACGACCCTCTGGAAAAATGGTTTTAAAGCCCCAGGATATTTCATCCTCTGACCTGTTTTTAGACCCATTGCCCAGGCATACTTTGATAATATGTCTATGACTGTTAAGATGTACTTAACTCTGCGGTTGTGTTTGCAAAACTGCTGCATATCCACCAAATCTGCCTGCCATTGCACATCCACTTCTGAAACAAGAGCCTTGTCTCTTTTAAAAGTTCTTCTCACTGGCTTGTGTAGGATGTAAGCATCATGATCTGAAAGCCAGGTGGCCACTCAGCTTCTGCTCAGAACCTTATTCTGTCAATGCTGTCCCCAGCTGTGCTGGGTTGTGTCCACTGGGCTCCAGAGGCCATGGGGGAAGGAAGCAGAGTGGGAGCCTAGCACCTGCCCTGGGTACAGATCTGGGGGCCATGGCTCCCCTCTGCCCCCCCAGAGTTCACGTGGCAATGGGGAGCTGGCCCTCCCCTCCCCTCCCCTCTTTCACCTCCCCTGGATGGGGCTGCAGATGGCTTGCCCTCCCCACTGCTCGGGCCCTGCAGCTGCACATTGTGGCCCCAGGCCCCAAGCCTCACCCGGCTGGGCAGCAGCCTTGGCCCTGCTCAGCTCCCTCTCCCCACCCACTTACCTGCTGGAGATGCTCTCACCACCTTCTTCCCACTCCCTCCCAACTCCCTGTGGGCTGGAGCTCTGCCAGCCTGCAGGGAGCTCACTGCAAAATGGAAACATCTGCAGGTTTCTCTGGTAAAACAAGAAATCTGCATTTGCCTCTGGTAAAAGGTAAAATCCATGGTTTACTCTGTTTTTCCATGAGAAATGGAAAACCTGGATCCCTGTTGACGTGACAGGGGGCAGGGTTTCTGATGTCACATGTCATGTGATGGGGTGTATATGTGTGTGTGGGGGGTGGGTTCTGACATCACATACCATATGAGGGGAGCAGGGACAGGTCTTCTGATGTCACACACAATGTAAGGGAACAGGGGCAGGACTTCCACTCCAAGATGAAAGATCCAAGATGGCAGCAGGGGCACTTGTCAGGGTACAAGGACTGCAGGTATGTTTCCAATTGTTAGAGCCCCATCCTATTGCAGCACACCAGCAGCTGGGACACAGAGCAGAGGCTTCTCGGAGTAACAGCTCTGCTCCTCCATCACAATCATGCAGATTAGTGGTTCTCAACCTTTTTTGCACAAGGACCCATTTGTAAACATCAATGTCCAGTCCCGACCCAATAAATAGTTTAAGTAGAACATAGTCCCCTGGCTCTGCTGGTGCCCCTCACTTCTGACCTGCTTCCCCCCACCCCAGGCTCCAGCCCCCCAGTGTGTGGGGCAGGGGGTGGGCAGGGGGGGCATGGGGAGCCCCAAGCAGCCCCTTGCAGGCTGGAACTCTGACAGGCTGCAAGGGAAAACCCAGTTTCTCACTTTTTCTGCTTTAAAGGAGAATACATTTTTAAAGCTTGTTCATGACCCTTTCATGTATTCCTTCAACCCACTTCTGGGTCATGACCCACAGGTTAAGAAATGCTGATCCAGAACATGAGTCACGGGACCTGTGCTAGCTGGGAAGAAGGACAGAGTGCAGGAGTTCCTACTAAGACAAGCTTATGGGCTTGACTTCAGTCCCCTGAGGAGAGAAACTCCATGCAGTAACTACTTCAGTAACAGGCTGGCAAGGACTGGCCTCAGAGAAGGTCTCTGACCAAGAGCACCCACCTGCTCACTTCCTGGGGCCTTTCATTAAACTAAAAACAGTACAAGGACTGCCTGGGTAGGCAGTGACTCCCAGTCAGATCCCTCAGGTTCCTGTGGACTGAGTTCTCACACCCGGACATAGGCAGAGGGAGAAAAAAAAATATTGGGGGGCTGAGCATGTGCATGCCCCCTGGGTGGGAAAGTCTGTGGGGGGAGGGGAAGAGGGAACGGGGCTGGGACTGGGCAAGGATTGGGAGAAGAGCCAGGCCTGGCACTGGCACCAATGAACCCATCTCCCCCAGCCTGGCACTGGCCCTGGCTGTCTCCCTGCACTGCCCAAGGGGGCCCAGAGTGGGGAGCCGGTGCAGGGCCAGCCTTGGCTGCGCCACCAGGCTGAAGGGGATGGAGCACCCGGGACCCCCCACACCCACCCCTCACCCATAGCCAGGGCATGGGATGGAGCCCTGGCTCATGCAGGGAGGGGGTGGCACCTCCTACTACTCCACACATCCCAGGAGGCATGGGGGGGTGCATGCCCCCAATCTGCATGGGGCAGGGCAGGCAGCTGCTGCAGGCTGGGGCTGAGGCAGCACTGGGTTCTTCCCATTATGTGGGGATGGTTGTGCTATGCTGGGGGTGGGCAGCAGTGGTGCTGGCAGGGGGGTCAGGGGGACTACGGCAAATCCTAAGGTGGCTACAACTACCCCCTCACCCATAGCCTCTCTCCTAGTGCCACCACTACCCAGCCCCAGCCTGCAGTGGCAGCCTGCCCTGTCCCACGCAGACCGGGGACATGTGCCCCCCGTGCCTCCCAGGATGCACACAGAAGGAGGAGCCGTGCTTCCCAGATGAGCCATTCATGGTTCAGTCCTGTACCACTGGCTGGGCAGTGCCTACCCCTCCCAACACCCCACCCCTGCTGCAGCTCCTGGAAGCCCTCAGCCAAGCTTCCTTGCAGCCCTACCAGTGCCCCATGTTTCTAGGGGCTAAGACCCGTTAGCCTCCCCTACTGCCACCTATGCGTCCAGAGCAACCCTTTGGTTCCCCCTCCCCCCAGTAGCAAGTCCACAGGACTCATACAGGAGTTTTATCCATACGGTCAGTTCCACCTGTTCCCAGATCAGTCTTCCCATGCTGCGGGGTGGATCACACTGTCCCTCTCCCTGGGCTGCTGGGGTAGGGTTACCATGCATCTGGGTTTTCCTGGACACATCTTCTTTTTGGGTCCTCCAATTTCCATCCGGGTGTTTTTGTTGTTTGTTTTTTGAAATATGAACAAATGTCTGGGATTTTGCTCTGCTATTCTTTTTCCAACATCAATGCTGGTAGAACTGTATTTCCCAGTTTGCCCTAGTGCTGTGCATGTTTACCAAGAAAATGCAGATTTTCTCCTTTGAAGGAGGAAACCACCAGTTCCCTTTGCAGGCTGGCAGCCTTCCAGCCTTCAAAGAGCTGCTTAGGGCTGGGGGAGGGCACCTGGAGGCAGGAGTGCCACACAAGCACATGGCCAGCATACAGCCCAGCATGGTGGTGGAAGCAGCCCTGGCAGCTGGATACAGGTAAGTCTATGGGAAGCAGGGGTTGGAAAGCCAGGGCTTGGGGACTGTTGGAGGAGGGTGGAAAGTGTGTGCATGTGTGTGGACGGGAATGGGTGTGTGAGGGGGGCAGGTGCCTACTGGCACTGGGGAAAGGTGCTGCGGCTGCAGCAGGGCAGCAGAGAAAAAGAGGAGATGTCTCCAGGGGGGCCCTTTGGGGGCAGTGGAGAGCTGTGTGGCTGGGCTGACGGCACTGGAGCCTGTGTCTTTGCTTGCAGGGCCAGTACAGGGTGGCTGGTAGACACTACCCAGGAGGGAGGAGAGGGTACTGTAACCAGGCCGCCTGGTGCAGTGCAGGAGCCCCAGCCCAGGGTTGGGGTGCCACAGGCCTCCCCTCCTTCTCCCTCTGCTGCTGCCCCCTCTCAGGAGAGGGGGGGATTCCCTGCTGCACCACCTTGCACTGTCCTACATTGCACCTGCACTGGATTACTTCTCTAATTGATTATTTGCTCCTGCATTCTCCCACAGCTACCTTACTGCATCTGAGCCTGTGCTTTGTTTCCCTGCCTGCTGCCACACTGCTGAGTGCCTGGCTGGAGGCCTGAGGGGCTCCTGAACTGAGCTTCAACAAGCAAAGCCCCTCCACTGCTCCAGCCGTCTTTTTATACCTGCCTCAGCAACCTCCCCTGTGTATTTTGCCTTTGTGTTTGTAGCCCGGGTACACCCAGGGGTGTGCCCTGTCCGCAAGTGGAAGGGATAGGGTGGTCAAGCAAGAGTGCTGTGAGATGGACCTGCTACTGAGGAGCAGTTCCCTCTTTTTTTTCCTATAGAGCTGGGCTGGGACAAAGCACTTAACTATACAAATTTATTGCTATGAAAAAATAAATGATTAAGAGACATTAAATATTCACAGTAGAATTCGTATGTGACACCATATACAATAACTTGCAATCAACACATTGCACCACTTTGAGGGACTGCAAAACATAGAACAGGTCACTGGAAACTCAGTACAGGTGATCCACAGTGCAGGCAATAATTAACCCACTTGCACAGATTAACATTAACACCCTGGAACAGATGAGTCAAGGCATCAACACAGTAAACCCATATGAGCATCAACTCAGATAAATCCAGGTAAGTTGAAGTAGCAATGCAATAGAAGTACACAGGCAACAATACAGATAAGTTCAGATAATAGGCAATAAACATATAGGTAATGAAAACAGGTAAACCCATATAAACCCCCTTAAGGAGTACCCATAACTATATTAACATCAACAGTGTGAAGCAAACATCAATCACAAAATATGGGATGCACTCAGCACCCCACGGTGTTCCCTGGAGCCCCTTCCCTTTAGGGCCCTGGGATGTGGACATGCCTCCCCACCACCCCCGTAATGGAGGAGAGTGGAGGCTACAGACCCTCCTCTCCCAAGGCCACCTCCCCTGTGGGACCCGTTGCCTGCCCCAGCAACTCCTGCTCCTGCTCTGAAGCAGACAAGGCTCATGCCCTGGTGGCCAGTCCCACATGGGCCACTCTGGTGGTGCCTCTGGCTCCTCTTGGTGTCCTGGTGCCCCGGTTCGGGCCCACCCAGCCTCCCACCAGGGCTTCCTTGATGGCCCTGTGCCTCACACTGAGCACCCAGGGAGCTTCTATGGGAGCTGAGCTCTTACTGACTCCAGTTCTCCAGCCTCACACCAGGGGTTTTTCCCCTTCCCAGGCCCTGCTCTGGGCACCAGGGCTCTTCTGGTTTAATGCTGAGTCACACTGTGAGGCTCTGGCTACCCAGCCTAGAGCTGGGGCTAACTTGAGTAGCCTTGAGCTGCTCTTGAGGTCAACTTTCTGTTTTTTGTACACTGTGTGGGGCCCAAGCAGCCTCGAGCCGCTCCCAGGGCCAGCTCTCCATGTGCCAATCCACACATCGCCCACCCAGCTGCTTGCCAGGTTCGCAGGCTCAACCCACCTTGAGCAGCTCCCAAAGCCTGAGCACTATGCACCAATCTGCGCACCGTTGAGGCTCAGGCAAGGTCCCGATGATGGTCTTCTCTGGAGCTTCTCTCTCCTCACCACCCATCTCCGCGTCTGCCCAGTGTGCGATGCATGCTGGGCTTTTATTTACACTGGAGGCCCTGCCCCGAAGTCCGCCAGACCTGCAAAGTGCAGTGTTCAGTCAGGTCCAGGGGCTCTTCGTCACTCTCACCCCCCTCAAAGCAGGGACGGGGCAAGCCCTCCCAGCTGTTACCTGATTGGTGGAAAAGTTCCACCAATCTGAAGTGTCTTTCTCCAACCCTGGCTTGCCAGGCTGAAGCAGTGAGCCCACCACATGGTAAATCCTGTGGTCCACTGCCCTGGTGTTTGTTGTGTGGTTGAGTAAGCCAGCTTAAGTCTCCCCAGCCCATGTGTGTGTGTATCCACCTTCCCCAGGCATAGCTTGCCTGGTTTCCTGTGGGGCTGTAGCTGAGTGAGCTCCTGCCGCTATTGGATTCACTAGACCCACTGTATTTGTTGTTTTTTTTCTTTACTGGTTTCTCTCTCCCTTATGTGGAGCAATGACAGGGCAGGAGCCTTCTGGGCGGGGCAGCTGCCCCCACAGAACTTCCTTCTGCCCCCTCTACAGGGGCAGATTCCAGCCAGGCTCCCAAGGGGCTGCATGTCCCTACTACTCCCACCCTGGAGGCAAAGTCTAACCAACCCTCTCCGGAGGTAGACAAGCCTGCAACCCCTGCTGCGGGGGCAAGCAGGACTCGATAACGGGGAGCTAGCAGGGCCAAGAGATCTCCCCAGGCCAGGCCCCCTCTGGAAGGGTTCACAAGGCCCTCCCCCCACCAGGGCAAGGGCAGTGGGAAAGGCTTCTCCTCAACTGGGGGTGAGAAGAGCAAGGTCCCCACCCCAAGCCTAGACCCCAATGCCTGAGGGGACCAGGTGCGCTACACCAGCCAGCGCACCACTTAGGCTGGCCCTGGCCTCACCAAGGTGACCCCCCCAGAGGGGGAATCACACCTATGCACAGGTGGCTGCAGAGTGATCTGCAGCTGCAGGGCCTGGACCCTCCACCACTGGGCCTTCCAGCTCTGGCAGTGGGGCCCCCTTTCTAGCAGTCACCCACAGGCATGGGGTGAAGTGCGAACTACCCAAGCAGGAAAACCTGCATTTGGAGATCTGGGTGCAGGCCCTAGCTCGGGGGCAGGGGCAAGATTGTGGCAGCCTCCTGCTTCCATGACAATGAGGTCTCTTTCCTTGCCTTGGAGGCCGCTGCACAAAAGGCGGTGGAGGGCAAGTATGCCCCCCTTGAGACCCTAGAAGAGCTGGGACCCGGGTGGTCCTCAGTTCCATCCCACCCTATATCCCTAGTTGGGTCCTGCTCCCTCAGCTCCAAACCCTGGGGGGGAATATCTCCCCTGTTGTGGTCCTCCCGCTGGGGTGCTGAGACCCTGGCCTCTGCTATGTGCGCTCCTTTCATCACCAGGTCATGATCCAGCTGGCACTGGGAGTGTGGCTGGAGGCTGAGGGGTGCCTTGTGATTCCTTTTCAAGGGGCCCTGATGAGGGTGTTTGATACTCTGGGGGACCTGTGGTGCTTCCGGTGCCATGCCCCGGGGTATTCGCATCATGAGTGCCCCATGTGCCAGGTGGGGAAGGCATCCGTGGATCCCACTGGCAAGAGGAGTGCCCCTGCCACCAGGGCCTCTTCCCACTCAGGCCCCCCTGGCACCCCAACCACAACACCCAGCCCACCTGCAAACTCAGAAAACCCCACCCCTCAACCAAGTTGATCTTCCAAGGTCCCTTCCAGCCCTAATGTCTATGAAATCTATGAAAGTTTGGTGGAGCCCCATGGAGGGAGGCAGCAGTCAAGGGGAGAGAAGGAGCAGGGCCCCCCTGCCCCTAGCCATGCCCCCACTACAACTGCCCCACCCTCCAACCCCTACCCTCTCCTGCTGGAGCTTGTCCACCCAAAGACCACTTCATGGCTGAGTGGGTGTAGGCCCCCTCCAGGCGCAAAGCCAAGCAAAAGGCCCAGGCACAGCTGGAGTCCTCTGAAGTGGAGGACCCTGCTCCGTCTCCCAAGACCACCACACAGAGTGAAAGAGCAGCTCATTTTTCATGGGCCTCCCCGGCTACACCCAACATCCCACCCCCAGAAAAGATCAAATGGGTAATCCCAGTGGAGGAGGCTTTGGGGCTGCTGGCCAGTCCCAAGCAGGAGCCCATGAAGGAGACCCCCCACTCCGCTAGCCAGAACCTGCCCCCTGAGATCGTGAGGCTGAGGCTGACTCAATGGTAGGTCCAGTAGTGAAGCCCTCCCCCTCCAACAATCTGGGGGAGAAGGGGTCCTGGTGCTTACCCTGGTGAGTCCTGATGGGGAGGTCCTCTCTCCCAGGACCCTGAAGCAGACACTGATGCTACCCTGGTGCCTGATGGGTCTCCTCTCCCCACCCCAGGAAAGCCTTGCCATCAGCCCACCTTGCATTCCCACCCCAGACTGGGTCACAGTGGGGTCCCCTGGCTGACAGGCTGGTCTTGTCGGGAACCCTGCACAGACCCCCCAGGGCTCCAGCTCTACTCTGCTATCATGTGAGGGAACCCCAACTCCACCCTTACCCCCACCCCCATCCTGAGGGGCTGCAGAGCTCTCCCAATCCCAACCAGAGTCCGGGGTCTTAGCAGACCAGGGGGTTTAGACAGTGCCTAAGGAGGCTGCCAAGCCCCAGGAGCAAAAGGAGGATACCTGAGCTACTTGCATTCTTTGACCACAAGTACACCCGGTGGTCCACCAGCAAGGTGTAGCTTGCCTTGGACCACTGGGGAGATTTTGACAGCATCCTTGCCACTGTGAGGGCACTGGCTGGGGAAGGCAAAAGGCCCAAGAGCTGCAACTCCTGGATTTATAGATGGGCCTGCAGTTTCGTAGATGCCCTCTATGCTTATGGGAAGGCACCGTGTGAGCCGGCAAGCTCCACACTGGGCATTAAGGTGTGCAAGGCCCCTGCCATACTGTCTACTTCACCCCCGATGCCATGAGGTTGTTTAATATTGTGACCCTCAATGTCCACAGCTGCAAGAAAGGTCTCTAGAGATGCCAGGTGCTCTCCTTCCTTCAGGAGCGGGGGTACCCCCTGGTATTCTTGCAGGAGATCCTGATGACTCCAGGTGATGAGCCTAGCTGGCAGCTGGAGTGGGGAGACAAGGTCTTTTTTAGTCACCTCTCAGGCACCTCTTGCAGGGTGGCAACCCTGTTCTCCCCAGGCCCGCAGCTGGAGGTTCTCCAGGTCACTGAGGTGGTGCCGGGCTGCCTGCTGCACCTCCTGGTCTGAGTGAAGGGCTGGTCCTGAACTTTCTGAACATGGATGCCCCTGCAAAGGACCTGGAGTTGGGGTACTTCTTCCACCAGGTGGCCACTTACATTGGCACCCTCAACACTTGCAAATACCTGGTCCTTAGCGGGGACTTTAATGTCACCCTGGATGCGTGGGACCAGTCAGGCAGGGAGCAGAATCAGGCCACCATAGGCATCCTTGGGGAGATCCTGATGGCATACTCCCTGGCAGATGTCTGGCACATCTGTCACCCTGACAGCCACTCCACCTTCACCTATGTGAGGGTGGGGGAGGCGTGCCACTCCTGGTTGGACTGAATTTATATTTTATTGCCACACTTTGCCCTGGCCCACTCCTCTGGCATCCAGCCAACCCCCTTCAGTGATCACCACCTTGTCTGGGCCCAGGCTATGCTGGGGCCCAGCATCCAGGGTCGGCCTACTGGGATTTTAAAGCCAGTCTGCTGGAGGATGTGGGCTTCAAGGAGGATTTTCAAGAGTTCTGCCTAGCCTGGCACATGCAATGAGCAGCTTTCCCCTCAGCTTGGAGACGGTGGGATGTGGGGAAGGTGCACAACCAGCTCTTTTGCCGCAGCTACACCCAGGGGCATACCCAGCAGAGAGAGGCAGTTCAGGAGCAGCTTAAGTGGGAAGTGCTGGAGCTGGAGAGGCACCTGGCCACTGACCCAACCAACCCATCCCTCTGTGGAGACTGTCGGGAGAGGCGGGAAGAGCTTCGCATGCTGGATGACAACCATGCCCACGGTGCGTTTGTCCGCTCACACGTCCAGCTCCTCCGGGAGATGGACCATGGCTCCCACTTCTAGACCCTGGAGAGGAGGTGAGGGGCCAAGAAGGACATCACCTGCCTTCTGGTAGGCAACGGCACCCCACCTCACAGATCCAGGTGAGATGCGTCTTCTATGAAGAGCTATTCTCCCTGGATCCAACTGACACCAAAGTCTGTTGGACCCTGTGGGAGGGACTCCCACAGATCAGCGTGGGTAACCAGGACTGGCTGGAGGCTCCTCTCACCCTGACTGAGTTTTTGGCTGCCCTTCGCCTGATGCCTTGCAACAAGGCGCTGGGCATCGACGGGGTGCTACCGGGCCTTCTAGGACTTTGTGGTCTGGGCTGAATCTGAGGGAAGTGGGGAGCTGCCCCTGATGCACCAGAGGACCATGCTGACCCCCCTGCTGAAGAGGGATCCCCATGACCTGAGGAACTGGCATCCCATGTCCCTCCTCTGCATGAACTACAAGATGGCAGCAAAGCCCATCTCGCTGCACCAGCGGTTCATGATGGCGGCTGTGATCGATCCCAATCAGATGAACACAGTGAGCGGATGTTCCATCTCCAACACCCTGTACCTGGGCCTGTCTTTTACCCTCCTGTCCCTGGACCAGGAGAAGGCGTTTAACAGGGTGTATCACAGGTACATCACAGGCATGCTCCAGGCCTTTGGCTTTGGTCCCCGCTTCATGCGTGCTCTCCAGGTGCTGTATGCCTCTGAAAAGTGTTTGGTCAGGCTCAACTGGACCCTGATGGAGCCCATCCCATTCAGGCAAGGGGTGTTTCAAAGTTGTCAGACCAGCTGTACACCTCATCCTCCTGTGGAGGCAGGTGGCAGGGTTGATGCTCCAGGAGCCAGGGGTGTAGCTGGTCCTGTCAGTGTACGCTGATAATGTACTCCTCATGATTGAGGACTCGGGCAACCTGATGCAGGTAGAGGCCTGCCAGGCAGTGTACTCAGCAGCCTCCTCTGCCTGGGTCAAGAGCTTTGGCCTGATGGTGGGTGACAGGTGGCAGGTGGGCTCAATCCCACCCATGTTCTGCAGGATCCGCTGGAGCATGGGCTCACTGCTCTACCTAGGGTCTACCTGTCACCCACAAACCCTGCAGCAACTGCTATATGGTGTCGGTAGCTGTGCAGCATGGGGCCAGCTAGGGCGTGCCTTATTTCGCCACTTCTAAGGGCTCCAGTATGACTGGCAGCTCCTTTGCCTGCAGGGCTTCTCCCTGCAGGACCTGCGAGGGCTGCCAGATTTCTCCAGGCCTCCTCCAGGCCTGGAGGCTGGTCTCTGCTTCCAGTCCCCTGCAACACTTGTCCAGGGCACCATCCTGCTTGTCAAGCCCCACATCTAGGACCCTCAGCTGGAGGTAATGACAGCAGAGGCACCCCAGTTGCGACAGAGGTTGATCCTGGGTGGTGTCACCTGTATCAGACACCTCCTGGACTACAGTAGGTGGGCGTGGATGGACCCCACTGCATTGGGCTGGTGCATGGGTCTACCCACAATGCAGACGACCTACCACCTAGTCCAGGAGCTAAGATCTGCCTTACTTCCTGATGCCCTTGCCTTTGTCAACCAGGTCCTGTGCAATGGTGTTCCCTCCCCCATGTCCTCCAACCCACTGGAGTTTGGCATACGGCCTCACAGCACTCCCTGCTCTACCACCTGAGCCAGCTGGAGGACACCAAACTGGTCCACTTCTCCACTATTCATCGCTGCCACCTCTACACTCATGCACTGCACGATCCACCATGCCACCCTCGCATCCCATCCAGATACCAAAGGCGGGACCTGCTTGGTGAGAGCATAGCTGGGGTACCCCAGTGGCTGAGCCTGTACTCCACACTCATCCCATGAGCCACTGGGGACCTCAGCTAGCAGCTCCTCCATGGAGCCATCCCCATGGGCATGTATGTGGTAAGCTTCACAGACACCCTGGTCTCCTGCCTCTTCTGCAGGCAGAAGGAGACCCTGGCTCACATGACACTCAAGTGCTCCAGGCTGCAGCCCCTTCACCTCCAGAACCTCCTCCTGAGGTTCTGGTTGAACTTCACCCCCTACCATTTTATTCCTGGGCACCCCACCCGCGGCCCCATCAAATCCCGGGACCTCCTGGTCAACCTCCTCCTGGCCCTGGCCAAGTGGGTCCTGTACATAACCAGGAAGGAGGCTCTGGCCAGGAATGTGCCCAGGGACTGCAAAGCCACGTTCCTTTCGCTCATCTGTGCATGTTTCTGGTCAGAGCACCAATGGGCAGCTCCTTGGATGCCTTTGAGGATGGTAGGTGTGGCCCAGGGGCTCTGCATCCCCCTCTGGACCCCTTTTTTCATATTTTGACCCTTTAACCCCCACATCACTCCTATTTGCTTTTTCCTTAGTGGGACCAAAAGGTGAAAGATTCAACTCTTTTTTTGGACAACTAAGTGGGGGTTATTAGTTAGATGGGTGGGCCTTAAGGCCCATGTTAACTGAAAGATACAAACAGACAGGAGCTTCTGAGGCCTGGCCAGTTGGTATTTGGGGACACTAGCTGTGGCAGGTGTAGAGATCCCACTTCAGGAAAACAGCTGGGTATTCGTATCCCACTGCTATTTCCACCACATTAGGCAGGCCAGTAGGGGGCGCTCCTGCATTGAGCCGCCCACCTCCCTGCGCCCGACCACCTTCCAGGCTCCGAATGCCTCCCTAGGGGCGCCTTATGTCCGGCCAACCCCTCTCCCAGAGCACACTCGCTAGTCTGGGGGTAACGTGCCGCCACCACCCCGAGAGTGGACTGTCTCGGCCCTGTATCCTCGGGGAAACACAGGCCTAATAGTCCTACA
>NW_017729029.1:5560220-5566015 GCF_001723915.1 Gavialis gangeticus
TGTTAAGGCTTCTCTGTGTCCCCTGCCTGGCTGCTGCGTCACCTCATGGCCGGAGAGGAGAGCCCGCCTCCTTCCCTGTCCTAACTTATATAGCCCCTGTGACCTCATTCACCTGGGCCAGCGGAGGTCAGCCCCAGTTGGCTGTCAGCCAACCAATTTGAAATGCATCACCTGTTACCGGGCAGATTCCAGCTCCCCAGGTAGATGCCCCTCACCCAGGTACCAGTCACGTAGGCAGAGGGAGCAGGTTTCCCCCCTCCCTCAGGAATGCAGCCAGCTCAAGTTCCCTAAAGAGACAGGCTGAGGGTGTGGTCTCCTGCATGCTGGGCCCATCCTAATTGAATGGTCACAGCACAGAGATTTTAAACACAGGGTTTCTCTCCAAAAATCTCTGCCCTGTAACCAAGATGGCTTTCTGCCACACTAGCCCCCTGTGTCAACTGGGCTGATGAAGCAGCCCTAAGCTAGAGTGGACCCTGAACCTTCTACCTACTGCAGCAGTCTGGCAGTGGAGGCTGCTGTCTGGTTGTGACCTGCTGCCACCTGAAACAGCATCCAGCCCTTTCAGTGGCAATGTGTAGGGGGTACATATGCACCCCCTGAGAGCATTGGTGCACTCCCTGATGCCTGCACTCGCTGCTTAGGCAATGCAGAGGGGGGCAAGCAGGAACGCCGGTGCCCACCCTGCAAGTACCAGCTGATCACTGCACTCACTGAGGCTGCTTTTGGGAGTGTCTGTGGCCACTTCTGGACGTGGCTGCAGCAATCAGCTGGAACTTGCTCTCAGAAGTGGCCGCAGCCACTCCTGGAAGCAGCTGCCACGAGTGCAGTGATCGGCTGTAGCGATCAGCCATTGTGAGATCACCTGGGGGACCCCTCCCACACCTCCCCAGTCCACAGGATCACCCATGGGGGATGCCCCCCAGTCGGCGGGACTCGTCACGGGGGGAGGGGCACGTGCACCCCGACTAAGGCAGCACCAGTCATCCATGACCCCTTTGAACCTGTAGCCCCATGGCTGCATACCCAACAGACCCAGATGGGGACCACATGGACACCTGGGCTGGGGTACAGGCACTGCAGCAGAGCCATCTGCATCTCTGGGCCAGAAGCCAGTGAGTTGTGGCTGCACAGTTGGCCTTCAGGTAGCACTGCTATCATGTCTTTTGGTGTCCCCCCTTTGCCTTCTGAGCAGCTATCACCCGGAAGATGTACTCCTTGCAGTGGCCCACTTCAAACTGTCGATGCGTGTCCTCCTGGCCCCAAATGGGCAGGAGGTCAGTCGCCTCATCTGCCCTCCAGCTGGATCCCCAATACTGGCCCTGAGCAAGCTTCTCTGCACAGGCCCTGCCACTTGCCTCACTAGCAGAGATCCTGCTGTTCCCTGTGTAACCCGGGCGGTCCTCCACCTCTTGTTCTGCTTCTTCATCTGATAGAGGTAGTTCAGGCTCACCAGCAAATGCCTCTGCTGTAAGATTGTCCTGAAGTACCACCTTGGACCTCGCTGTCTTGCATCCTCTTTTCCCTACTCCCAGTGGTCTCCAGCTAGGACCTTCTCCTGCTTCTGAATTCTCCTCAGAGGCTTTTCCCCTAGTGTGACTAGGGTAGCATTATGTGGTACCTCCACTTTTCCTTGCCCCTCTCAAACTGTATGCCTGGGCTATAGCAGTCAGAAGCTCCGGCCAGTCACATCCCAGCATCATCAGGTAGGGTAAGTGCTCAGCCACTCTGACCAGCATTCGGTGTACTGTCTCGCCCAATTGTAGAGTAACCCACACTCAGTCTTGTCTTTGGGCCTCCCTACACAAACATTGAATGGTTATCTGATCTGCCACTTCCCTCTCTCCACAGTATTGCGTGCGAGGAACCCGAATCCAACATAGCCTGTATCTTTTGTCCTTCAAGCCTCACATCTACCCTTAGTGCAGGCCATTTCTCTCCTGGATCAGGGTAAACCCTGGCACCATACCCACAAATGCCCGGGGGTGGGGCTCGGTTTGTCGGTATGTCCCTCACCATCTTTTCTAGCAATGCCTGTTGTCTTTCTGCTTGTTTCTGCAGACCCTGGACCACGTGACATGAGTTCCAATACCTGTTGTTCTGCCCCTAAATCCAAGACTTGGCTCTGTCCCATCTTTCCTGCCTTCTTCTTGGACCCAAGGGTTCTTTCTTTCATTTGGGTGAACCATCGTCTCAGGGTACACGTTACCATGGGAAGCTTCCCAGCCAATGCACTAATGTAGCAGGTTGCCCTCCCCAACGCCATCTTCCTTGTTATACGCGCCTTATGTGGGGTGCCCTTGCAGTCCCGTTTAAGATACTTGTGTCCCGCTCTCTACTCACCTGCCACATCTCGATGGAAGTTATTATACTGATGTTCTTGTAAGTGGGAGATTGCCTATTGTATTTTGTATGTTGGGATCTGTTGTCTCCACAGGCCTTGACCTCAGTCTTTCTCTAGCTAGGCCTCCCCGTCTAAACCCACCATACAGAGTTTGACTCCAAGGCTCAAGCCTTTTTTTCCTTGTCTTGAGGCTCATGGCCCTCTTTTCTGCTCTGATCTGGAGCACAGCCTCCCTGGCCCAGAGCCCTGGCCACCAGCACTATGGCCAGGGGGTTGCAAGTTCAAGGCCAGGGAACAGCTTTGTATCCATGTTGTCTCAGCCCAAAAAAACCCCAACAGGTGCACCAGACCACCATGGCCTTTTAGGATCATACCCTCTGATGCCAGGGTCAGTGCACCCCAAAATCCTGTGCCCACACTGGTGCTGGGGCCCATGTACCCCAAATACTCTGCCTGCACTGGTCCCCACACTAGTGGGGTCCCTATGAGGCCTCCTCACCCAAACCTCCGGTGTTACTCAATAACATAAAATATGAACAGTCCTGTCCATAGACTATAACTGCCACCAAGACAATGTGATTAAAGAAGGCAGCATGCAAGCTTACAGTTTCTCAGGGGTTCATGCTTCTGCTCTCCCACCATCTGCTATAGTCCTTATTCTGTGGGTTGCTGCTGCTTCTCCAGGAGTCCTCAGTAGTTCCCCTCCTGCAGCCACTGGACAGCTCTCCAGGGAGCCCTGGGACATACTCCTTCCCCTTTGGCTGCTGGCCCCTACTGCTGCCCAGCTCAGGATTTTTATAGTCCTGGTCTGCCCCCTTCCGGTCAGCTGACTAGCAGGCCAGGCTCAGTTTTTAACAGCCCCCCTCTTTCCAGCACCCTGTGCCCAGAAAGTTTTGGCTTTAAAGGGGCTGACCTGCCTTCTGGTAACAGGGCTAGGGTTCCCTGTTACACTCCCCCATCTGGCTTTGTGAAGTGCCTACAGCTGGGAGAGCCAGGGGCTATAACGTGCCCATAGTGAAGTGCAAGAACCCTGCAGAAGCTCATGTGGGATAACTCACCCCTCCCAAGTCCTCATAATTGGCATGAACCCTGGAGCTGGAGCTTTCCTCTCGCAGGCAGCACTCTAGCTTTGTCTGTTCTGTTATTAACTGTTCTCACCATGGTTCTTCGTCTTAAATGTCCAGTTCCACTTTGAATCTTGCTATTTTCTTGGCTTTGGTGACCTCCTGTGGCAGGGAGTTCCACAAGCTGCACGTAAGTTGTTTAAAGACTTGCTTTTCTTGTTTTGCATTAGTCACCTTTAAATTTCACTGAACTTCTCCTTTTTCATATTATGGAGCAGGGAGCACAGAAGCCCCCAGTGTCCTGTCTCCAGCCTGTGTGTTGCTTTGTACATCTTACCATGGTCTCTCATCTAACAGCTTTCCCAGACAAAAAGTCCCCTGACCTTTGCCCTCTTCATACAATTTTTTTTTCCAGGGCTCTGCTCACCTTTGGCTGAGTCGGTCCAGTGCTGTGGTCTCCTTCCTGCAATGGGGTGACAAGCTGTGCACTTAGCAGACAGAGGAGCTCACAGCAGTACAATATTCTCCTTGTCCCTTTGCATCCTAACACCTTGTTTGCAGGTTTGGATGAAGCTGTACATGGCACAGAGGTCATTATGGGGCTGCCCAGGTCTGCTCCCTGACTTAGACCCTGGCTTAGATCTGTGAGGGGCCCAGATGGAACCTATTGCTATTTAAATATCAGCATCTTGCACTCTCTGGGCATTCACTTTACACAGGTGTAAGTGCTGCAGCAGACAGGATCGGGCCCTTACAGCAAAGGTTACCATGCTGGCAGTGTCTTAGGCTTTCTGGACTGCCCACCTTCTGATTCCACCAGCCAACTGCCCGTCAAGAATGATGGGGGGAGGACAGAGCCCCGGGCTCCTCCCCATCCAGGCTCACCCCCACTTCCCTCCTGCTGCTTGGGGTCCAGGCACACTTCCCCCCTCCCCAGATTCTGGGCTGGGATTATAGATAGAAATCCTTCTTGGGCCATGCCACGCCATGCCTCTGTGGCACTGGGGGACTGTCCTGGACATCTCTGACCACAGACTTGCCTGGCGCAAAGCACAGTTTGGCTGTACCAGGGTGTCAACTAACAGTATACGGACCCAAATAAGGAACTGGGATTAGAGCTGGAATTATACATAGAAATCCTTCTTCGGCCACCCCAGACCATGTCTCTGTGCCACCAGGGGACTCTGCTGGACATTTCTGACCAGAGTGTTGCCCAGCCCAGAGCATGGTTTCTTCATGCCATGCTGCTAACTGCAGCCCCCATGCCCACTGCACTAAGTATAATGGCTTGAATAAGGAATTTCTTTTGGACTGGGTTTAGTGATAGAAATTCTTCTTAAGCCACCCCACGCCATGCCTCTGTGGCACTGGGGGACTCTTCTGGACACCCTTGACCGTGTTTTTTTCCGGTTCAAAGAATGCTTTGGCCATGCCAGGCACCAATTTACTCGCCATCCGCATGTGCTATTTACATTGCTACCAATAAGGAGCTCTCCTTCTGCTGGGTTCACGGGACAAAACCCTCATGGAATCATCCCAAAACATGTCCCCACCACCAAGGAGCATCCTGAAGAAATCTGGACAGATTCCTGCTCAACACAATGCTCGCTTTTGGAGTGTAAGCCTGCCAGATGACACCCAACCTTTAAAACCTTTATGTTGCCATTCCACCAGGAACTGGGTGGCAGGATGAATGGCTGCACGTATATATAGGGCACCAGTAATGGACCTCTGCTCCGATGCATGCTATTTAGCATGTGTCAGAGCCAACTCGATTGAGTCTGCTGCCAGTCTGCTGAACCATGCTAATTGGTGCACTCCACCAGCCTCTGTCATGTGTATTCACTGTGCCTGTTTCAAAATGGCAGAAGCAGGGCTTTAACTAAAGCTTTTTGAACCAGCTTTGTTAGAGCACTCTCACCACCATTTTGAAGCGCGGGTTGCTGAATACATGTGACACTGCGGGTGCTTTAATTACAGTGGCTCTCAGAACCATTCTATTCAAAGCACCTCTCTCCCCACCTCATAGGATGTGTATAGAGGCCCCTAGGGATTTTTCAACAGGGTTTCACATTTACCTCCAGCTGCTACCCAGAAACTTGGTAAAAAGGTTAAAAATTGGTGTTGTAACTTAAAGCAACCTGCTCACTCACTAGCAAATGTTAAATTAAAACAAGTTTATTACAAGGAAAAAGGGGAACAGTGGTACTCCCTAAGCAAAACCTTAACTATTAACCTTTAGCTGTAGCTCAAAATGGATCACAGTCACAGTCAGTGGCAAACCAACCTGGGGAGCTCCCTCCTAGCCAAGTCACTTTGGAAGAAAGTCTCACCCACATCTGCCATCCAGGGACTCTACCACTTGCAGTCCAAAAGAAATTCTTTAT
>NW_017729029.1:5566343-5566571 GCF_001723915.1 Gavialis gangeticus
GGGCCCCTCTCTCCACTTCCTCATTCCCCACTTCAGATCTGACCCCACTCCCCTCCTCCCTCCGGCTACTTCAGTCCAGTCCCACTCCCACTCCCACTCCTCCCCACTCCCCACTGCTTCAGGTCCAACCCAGCTCCTCTCCTTCCCCCCCGCCAGCTGCTTCCTGTCCACCCCCTCCCCTCCCCTCCCTCTCTCCCTACCTGTCTCCCCATCCCTGCCAGTTGTTCT
>NW_017729029.1:5571571-5573727 GCF_001723915.1 Gavialis gangeticus
CACAGCAGTACAATATTCTCCTTGTCCCTTTGCATCCTAACACCTTGTTTGCAGGTTTGGATGAAGCTGTACATGGCACAGAGGTCATTATGGGGCTGCCCAGGTCTGCTCCCTGACTTAGACCCTGGCTTAGATCTGTGAGGGGCCCAGATGGAACCTATTGCTATTTAAATATCAGCATCTTGCACTCTCTGGGCATTCACTTTACACAGGTGTAAGTGCTGCAGCAGACAGGATCGGGCCCTTACAGCAAAGGTTACCATGCTGGCAGTGTCTTAGGCTTTCTGGACTGCCCACCTTCTGATTCCACCAGCCAACTGCCCGTCAAGAATGATGGGGGGAGGACAGAGCCCCGGGCTCCTCCCCATCCAGGCTCACCCCCACTTCCCTCCTGCTGCTTGGGGTCCAGGCACACTTCCCCCCTCCCCAGATTCTGGGCTGGGATTATAGATAGAAATCCTTCTTGGGCCATGCCACGCCATGCCTCTGTGGCACTGGGGGACTGTCCTGGACATCTCTGACCACAGACTTGCCTGGCGCAAAGCACAGTTTGGCTGTACCAGGGTGTCAACTAACAGTATACGGACCCAAATAAGGAACTGGGATTAGAGCTGGAATTATACATAGAAATCCTTCTTCGGCCACCCCAGACCATGTCTCTGTGCCACCAGGGGACTCTGCTGGACATTTCTGACCAGAGTGTTGCCCAGCCCAGAGCATGGTTTCTTCATGCCATGCTGCTAACTGCAGCCCCCATGCCCACTGCACTAAGTATAATGGCTTGAATAAGGAATTTCTTTTGGACTGGGTTTAGTGATAGAAATTCTTCTTAAGCCACCCCACGCCATGCCTCTGTGGCACTGGGGGACTCTTCTGGACACCCTTGACCGTGTTTTTTTCCGGTTCAAAGAATGCTTTGGCCATGCCAGGCACCAATTTACTCGCCATCCGCATGTGCTATTTACATTGCTACCAATAAGGAGCTCTCCTTCTGCTGGGTTCACGGGACAAAACCCTCATGGAATCATCCCAAAACATGTCCCCACCACCAAGGAGCATCCTGAAGAAATCTGGACAGATTCCTGCTCAACACAATGCTCGCTTTTGGAGTGTAAGCCTGCCAGATGACACCCAACCTTTAAAACCTTTATGTTGCCATTCCACCAGGAACTGGGTGGCAGGATGAATGGCTGCACGTATATATAGGGCACCAGTAATGGACCTCTGCTCCGATGCATGCTATTTAGCATGTGTCAGAGCCAACTCGATTGAGTCTGCTGCCAGTCTGCTGAACCATGCTAATTGGTGCACTCCACCAGCCTCTGTCATGTGTATTCACTGTGCCTGTTTCAAAATGGCAGAAGCAGGGCTTTAACTAAAGCTTTTTGAACCAGCTTTGTTAGAGCACTCTCACCACCATTTTGAAGCGCGGGTTGCTGAATACATGTGACACTGCGGGTGCTTTAATTACAGTGGCTCTCAGAACCATTCTATTCAAAGCACCTCTCTCCCCACCTCATAGGATGTGTATAGAGGCCCCTAGGGATTTTTCAACAGGGTTTCACATTTACCTCCAGCTGCTACCCAGAAACTTGGTAAAAAGGTTAAAAATTGGTGTTGTAACTTAAAGCAACCTGCTCACTCACTAGCAAATGTTAAATTAAAACAAGTTTATTACAAGGAAAAAGGGGAACAGTGGTACTCCCTAAGCAAAACCTTAACTATTAACCTTTAGCTGTAGCTCAAAATGGATCACAGTCACAGTCAGTGGCAAACCAACCTGGGGAGCTCCCTCCTAGCCAAGTCACTTTGGAAGAAAGTCTCACCCACATCTGCCATCCAGGGACTCTACCACTTGCAGTCCAAAAGAAATTCTTTATTCCAGCCAGTATACTTAGTGCAGTGGGCATGGAGGGCTGCCAGTTAGCAGCCTGGCATAAAGAAACCGCACTCTGGGCTGGGCAAGGCTCTGGTCAGGGGTGTCTAGGAGAGTCCCCTAGTGCCACAGAAGCATGGTGTGGGTGACCCAAAAAGGATTTGCAATCATAATCTCAGGCCAAAACCCAGTTCCTTAGTCAAGCCATTATACTTAGTACTAGCAAACTGCCCGTCAAGAATGATGTTGGGGGAGAACTGCAGGTATGGAGCCCCACAAC
>NW_017729029.1:5574848-5578296 GCF_001723915.1 Gavialis gangeticus
TCCCCACTTCAGATCTGACCCCACTCCCCTCCTCCCTCCGGCTACTTCAGTCCAGTCCCACTCCCACTCCCACTCCTCCCCACTCCCCACTGCTTCAGGTCCAACCCAGCTCCTCTCCTTCCCCCCCGCCAGCTGCTTCCTGTCCACCCCCTCCCCTCCCCTCCCTCTCTCCCTACCTGTCTCCCCATCCCTGCCAGTTGTTCTGGGGGGCATCCAGGATAGGGGGGCACTGTGATCCCGGTAGCATGTTCCCCACCGCCAAAATTCCCTGGCAGCGATGGAAACTTGGGCCCACATAGCATGTGTTGCCCAACCAATCGCCGCACACCCTCTTGGGGGCACATGTGCAGTTGGCTAGAAGCATTAGGGATGGACAGACAGACTTACAGACAGATACAGACAGACAGACAAAGCCTTTTATTATACTAGTGGGCATGGGGGGCTGCAGTTAGCAGCATGGTATGAAGAAACTGCACTCTGGGCCGGGCAAGATTCTGGTCAGGGATGTCCAGGGGAGTCCACCAGTGCCACAGAGACATGACATGGGGTGGCCCAAGAAGGATTTGTAGCTAGAATCCCAGCCTAAAATCCAGTTCCTTATTTGGGTCTATATACCTCGCACAGCAGCTGGGGTGCTGTCTTTCACAGCCAAAGAAACGGTGCTTTAGGCTGGGCAAATCTCTGGTCAGGCATGTCCAAGACAGTCCCCCACATGGGACAGAGACATGTTCTGGGGTGGCCCAAGAAGGATTTCTAGCTATAATCCCAGCCCAAAATCCAGTTCCGTATTCAGATCCATACACTTTGCACTGTGGCTGGGCTGCTTTCAGTAGTCAGCCTGGCACGGCCAAACCGCACTTTGGGTTGGGCAAGTCTGTGGTCAGAGATGTCCAGGAGAGTCCCCCAGTGCCACAGAGGCATGGGGTGGCCCAAGAAGAATTTCTGTCTATAATTCCAGCCCAAAATCCAGTTCTTTATTTGGGTCCATGTATTTAGCACAGTGGCTGGGGTGCTGGCAGCTGGCAGCCTGGCATGGCCAAACTGCCCTTTAGGCCAGGCAAGTCTCCAGTCAGAGATGTGCAGTAGAGTCCCCTGGTGGCACAGAGGTGCGGTCTGGGGTGGGCCAAGAAGGATTTCTGCGTATAATCCCAGCCCAAAATCCAGTTCCTCATTCGGGTCCAGATACTTAGCACAGTGGCTGGGGCACTGTTAGCTGTCATCCTGGCATGCCCAAACTGTGTTTTAGGCTGGGCAAGTCTGTGGTCAGAGATGTCCAGGAGTGTCCCCCGGTGGCACAGAGGTGTGCCATGGGGTGGCCCAAAGAGGATTTCTAGCTGTAATCCCATCTCAAAAGCCAATTCCTTATTCAAGCCTATGCATTTAATACAATGGGCATGGGGGGCTGTCAGTTGGCAGCCAAGCATGGCCAAACTGTGCTTTGGGCTGGGCAAGTCTCTGGTCAGAGATGTCCAGGACAGTCCCTCAGTGCCATAGAGGCATTGTGTGGGGTGAACCCTGAAGGATTTCTACTATAATCCCAGCCCAAATTCCAGTTCATTATTCAGCTCCATATACTTAGCACTGTGGCTGGGGTGCTGTCAGTTGACAGCCTGGCACGTCCAAGCCATGCTTTAGGCCAGGCAAGTCTGTCCTCAGCGATGTGCAGGAGAGTTCCCCAGTGCCACAGAGACATGACGTGGAGTGGCCCAAGAAGAATTTCTATCTATAATCCCAGCCCAAAATCCAGTTCCTTATTCAGGTCGATATATTTAGCACAGTGGCTGCAGTGCTGTCTTTTGACAGCCTGGTGCGGCCAAATGGCACTTTGTACCAGGTAAGTCTCTGGTCTGACATGTGCAGGAGAGTCCCCCGGTGGCACAGAGACCTGCTCTGGAGTGGGCCAAGAAGGATTTCTAGCTATAATCCCAGCCCAAAATCCAGTTTTTTATTTGGGTCCATGTATTTAGCACAATGGCTGGGATGCTGTTAGTTGGCACCCTGGCATGGCCAAACCATGCTTTGGGCCAGGCAAGTCTGTGGTCAGAGATGTCCATGACAGTCCCCTAGTGCCAGAGAGACATGGTCTGTGGTGGTCCAGGAAGGATTTCTGAGTATAATTCCAGCCCAAAATCCAGTTCCTTATTTAGTTTCATATATTTAGCACAGTGGCTGGGGTGCTGTCAGTTGGCAGCCTAGCATGGCTAAACCATGCTTTGGCCGGGCAGGACTCTGATCAGATGCATTGGGTAGAGTCCCTGGTGGCACAGAGGTATTTTGGTGGGTGGCCCAAGCAGAATTTATAGGCACAATCCCAGCCCAAAAGCCAGTTCCTTATTCAAGCCATTATAGTATAGTAGGCATGGGGGCTGTTAGTTGGCAGCCTGGCATGGCCAAATTGTGCTTTAGGTTGGGCAGGACTGTGGTCAGTGTTCTTTGGGACCATCCCCCAGTGCCATCAACAGGAAGTCTGGGGTGGCCCAAGAAGTATTTTGTCCCATAATCCCATCCTAATCTGACCTTCATTTAGTGCTCTGTACTTGATATGGGATATTATTTTACATATTAATTAGTACACATGCACTGCTAATAAAATTCTCTCTCTTTAGGATGTGTAATTCATTAATAACAAGCTTCTATTGGGTCTAAATTATCTTTGAAAAAGGAACCAGGAATAAGGAGCTGGGAATAAGGAATAAGGAACCGGGAATAAGCAACCAATTTCAGCCTCATAAACCCCAGGCACTTCTGCCCTACCATGCATTGCCAAACAGCCATGGCAGTTACCCAATTATGATTCTAAGCTCTGCAGTCTCTGTGCACACACAATACAGGTGGAGCAATGCGCAGCTACAGCTGAAGATGCGCTCTGTGGCTGCAAACCGACAGTCATGCAAAGGGAAGCTACCTTGAGCACTGCTTCTGAAAGGGAACCAAGGGGTGGAGTTCTGCAGTGCAGTCTGGGATGTAGCTGAGAGCACCCTGCTGCAGGAACTAGGCCCAGTGACTGCCCACAGGGAGGTAGCATACCTAGGATCTGAGCAGGCCTGGGGGAGAGGCCAAAGGAGAACACAATGAATGCCCAGCACAGCCCTCAGACATTGCGATTCCTTGTCTCTTCTCTCCTTGTAGCTCAGAAACTGAAGTTCCTATAGTGTCCGTCCCCTGCCACTGCCCCCACCTTTCCAGTTCACAGGAGACCAAGGATGGCAAAGGCAGGGAGAGGGTACTGCTGCCTGGAGTGGAGCAGACTAGCTACGGTGGGCTGCAGCAAACAGCATGAGCATGACAGGGAGCAGCAGTACTTGGCTCCACAACTGGGGGATGCACAAATCAGGAGGCAAACTTGGCTGGCCTATGCCAATGAGACATTCCCCTTCTAGCTAATTCATTGGCCAATTCATTGGCCTGCTCTGGACAAGAGCCATGCTACTGCCCCCCCCCCCCCCCC
>NW_017729029.1:5578310-5579100 GCF_001723915.1 Gavialis gangeticus
CCCCCCCCCCCCCCCCCCACAGATGGGTACAGGGCAGCAACAGGCTGGACCTGCCTCAGAAAGGACAGATCAGCAGGTGTTATCCTGGCAGGGCCCTGCAGGCAGCTGGGGAGGGGGAAATGGGAGAGGCAGGGGGGCTCCTGGGGTGGCCATGAGAAGGCATCTGAGCTCCATAGTGCAGCAAGTGAGATCAGTGGCTGTATGTCCTTGGGCTGTGTCCAGGCATGAAGCCAGACTGAGCCACAGCTCCCGGTGGAAGTGCAGCACTTGGCCTGTGCTTTTAAGTCAGCCAGAACCCAGGCCAGAGATTAAATGATACCTCGCTGCTCCTCTTCAGGTCAAGGGCCCTTAGCTAGTGGCTCAGGCCCTCTGCAGGCTCAAGGGCATGTGATACCTGTTCCCCCTGCAAGTGTGTTCACTTCTGGGGAGTGTTTCCTTTTAATCTGAGGCCAGGAGCCTATTTTTAGGAAGCCAAGAATCTGGAGCTCCTTTACCCAGCAGTGCTGGGCTCTGCAGTGCCACGTGCTGCCCGAGCCTGGGGCTGCCTGCCCCGTACCATGCCCAAGGCCAGCAGCAAGGGCCCCTGCCCTTTCGCAGGCCTTAGAACCAGCCACAGCAACGCCGTGCAGAAGCCGCCAGGCCGGCGGGAGCCGGGCCGGGGCCGCCCTGCCCAGAGCGGGTAGCTAGTCCGCCGCCACCACTTCCCTCCCGGCAATGCTCCTGCGGCACCCGGATGCCGGCGGGCGGCGGGAGCGGCCCCAGCCCGTACGGGAGGCAGGACGACCCCGCC
>NW_017729029.1:5579415-5595339 GCF_001723915.1 Gavialis gangeticus
GGGGCTGCGTCCTGACCTCGCCGCAGGCAGGAAGCTGCCCGGCCGCTCGGTCCCGGCGTCCCCCCGCGATCATCAGACGGGGCCCTGGGCCGGGTCCTCCGCTCCTGCGCTGGGCCCTTATGCGGCACCGCACCAGCCGGCCCAGCAGCCCTGGCTCGCCTGCTCTGCTCTGCCCCCGGCAGCGGTAGCAGGGTATGGGGGCGCTGCTTCAGGGATCAGGAGGCAGGGGTGGCACCGGCATGAGCTAGAGGGCACCTCACCCTTTTCCAGTGCCCTTCCCTGCAGCACCTCTGGCTCAGGCTCAGCAGCAGAGAGGGCAGAGCAGCAGCAGCACACCTGAGGCATCACTAGGCAGCTGTGCCCGATGCCCAGAGCAGTGCCAGCAGCTGCAGTGCAGGTGACAGCAGTGCAGTTGTGGCTATTTTTACACTCTCCCCTCTCCCCAAAGGCGGCAGCCAGTGGGTAGTACAGGCGTGGGTGGGGGGAGGGAAGAATGTTGCCTCCTTTTCTTGTTGCCAAGTCCAATCAACATGTCATTAAAAAAAGGTGACATCTCCCCTTTGCTCTCCATGCTGTTTACTACCCAGGATGCCTCTGCTGGGTGCTGACCATAGATGTTTCTCCTCTTCCCTTCCAAACAGCTTGACTGTTAGATCAGCTCTCACTATCCCCCTCCTCTTTCCCATCACAAACCCAGGGGAGAAAGGCCTTTTCTGAGCAAGAAGTCTGCCTCTCAAGTGCAGCTCCAGTACGCCAGAGGACACTGGCAACATCCCGTCCTTCAGAAGCATAAAACAAGTCATCCCCATGCCAGCATCACTCCCTGAGAGCCAATGCTTCCCCATTGCTAAGGGTTACTTATGCTTTGCAAAAGAAGAGGCGTGAGGCAGGGGACCTGATGCAGGTTTTTCTGTACATAAGTGTTTTTGACACCACAGCCTGTTGCTTATAATAAAACAGAAATCAGAAAGAGCAGCCAGAATACACACCCAAAGGCAAAATCCCTCGGCTTAAAAAAAGGAGCTGTCTGTTCCCAAGGATGGGGAGGCAGACAGCCAGGGGGTCCAAGGGGTGGGGCTACAACTGCCCTGGCTGGGAAGAAACACAACACAAAGAAAAAAAATCCACCCAACATTCCCACTGCTGGGCAGAGGAGAGCCAGAAAACAGATTGTCCAGTCCTTAGAGTCCTTGTTAGCACCTGTACAATAAAACTGTACCATCTACATACAGCGGCGCAGCCCTGCTCCGCTCCTGTCGGGGGCAGGCACCTGCCACCTCCAGCCAGCTCTCTCCAGTAGAACTGCTCCTATAAAACAGAAGAAAGGGATGTGTGCAGGGTGGGAATGTAAGGGCCTGTTTGGTGCAGACACATCACATGGGGAGGACATGGGCCATCTGCGTGTAGGCCACAAGGATAGAAAGTGTCTGGAGTCCCCCCTGCCTTGGGCTTAGGAGCTGCTCAGAATCCTGGGCTGCAGCTGGCTCTTGTAAAGCAGCTCAAGGGAATCCAGAGACAAGTGGCATGAGTGAAATGTATGAACCAGCCTGGGGGGTGGTTGGGGGAGCCTGAAACATGGGGGTGAGGAGGGGAAGGCATGGCTCTCAGCTGGCCTCATTGATGAAGGGCCCCAGCAGAAGCCAGCTCCAAAACTGGTGGGGGGGGGTGGCAGCCCACAAGACCCATTGCTCAACTTGGTGTCAGTTGTGAGAGCTGGTCCCTTCGATATCATGACTTGCCAGGTCTGTAGTCTGGGAGGTATCTGCTCTTAGAAGAGCAGGATCGTCTGGGAGTGTTGGGGGGGGGGCTGGGACGGGATCTGAGGAAGCCCTCTTCCCATAGCCCAGGGCTCACATCATCACAGTGATACAGACTCAGCAGAAACAAAGAAAACATTACAAATTAAATACTAATTAAATAAATACTATGGAAGACATTGGGAAGGGGAGGGCAGACAGAAAGAGAGATGGTTCCATAGGGCAGGGTGGGTTGGGGCAGGGCTGGGCAGAAGCACCCACTACCACTCACTTCAGTAGAGCCTGTAGCTGGTTATCTAGCCAGGAACCCAGCTAGTACAGCCCCGTGGGTGGGGCCCAGCTGCTTGCCCTAGCTGGAAAGGGCTAGCAGAGAGCTGCATTTGCTGCTGCTGCTCATCACAAAGGGACCCAGGGAAATCCTTGGAGATCAGTGGCATCTCTCCCCATTTACAGCTTAGGCGCCAGAAGGAAAGGAAAACGAATTGGCCAAAGACTCCGCGTCCCTGCTGCTGGCATTGAGAAGGCTGCTTCCCACTGGTCCATATTATTGCCTCATGATGCAGTCTAATGCAGGGAAAGATTCATTCCCCGTCAGCTGCTCCAGGCCTGGTACTCCAACACTGAGCCCAACAGCTGCAGCAGCTCAGGGTCATATCGCACCAGCTCCACTGTCTCTGCAGCACCCTGAGCAAGTGGCTCTGGGGTCTCCTGCAACTCTTCCTGGGCCAGCACCTGGCTGAGGGACACCTGCCGCTGGAACTCCAGCTTGGGCAGGGTGGCGATTTCAAAGTGCGGGAAGCGAGCCTGAAAGATGCGGGAAGAAAGCTTCAGCCTCTTGAGAACATCAGAGAAGAGAAACCAGTTGCAGGGCCTGTAAGGGCAGGAAGAGACAGGTTAAAAGAACGAATTCCACACCCTCACTTTCAGCCCCGACAATCTCAGGGCCTAGGCTTTCTGGCTTGGAAAGCCAGGCCTGACCTCAACCCCATGGATGTAGCCCTCCACAGGTACAAGAAGCCACTAGCTAAGCTACCTGTGTGCAGGTATGCTTTGTAACCAAATGCTCTTGGGGCAGTCGCATGCCAGCCCATGTCCCATCATGCCTCCCTGCTACAGGCAAACCTAGAGAATCCAAAAAGGAAAAGGGCAAGTACCCCAAGTCCCACCTTCCTGGTGCCACCAAAACTGTTCCCGGCTCATCTTCATATCCATATGTCCTCACTCCCTTCTTCACTCCCAGGGTCCAGTACCCACCTCACCCTTCCCCAGAAAGGAGGAGTTCACTGCACTCTCCCATGTCACAAAACCCCAAGGAATAATCCTTCATATTGGTTTTCATGTAGTTGGGACTTGCTGCTTCTGCATTCACCTGATAAAGAAAATGCAGCCTCCCCCAACAGACGATCTATAACAGGTTCTCTCTCTGTACAAGCCATTGGCCGTACTGGGAAAACACTGCGCTAAAAGGATGAAACTTGCAAGTCAGAAGCCCAAGATTCTGGTGACCAAATTCCACAGAACAGCTCCCTGCCCTGAGTGCCTCACACACTCCTTCAGCTGCTCAGCAAGCTCTACAGTGGCTTAAAGGAACTACCTGCTCAGAAAGCACAGCTCTCTCTGGCCATTTGGTCCCTGCAGTTAGCCAGAGCCTCCAAGATTCCTCTTACAGGAGCTGCAAAGTGTCCCTCCCCAGTGGGCCCTTTTGGTTAATTCTTATTGATGCTCCCTATGAAATCATGAGTGATCAAGAATCCAGAAGCCTGAGACAGCAAATCTTGTTAGCTAGCAGTGGCTGTCCCCAAATTTCATCAGCTTCTCGTGGTACTTTCCTTTGCTAACCACTATGTGGGCTGAGGCTCAGTCAAGGCCCTTCCCAAACTGTTACTGATTGTTTTACCCTATATGCATTTGATAAATAATGCCTGAAGCAGTTGCCAAAGGTCAGTGGGGCTTGTGCCCTTTGTGGTTTGTTTATGATGTATCAACAGAGCCTAAAATGTCTCCCTCTTCCCTGCACATGGGTTTTAATTTCTGCTTTCTTTTAAACATGAGCAATTAAGAACTGTTAAGGCAGAAAGGCATTAGGATGACAGAAGAATTAGCAAAACAGTGAAGTTACAAAACTTCAGAAACTGAAAGTTGAAAAACTGAAAATGAGGTATTTTTTACTTTTGTAATAATAATGATGATAATAAAAATCACACCATAATTAAATAGGTTTAGAAGCTGGTTTATTCTAATTCTTGCAAACCTCTAGCATGGACACTCAAGCTAAGGCCCTAGGCCTCAGATCAACATCAAGAGTGTCTATACCTGAGGTCTTCAACATTCAGCTATTTCAGAGTTCAACTCATTCTAGTAATTGATACAACCTGTTGTGTGCAGAAAGGCCTAAAGCAAAGAAAAAAGAACATAAATCCCCCACATTCCAGCCCTTCCTTTACCTTATAAAGTAAGCGCACATCACAGCAGGAGAGGCCTAATTTTTTTTAAATCTCCTTTTCAGGTCAGTGCTAATTAAAAGTCAAAGAAAAACAAGCAACAGTTCTACAGCATCTCATTCAGGCACTGCAAATGGATGGAGCCTTGGAGTATCTCATTCCCAGCTTCTGCCCCAATCTGGGGTCCAAAATGAGTGTGCTGCATGTGTCAGATTTACTTGCATCCAAACTTCCAATATCAGCTTTTGCAAGCGGAAGTTAAACATTAAACATGGCCACTTGTAAGTGTTCCTGCATCAGCAGTAACCCACGGGGTAATGAGCCACACAGTGGGATTTGGAGTTGAAGTATTCTTCTACACAACCATCTATCCTATGCATGAATGTATGCCCATTCAAGCAGCTAGGAATGTGTAAGTGTGCAAAGATTTGCATTCTTCTAAGAAGGAGGGAAGAGGAGTGCGCATTTCTGCATTCTTAATCTTTCATGTCTTTTTTTCAGTTTAAGCAAAACAGGCCTCCTGCTGGCTGTCAGAGAATGTTTCAGTGGAGTTCTTTTCACCACCACCAATAGGTTGAGAATATCAAAGTATTCTACATTATGTTGTGATTCTTCAGTCAAGGAGAACTTACTGCTGAACAAGAATTCAGTGGCCTGAATATCTCATTCATCTCAGTGGGGCACAATCACAACCAAAACTTAAAATGATGGCCAACACTCACCTTGTCAGTAAATTTAATATTGATAATTTTAATAGACACCCACCCAGCTAATGTGCTTAGCCCATAGTCTCAGACCATCTTTCCCAGTGCCACAAGCTACCATCAATGCTTTCTAGCCATCTCTGATGACTTTGAAGTCTAGTTGTTTGACAAGTGCACAAGTGATGATGAAGAGACTCGAGGACTCATGCTGCAAAATTTTGTCTAGTTTGCCACAGACAGACAGGACCTTGACAAAAAAGATACCTGGTTGCATCTATAACTAAGGAGCCTTCACTGACCCCAGAGTTGGTGCTGTCTGTGGTGCACAGGTCCCCTCCACAAACTTTTAGGTGATATATTGGCTGCATTTTACAGAGGGAGAAACAGAAGCTAAGTGTTCAGAGGCCTGGTTTGCACTAGAATGCTTTGCCTCCCCTCCCCCATGGCTACCAATAGGGCAGCTCCAAGTTTACTGTCAGTTCTGGCACTCCCACCAATGGAGCAAGCACTGTGTTCGTAGCTTGGAGCGTAATTAGAATGTGAGGTACTTAAGGAGGAAAAAAAGCAGCAGCCCAGCATGGTGTCTGCATAATTGTTGCTGGTACAACCACAGTTGGACACAAACAGTGACAAGTGCCACAACAGAGGGAAAACCAAGGACAAGTTTCCTGGTGTATGCAAGGTGTATACTGCTGTTTGGCAAAAGTTGAAGACGGAAACTCAAAACCACAGTGAATTTTGGTCTTACTGGCATCATTCATTCTTTTATAAACCCCTGCCTTATTTCCTTTCCAAATCATATAGTGCACACCTTTTGATTCTCTTGTATAGAATTCTTCCATTTCACATGACTGAGCTTTCTCTCTGTTCTTGCCTTGGTTTTTTCCACCTCTACAATGCCCCTCTGGAGAGCAGAGAACCAAACTTAAAGACCCAAACTGGATAAATAAACACAGCCTCTGTGCCAGGGGTGAGCAATTATTTTGGGTGGAGAGCCATTTAACAAGTTCTGGTGAGCTGTTGAGGGCCACATACACACAATCTTTTAGAAGATATCATTTTAGCAAATTCTAGATAAAAAAAAAATCATATACTATCAAACATCTCTTACAATATATTTTAATTTTATTTCCAAAAATATTTTTGTCCTGATTTATGTTTTTTTAAGTAGTGTATATAGAGGTGATTGCATAACAGCTCAAAATAAAATCTTACTCTTGTATATTGCGTGCGGCAAGGTGGGGTGGCTGTGCGGGTAGCTGCTAGGTCCTGGGGGCCAGCTGGGGATGGAGAGGCAGGGGGCATGTGCAACAAAGCTTGCCTAGGTGGTGCAGGTGCAGTCTGCCCTCTCCCTTTCCACCCAGCCCACGGCTGCCCCCCTGGTACTCTGCATGGGCCTGAGCCCCGCCTGCTCCCACCCGGGGCAGCCTGCATTGTGCTCCTACCCATGCCCACCAACCTCAGTCAGCGCACACAGCTTTCCACTGGGGTTGCTCCCAGTGTGGGTGCAGCTGCCCAGGTATTGCTTGGCTCCCCCCGCCTCCAGCAGCTCTTCCTCCTTCTCCTCCTCCTCCTGCACTGCTCCAGGTAGAGAAGAAGCTGCAGCTGGGCAGATCCTGCCCAAGTGTGCAGGGTGCCAGCTCCAGCTCCCAGCTGCCTTCCACCCATTTGGCAGCCCACAGGTGGCTGCTCATTGTGCCAAGTGGGCAGAGTGGGTGGAAAGCAGCTGGGAGCAGGAGCCCCAGGTGCTGGAGCCACCTGGCTGCAGCTTCCCCTTCACCTGGAGCAGTGCAGCAGGGGCAGGAGGAAGAGCTGCTGGAGGCAGAAGAAACTGAGCAGTACCCATGCGGCTGCAGCCACACTGAGAACAGCCCTGCCTGGAAGCTGTGTACTCTAGCCAGGGCTGCAGGACGGATGGGTGTTTGGTGCAGGCTTTCCCAAGCAGGAGCAGGCAGGGCTTGGCCCCATATGGAATGCCCCAGGCTGAATCCAATCAGTTGGGGGGGGTGCTCACCTGTGGGCCAGATCTAGCCCACAGACCATATTTTGCCCACTCCTGCTCTACAGTAATCTCCACCCAACACTTAACGATGCCTGAACACTTATTTGCTTCTTTGATTTTGGGTTTACAATGCTGACATTTCCTCACATCCATTTCCATAATGGAATAGCCCAGTACTATGCACCTTTATGAGACAGTACTTCAGTGGACAGTGCACCAGAATGGAAACCAAAAGACTTGAATTCTATTTCTGGCTCTGCCACTGACACACCAGGGGCAACTCTCCATTCCTCTACCTCCTTATCTATAAAACAGAGATAAGGGCATTTCCCCCAGTCAAACACTCTGATATCTACAATGAAAAATGCAAAGTAAGTACAGTATATCAGCTATCTCTATTGTGTTTCTATAGTGCTTGCCTTGGCTCTCAGATGCACTCAAGCATGCATCATCCATTGCTCAGTATATGGACATCCCATGTACCCTGCCTACTGTTCTCTCTGCCCCCTTAGAGGGCAGCATGGGGTATTCTTGCCCTCTCAGCTAACCAGGCAGGTGCATGTTCTCCATTTCACTGACTCCCCCATTTCTCAATTAGATCAACTTCCCCAACCCTGGCTAGAAGGCCAGAGGTTAATATTTTTAAACTTTAGAAAATGGCAGCTCTTAGTTTCCATTCTTTTTGAGATAGCAAAGTGATTCTTGTGTTGTAAAGACCTCTGAAAGACCACATCAGGTCAAAATGGTACCTAAACTATAGATTCCTATTTGAAATGTCTGGGTTTGTCTTGTGAAGCACATGCAAGTGTTTACACACCTAACAGTACTAATATTGCATAACAATTGCAGCACCCTGGTTGAGAATCTGCTCCACTTGATACATTTCTGCTTCCCAAATTTCTCAGTCTCAGGATCTGCTGTGCAAAGACTTAGTGACACTTACCCTCGGGAAACTGACACTTGGAGGTTGTAGCTGGGAAGCAGAGGCTTGTCTGAGAACTCAAACATGAATGTGTCGGAGTCTTGTTCTTCTTCTTGATCCGAATTTCCAGGAGGATTGAGCAGAAGGTCACAGCTAATCCCATCCTTTCCCTCTGAAAAAAGCAAAATTGGGTGTTGGCAACCCCCAGGCTTTCACTCTAGCTGACACACATTTCCTTGGGAACTGGTGATGACATGGAGGGAGGGACAGAAAAAACTCCCAGCACCAGGAGTATAATTCAGGGCCCCTGCACAGCAATGCAGGCTGGGACAGCCATATTCTTACTGGGCTGAGAGCAAAAATAGGCAATAAAACATTTCACATGGTTCCATGAGACTATGAGTGGCTTTATCTGCCTGATTATGATTTGGTCACTATGAGATCGATGGAGCCTGCGTTGTCATAGTTTCATAGTTTCTAGGGTCAGAAGGGACCTGAGCAGATCATCTCCCCCTGTCATGGCAGGAAAGAGTACTGGGGTTCATCCAGCCTCCTTTCAAAGACCCCCAGGGTAAAAGCCAGCACCACTTCTCTTGGAAGTTGGTTCCAGATCCTACCTGCCCTGACAGTGAAGTAGCGCCTCTTGATATCTAGCCTGAATCTACCCTCTGCCATGTTATTTCTAGTCACTCTTGGTAGTGCTTGGGGGCACAGGGACTCCCCCAATGCCTGCTGGTCCCCCTCTCACTAGTTTGTAAATGGCCACCAGATTCCCCCCTTGGCTTCTCTTGTGGAGGCTGAACAGGTTCAGGTCCCTCAGCCTCTCGTCATAGGACCTGCCCTGCTGCCCCCGATCATGCAGGTGGCCCTCCTCTGGACCCACTCCATGTTGTCCACATCCCTCCTGAAGTGCAGCACCCAGAACTGGACACAGTACTCCATCTGCGGCCTGACCAGTGCCGCATAGAGGGGGAGGATCACCTCCTTGGACCTGCTTGAGATGCATCTGTGGATGCATGACAAGTTACGGTTGGCCTTCCTGACCGCGTCCCCACACTGTCGGCCCATGTTCATTTTGGCATCAGTAATGACTATTGAAAACTGTATACTGAAGGAGCTACAACTCACTCAATATGACATGCCTCAGAAACCCATCTGTGGGCAATGAATGGGGCAACAGGGGCCTCAAGGACTGCTGTATGGCAGCAGAACTACAAATCAGGTGGGGGAAGGCAGAGAAGTCGAGAGAGCTGGACAGATGCTTGCTTAAGCTCCACCTGGCGAAACACACTGCTACAGGTCAAACGGAGAAACTGAACACTGGGGGGGGGGAAGGGTCTCACACTTCCTTTTACCCCAGCATCTAGGTAAATAATAAGCTGGTTCCCCTTCCCCCGGGGCTGGATTAACCCTTTAGTGGGCCCTAGGCAGACACACTCATGAGCCCCTACTTAATACTGTATATTTATATTACTTTATTTTCACTCAATAATTACACTATATAAAATAAGCACAACTGGGCCCCTTCTTCACTTAGGGCCCTAGGCATGTGCCTACTTTGTCTATGTGTTAATTCGGTCCTGCCCTCCCCTCTGCAAGGCAGGCCCAAGACTGTTCAAACTAGGGATGTGAACAGTTAAACAATTAATTGTTTAACCAATAAGCCCAGTGATAACCAGTTCTAGCTAACTGGTTATCATTTAGCATGGGGCGGGGTGCAGTTCAGCAAGGTAAAGGTGGGGAGGGAAGCCACATACTGCCCCAACAGGAACCAGAAGGTGGCAGGACAGGTGGGAGGGAGAAGGAGCGAGGATGAGGGGGAAGGGGGAACTAGTACCTATAGCTAGGCTCTGTGAACCCCAGTGCAGCTGCTTCCAGCCTCCCCACCACCTGCCACAAAGCCTGGCAGGGTAAGGTGGAGGTAAGGGGGTGCAGGGTGGTTCCCCAGGGCCTGCAACTCAGCCCCATAGTGCACCCTGTCCCATCCACATCTGGGCCCAGAGCACTATACCTTGCTCGTTGTGAGGTGCAGCCCTGGAGAGCTATCTGGGGAGCCACCAACCCCACCATACCTCAGAGGGCTTGAAACACCCTGCTGGAGCCAGGCAGAACAGCCCCACATAGGCCAATCTGGGGGTTGCCATACTGATTAATCATCTGACCATTGTAGTAACAACTGGTTAAACAGATATTTTTTAAATTGGTATTTACATCCCTAATTCAAAGCAATAATCTCTTCTATCCAGAGCCTATCCTCTCCAGACTCAGGTAGGTCAGGTCCACCAGATTCCAGCTAAGCTTCTTGTCCAATTCCATATCTCGGGTGCAGGGGCTGGTTTGTTTCAGACTGCTGGATACTCTTCATGCAGAGCTCCATTGGCAACTCCATTCTGTGGTTCAGTTTTGAATGGTTCCTTACCTTACAGGTCTTTCAAGATGTTTTTTCTACATGGACCCCACTTTTGGTACCTATGTCTCACATAAACATTTGGCTAGCAGCGACCATAATAGCCACATATATACCCAAGCCTACCCCCTCCAATGACTCTCCTAAAGGCAAAAAGGACCTGTTGGCAGGAAGCATCACTAAGGTGCTTTACCACCTGTTACACTAAAGCAGAGGTGGGCAAAATACAGCCCTTGGGCCGGATTCAGCCAGCCAACCCATTCTATCCAGCCTGCAGGGCCCCTCCAAAAAACAATTATTACCAGCCCACAGCTGCCCCTCTGAAAGCCAGCAGGAGGCAGGCTTTCAGAGGTCATGTGCCACTGAACCAGGCAGGCTCTGTGCAGCACTCCTGCTGGGAGCCCCTTTTGGAAGCACCAAATGTGGTGGTAGGCGACTGGCCAGCTGGTAAGTGGGGGGGGAGCTACTACGTGCATGAAGGAGGGATGGTGTAGGGTTTGTGGGTGGGTGTAGAAGTCAGTGGGGGTGGGAACCCTGCTACAGGCTCCCCCTCTCCCCCCCTGCCATGGTGCAATTCCCACCACCAGCAGCAGCAGGCCCTCATAGCGTTCATAGCCCATGGCAGGCAGTCTCCTGGCAGCGCATGGTTAGGCTGAATCCCAGGTGCTGCAAGTGGCAGGACAGAGCTGGCCCAACCTGCTGGCACATGCCTTCAAACCAAACCAGGCTGGCTCTCTGCCAGCACGTGCGGTTTGCTGCACTACAGGTGGGAGCTCCACAATCATTGGGCCAGGCTGCCTCCATGGCTCCATGTGGGGCTTCTAGCACTCCAGCAGGGAGCCACATGTGAAGTTATAGAGTCCACCTGGCCTGATGGCGTGCGGACTGTATGCCACAGGGAGTCATGCACCATCAGGCCAGGCCAAGACGGCTCCATGATGCCACATGCACTTCTGGGGTTCCAGCTACAGCTGCATGCCACCAAGGGGCTCTGCCTGTGCACCACGGGGGAGGTGTGGAGGAAGTGTAGTGGGGCCTACACACCCCACACTCACCCACACTCCCACCCCCCCACAAACTCCACCCCTTCACAGTACCCCCACAAACCCTACCCCCAGAGCTGTCCCAAGGGTACAGCAAATTGGGGCGACTGCCCCAAGCCCCATGCTTTAGGGGGGCCCTGCAGAGCCAGGCAGAGCAGCTGCAGCCCCGGCCCCCTCCCACAGGGCCCACCTGGAGCTGGCCGCTCAGCCCTGCACCACAGAAGAAGCACGGAGACCCCCCACTCCTTTTGCAGGGGTACCACAGCCTGCACAGTGTTAAGGGGATACAAATAATCTGCTGCATGGTTCTGTCCTGCTGAGGTAATACAAGGTAACATTTAAAGCAAGCAAAGTGTGGAATTCAGAGTCTGCCAAGAATGAGTGAAGTTTTGGTAATCATATAAAACAATTAAGTGAAAATCTGATACTACTTTAGGAAAAAAAATTAGGATAGAGAAGAAGAGTGCCTGTTCTTACAGAAGGTGGTGTGATCCTGTCATTGGTGCTTGGATTTCTCTCTCTCTGGAGATGATAGCCATCAAAAATGCTATCTTAGTTAGCAATTTAAAAGAATACAATAGAATGGCAACATTCAAGTCCCCAGGACAGAAAAAATCCCTAAAAGATAGAAAAACGTGTTGCACCTTCAAAAGTGCTTACCGTAGAATTAAAAAAAAAAAAAAAATCACATGGAGGATTGTCAGGCAGAGTTGTTCCTAGGGGAACCTTCACAGAACTATCTGAGGGACCTGAATGTTCAGTGATAAACGGGTAATCCAGGCTAACAAGAATAGATGCATTTTCATGGTGAATATTATGGCAAAATCCCTTGCTAAAACCAGTTTCTACTTAGTCCTGTATGTTGTTGTAGGTTTCCAGCTTAGAATGAAAATGTCCTGTATTACAGAACAATATCTATCTCCCAGGCTCAGCCAGCCACTATCCAAGCTGTGAAATGCAGAAATGCTGGAACCATATATGGAAACAGACCTTGATCCTCCAATTCAACAGCCAGAATGACTGGGAGCTTGAAAAACTGCTAAATAGGTAGGTGTACTGCCTCTGTGTATTAAACCATCACATCCATGCCAGATTTTCTTCCTAAAGAAGCTCACTATTAGAGGGATGGTGAGTAAAAGCCAGTCTGAATTCCTAGAAACTGTACAACTACTAGTTTGATCTGATGCTGAACACATCATTCCAATCCCCCTTAAAAGACATGAGGGGAACTGTTCCTTCTTGTTCATTTAAGTAGTGTGTTGCTGTCAAAACTGTAGTATTGAAATTGTTACTAAAGGTACTGGACATAGTGAAATCACAGCTGGAAGCCTGGATTCCAGTATCAAGGGAGATATAGAAGCTATTGACAAAGGTAAAAATCAAACAGGAGATTCCAGTTCTGACGTTACTGTTGTCTCCAGATACACTGGAAGTAGCGGGTGCCAAAAGAATCAGTACTGGATTAGAAACTGTTACTATTGTTGTCTGCCCATCATGGCATGGTATCTGAAGAACTGACAGTGATATAGAACGTGGTGCCCCGGTCAGTAGTAAAAGTGTCTCAACTGAATTGGAACAGTGCTGAATAGCTAGCCTGCTGGTCAGATTTGGTGTAGGCAGATTTATTGTAGCCAGCTGGTAAGATTTGGATGCTGGAGCCTGAAACTGACCTGTATGAGGAGTGAATTTTCACTTTCTTTTGAGCTGGGACCAGGGATGGTGATCAAACTGTCAGGCCAGTTTCAGAGCCCTTCTCTTTTCTCCAAGTAGGAGTCACTGGCTGATCCAAAGGACCTTTGATGAGGCGGCTAGCTCTTTTTGAATCTGAAAAGAGCTAACCTCTGGAAATGAAACTGTAAATGCCTGGGAAACTAGCTGAATGCTATTTTGAAGCAACGAGCTTTTCACAAAAGGGTTTTGGATCAGATCTTCCCTTCATAGCACACTAACAAAAAAAAATAAATACGCAACTCCAGCTTTGAGTGTACCTCACAGAACATTTTCATATTAATCATTTTTTTTTTTTTTATCTACCTGCCCCTTTCCTTAGTTGAGATGCACGGATCATTCAGGATAAAAACAGACAACTAGCAAACTCAAGACTTTACAGATAGACAAGCCTACTGTCTCACATTAAGTACCTGTGAATTACTCAAATTAACACTTTGCCTCAAACAATTGGAACAATCAGCTCTAATTCATCTTAACTGACATTTAAGCCTAGTGTGTAAACAGCTATGGTGTTTTGGTGCAAGTCATAGCCCAGCCTAATCAGGGCCCTAATTAAACCAGTTGTCTGTTTTTAGCCTTAAAGGTATGGCTGCTTTACAAGCTGGAAAAGTCTTAAAGCCTGGAGACAAAGCCTCCATCACAGAGGTGATCCAGTTACTGATAACTCAGTACTGAGAAAAACTTTCTGAAGAATTAGTGAGTTTCTCTTTTCCCCATTTTTTTCCTGACAGTGGATTTAACAGATTACTACAAAGACTATCAGGAAACTAATATTAAGAATAATGGCAAAGGTAGTTGTAAGGTAGCAGTGGACCAAGATGTGGGTCCCCTAAGAAGAAACTGAGTGGCACCTGGGGCTCCTTTACATTTTAAAACCGAAGAGGGTTCATAAGCATCCAAATGCTTAGGGATGATCCTGCCTTGAGCAGGCACTGGACTACATGATCTTGTTAGGTCACTTCCAGCTCTACTTTCCTATGATCGTATGAAATGGAGACAACTGACCAATAAATCCAATCTCACGCATGTGGGGAAGCATCTTATTTAAGCCAGAAGCTGGCAACATTTTGGGGCATGGGCCACTTCCAACCTGGCCTGCTCTGCTATAACCACCACTGGCACTTCCTCCCACCCAACCCCCAACTCTGCTTGGCTACTGCACAGGCAAAGCCCCCCCAGCTTCATGGGCCAGATCCAATCCATGGGGCATAGGATGGTAAGTCCTCATGTAGACTAATACTCAAAGAAAAAGAAAGAAGAGTCAGAAACTAGGGGCTTCTTGATACAGTGAAGGGTGTGGAGTACTTCATATGCTCAATTCATGCTCTTTTTTTTTACCCATGGATCAGGAGGCAGTGCCACAAGTCTCACAAGTTCCAGATTGCCTGTTTATTCTCATAACTGTCCAACAGTTCCACTGTCTCTGCTCTGAAGAGGCAAATGGAAATGGGATTTACTGAACTCACCAAGTACAGAGCTGCTGTAGAAGTCCCATGCTGTCTGAGGGTCTCCATCAGTGCGCCCTTGGAGATCTGAGAGGTAATCTGAAGGGAAAACAGTATAAGGCATCACACACAGACCAGCTAGAACACAATGCTATCACAGAATCATAGAAAAGTAGGGCTGGAAGGGACTTGAGGAGGTCACTTAGTCCAACTGTCTGCACAAGGCAGAATCATTCCTGTCTAAACCATCCTACACACATTTGTATCTAACCTTCCCTTAAAAACTTCCAAGGAGGGAGATTCCCACAACTGCTCTAGGTCATGGGTGTCAAACATACAGCTCACAAGCCAGTTCTGGCCAAGAGAGCTTCTCCACCTGACCCCCAGGCTATAGGCAAGCTAGGGAATTTGTAGCTGTGGCTAGGAGAGGGCAGGGCTTGCCATGGAATCTGAGGCTTCAGGACTGTGGGACAGCCTTTGGTAGCAAGCAAGGGCTGTAAACCTTCACACTGAGGCTGTCTGACACATGGCCACTTGCCCTGCTGCCGCTGCCACTTGTGCTGCTTCCGTCTCATCATGTGACCACTTGCCCTACTGCTGATGAACCCGCTGCAGACACCAATTGATCTGACTGAAGACATGGGGTGAGTTTGTAGACAACAGTCATCACAGCAGTAATTCCAAGCACACTTGAGAGTTTAGCCAAGGCCAGAGGTACACACAGGCACAGCTTAGCTAGCACCTTCCAGAACCAGAGGATTCTATGAAGTACCTCATCAACTTGAATTTAGAAGGGGAAAAAGTAGCTAAAAAGCAGCTGGAGGCAACACCTGTTCTATCCCTTTATAGTCACCCTTCCTAACTGTTTCTCTCCCTTGCTGCTGCACAAGACCCACAAAAATTAGGGAAAAAGTGATGCTGAATAGACCAGATGGTGCACGTACCAAACACAGCTCAATCCAATCTTTCAGCTACTGCATTCTGAAGCATTACTTCTAATAATGGCAGGTAAACAAGTGTTCAGATAAAATGATTTTAGAGTTGACAGCATCTTTTCTCAGCTGCAACAGTGCTAATGGGGTATATTTGGTAGCTGTGTTGGTCTGAGACAAAAAGAAATTCAAAACTCTAAAACTCTTGGTTCAGAGATAATACCTTTTATTAGACCAACTAAGAAATCAAAAAAGATATTTTTTTGTGATTTCTTAGTTTGTCTAATAAAACTCTGAATCAAGGGTTTTAGAGTTTTGCATTTCTCCACAGTGTTAATAGAGCATTTGGGCTGCATATTAGAGCCAAGCATTGCCAGCATTTGGGCTGAATACACACTGGCTTGGCCCCCTGGGAGTCTGCATTATACTGTCTTTAGTTACGTGTTCTGAGTTTTTCATAGATGTCCCTGGATTGTGCACCTAAAACTGGAAAAGGAATTCTATACAGTAGAACTGGGATACACTGCTCATTTAGATAAG
>NW_017729029.1:5600339-5614009 GCF_001723915.1 Gavialis gangeticus
CTTTAGTTACGTGTTCTGAGTTTTTCATAGATGTCCCTGGATTGTGCACCTAAAACTGGAAAAGGAATTCTATACAGTAGAACTGGGATACACTGCTCATTTAGATAAGGGTTTGCAATCTGCCCAGGGGTTTATAGAGCTGCAGCAAACAGCTGTATGGGACCATGGCAGAGGTCCAGCTGAACAGAGAAGAAGCATCTTTAGAGGTAAAAGTCACAGCCAGCAGCAGTACGGTAGGTCTTTAATTTGGCAAACTGATGTGAATTAAGCGGGTTGCGAATCACTGGAGATGAATGATCTGGGTTCTCCTGCACTATATGTAATTATATGCTGCTTTCCAAGTCATTCAGTGATTAAAGCCTGGATTGTAAAGCCATGGGCACCATGGAAAGAGTTATACTTGCCCATTCCATCAGTGTGCTGGCATTTTCTGACTCTTAATGCCTAACTGTGGCCCTGAACATAGATGTGAGTTTTTATATTTGACACCACCTGCTTGAAAAACATTTAATCTCCGGGGGGAAGTGATCTCAGTAAGTGTTAGTCTTTAGGATGCCCCAAGGCTCAGCACTTACCACTAAGGAAGCGTTTCATCACTTCACTAGTGGCCAGTTTCATGGCTGTCTGCCCCGAGTAGGTAGCAAGAGTGGGATCAGCACCATATGAAAGTAGAAGCCACATGGTTTCCAGGTTGTCGTTTGCCACTGCATCATGCACAGGCCTGGTGAGGGAAGAAAGTGTTAGCAAAAGACAAAGAGAGCTGGAGAGTTCATAGATCAAATAACCTACTTCCTGCCAGATGGCACTGCTGCCTCAAGCCAGCTTAACACCACTTCCTGAAAGACTCCCAACTCTGCTGCCCTGGCTCTAGGATCTCTTGTCTTGCCCCCGTCTTCTGGGTTAACAGTGCTGAAAGCCACCTTGCCTTGTGCCATCCTGGGCACTGCAGTTCACATTGGCTCCATGTTCTAGCAGAATGTGCAGGATATCAATCCAGCCTCGTGCGCAGGCTTCATGCAAGGCAGTGTAACCAGCATTATCACGGTGGTTCACATCACTGCTCTTCTTCTGGAGGCAGTACAGCACCACATCCTCGAGAAATAAACACCAGAGAGGCCTGGTTACAGATAAACCAAAAGGAAGGGGCCTGGGCCACTCAGACTTACAGCAGTGAACAGGGAGGAGACAGCAGTGATCTTCAGAGACATCCTCTGATCCAGCACTCACCTTGTAGCCAAGCCGTGCCGCTCGCTGAAGGAGAGTCTCCCCAGCATTCTTGTTTACAATCAGCCGCCGAGCTTCAGGAGGGACATGCTGAGATACGGGTAGTTCAGAGGAGCTCTCTGGGCTGACCCGCTGTGACTTACAGAGTGACCAGAGCTCTGGGGACTTTTTCAGAGAGCGCACCTTGGGCTGATTCCATCGCCCTTTCACCTAGAAAACAAAGGATGAAAGAAGCTTCTTCAGCACAGTTGGACAAGGCTGGCCATAGGAACCACTTGCCCTGTGCATGGTGAGCTGATGGAGAGACAGACATAACATCTGAAGTGCTTCAAAAAGCAGCTGCTCTTTGAAACACTTAAAAAAAAATGGAGTGCTTCAGCTGCACACAGAGGTACAGCCTCTGCTGTGTTGGAGTGCTTGAAAATCACTCCAGCTCCATGCAGCAGTGTGCTCTCCAGCCAGGGTGTGGCAGAGAGCTGCTGCACCCTGCAAGCCCCCATCCATGAACACTGTGCAGTGAAGCCTTCACTCTGCAGTGGAGCCACCTGTCAGTGAGTGCTCTCTTCTGCATGCTGTTTCCACTTTGCTGGAGCACTTCCCCCATGAACTGGGAGACAGAAATCTCAATGACCCCACACCTACTCTTGGACTTTATCGAGTCCTACATGGAGTGGGGGGAGAGATGCTGTGGGAGAGAAAATGCAGAGCATGCAAGAGAGTACTCATTGATCAATGGCTCACTCAATTTCTGTGAGCACTCTGCAGCCCCAGTCTCTTGAGGGGAAGCAGAGCCAGCTGTCGGTGAGCAATCTCCATGCTCTCTCTGCCCTCTCTCCCAGAGCACCTTTTTCATCAAACCAAGAGAGAAACAGGGGACAAGAGGCCTCTGGTCTCCCAGTTCTGGGATTTACTTGTTCCAGTGGTGGTGCGGGGGAGTCAGGAGGCAGGGAGACCAGAGGCAGAGCACTCATTGACAGCCTGCCTTACTTTTCTCACTTTCCTCTGAGCAAAGGAGGGGATGAAGCAGCAGAGCCATTCTACCATGCTCCATAGAGTGTGCACATGTAATAGGAAGTGTTTCAAAGTAATAAACTTCTGAATAGTAAGAGTTTCCTCAAGGGTTATTTTTGGAGCCCTTCTGCCATTTTCAGAGTGCTGCAAAGGACGTGTACACCTGCCTGCTTGCTCTTTGAAGTGCTTCAATTGTTATGTCTGTCCAGGGCCTTGATGAATCCTGTCCCTAGGCCTGAATCATACCTTCCCTTCCTCACAGAGCCCTGCCAGATGTTTGGTTTTGCATTTGCGTTTTCCTGATGGTTTCTCTAGTGCTTCCTGGATGGAGGAGTTGTCTGGGTGATCAAGAAGGAAGCCGTTTCGGAAATCTGGGCGCCCTTGGGACTTCAGAGAGGATGGAGAAAGCCTGCTTCTCAATCGTAGCCCTGTGCCTTTGCCTTGTACAGAGTCCTTCTGCTTTCGGTACCTGAAATCTAAGGGGAAATAGGAGTGAAGAGAGTCCATACGATGATAAACAAAGGCCAAGATCCCCATCTATGGGGCAAGAGCAGCCAGTTCCCACAAAACTCTGGTGACCATGCATCAACTTGATTCCAGAGCCATCAAAGTCATATTCAGTCAGTCTAGAAGCAGAGTACAGAGGAGTAAACATATACTGGCATGAGAGTAGCACACTGAAAATGAAGAAACAGGATGCATGCTAGCTGAAAGTTCTATTGGTCTGAACAGGCCTTTCCCCGTACAGGTCTCTACTCTAAGTGGGTTTAGGGCTGGTTACTTACACTCTTGGTTACAACATTTTTCTAGATGTTGCCCAGTGGCTGAGAGAGCACACAGGAGAAAAGAATGCAAGTTCTCGTCCTGTTGACATATTCTCCAGTAGCTATACACACACACACGCTGGAAGAAAGAAAGCATTCCCTTCGTATCACCAAATAGTAACTGATACCTCCTCCAGAGCCATGTCCTGCACAGGCTTTTCAGTGATCTCTCTTTTCCACACAAGGAAGGAAGTTGTAAGCTAAAGTTCCTCAATGGAAATAAGAGTTCCCCCCCACCCCCCACCACACACCCCCTTTAGGGTAGCTTGTTATGTTTAATGCTTTGAAGTTGCACCTGCGTATAGTACAGTTTATATTTAGCCTTATTTAACCATTGCTTAAGTTCTGCTCTTATTAACTTTTGTTTTTTATTATTAGCTGGCCGTGAGTTGTTTTTGTAGAGCACATAGGTGCTCATTATATTATATCTTTTCTTTTTTTTTTTTATCACTGTCAGAAGTTCTTTCAACATAACATAGCAATGGTCTTGTTACTAGCTCCAATTAACTGAACTTGGCACTAACCAGCTGAATCAGAGGAAAGACTGAATTGGATATATTACTGAAAGGTGCTAAGGGAGACCAATGGACAATGCCCAAAGTAAGACACCGAAAAAAGGCCAAATTAAGAGGTGTGCTTGTAATGGGTTTGTTAGACAAAAAGTATATGCTGATGGGATAAAAGATGAACAGTATGTTGGCTGCAGAGAGGCCAATCTGAAAGTAAAGAGTCAAAGGAGTAAAGTTGAAGAAAAACATAAAAAGGGGGAGCAAGAAAGTTCATCGTTGTCATAAGTTCAGCCTTCAACATCTGTCTAGACTGTTCTAGCCCATGACGTACCTTTTGCTTCTAGGAACTGAGTGGCCATCTTTTCTGTTGAGCAAAGTAACATCTGGGATTGGGTGAAATTATTGTACTGAATGTTTTTCTCTCTCTGAATATAGAAACTGCCAAGACAACACTTGTTAGACTTTGATTTTAAGACATTGAGTTGTCTGCATTTTGATTTTAGGACACGAGTTGTCCGAGACTTTGATTTTAAGACACCAAGTTGTCTGCATTTAAGTAAGACTTTGATTGTAGGACACAGACTTGTATACATTCATATTTCACGTTCCATTTAAGGGTTAATTGTGCTTTAACGAACCCCAAGCACTATCTGGTGGACAGTAGTAGTGCTAATTCCCCCCCCCCCCCCCTTGTAATACACAGAAAAGCTGAGCTATTTGGCCCTTGACTCTTTTGTTCAGTTCACCATGACCATCCAGTGGCAAGAGCACAATGAGAATGGAAAATACTGAAACAGGATATGAGAAAATGGTGTTGAGGACAGGGAAATGTACAGGGCCTTTCCAGAGTTACAGATTAGCAAGGATTGATTAAAGCAAGCCACAGGGGAACAAAGCACTTTTCAGGCGAAGGAATGGATGCTGCCCAAGGAAACCACTGTCTAACCGACTGAGTAAGGCTGAAATAGAAGAGAAGTCTGGGCATGATTTGGGGAGCCAGACTCCCATGTGTGCTCCCTCCCCAGCTTTGGGCACATCCCTTCACCTCCCCATCTCTCTTCTGAAGGGATTACATCACTTGCCATTCTCCCAGGGAAATGTGTGCACCATGCACAGCTGATAAAGACTACGTGTGGAGGCTTAAGTGATCAGTACAGCAATCCCCACAAACAAAGAGCTCTTTCCCCATTAGGGACAGGGTAAGAAAGATTCAGCATACTTCCTAGAACACCAGGCAAGTTTTTCATAACTCCACAAACACCATTTTGTATCACTGCATTACACAAAGAGGATGGTCCCTCAATATGGAAAAATACAACCAATTTCTACCATAAGGCTTTTGCTATCAATGGGAGCTTAATAGGAACTCTAACTTCCCTTGGTAAAACAGTTTTGGCCAACATTGCCAGGCAAAAGTGACATGTCTTGAAGAGGAGGATAGACAGCTTACTCATTCCAAAGTTACCTTGGCTGGCACTTTGGGTTTTTTATTACCCTCATTCTGACTAACCACAATTTTAATTCCTGTAAATTCATATACACAAAGTCTTCTGGAGCACAGGTCGCCATTAACTATGTTAACAGCTGTTGGATTAAATTCGCAGGGAGATCATGAGTATGAGCAGTTTGCCCTTCAGTAGTTGGCAGTAACTTAGAGAATGTAAAGGTTTTTCTATACTTCACTGTAACAGAGTTTTTTTTGAGTGGGTTTGGAGGTTTTCTTCATAAATAAATGCTATTGTAGCAAAGGATTTGTTTTCAAAAAGGCACCTAAAAATGGATACATTATAGGAGTTCTAGAGCTCTGAAAACTTATCCTAACTGGAGCTGGCTGGTAGCAGCACAGTAATTCAGGCTGCAGTCAGGGTGTCATCTTTATATAGGAGACATAGAATCATAGAATTATAGAAATTAAGGGTTGGAAGGGACCTCGGAAGATCTCCGGGTCCAACCCCTCTGCTCTAGGGAGGAATACTGCTAAGATCAAATTACCCCAGCAAGGCGTCTATCCAGTCTCCTCTTGAAGGCTTCCAGGGTTGGGGACTGTACCACCACCTTGGGAAGCCTATTCCAGATTCGGGTCACCCTTACCATAAAGAAGTTCTTCCTTATATCCAACTTGAAACCATCCCCTAACAGTCTATGGCCATTGTTCCTTGTCCTCCCCTGGGGCACCCTAGTGAACAGTTTTTCTCCCAGATCCCTATATTCACCCCTTACATACTTATACATGGCCACCAAGTCCCCACTCAGTCTTCTCTTCCCCAGATTGAACAGTCCCAGATCCTGTAGCCTTTCCTTATAAGGTCTGTCCTCCAGGCCCTTAATAATTCTTGTGGCCTTTCTCTGGACCCTTTCAAGATTCTCGTCTTTTTTGTAGTGCAGTGCCCAGAACTGGACACAGTAGTTCAGCTAGGGTCTCACCAGTGCCAAGTAGAGAGAAAGTATCACTTCCTTAGCTCTGCTCATGACACATCGGCTAACGTATCCCAGTATGCTATTAACTGTGCTGACTACAGCTTTGCACTGGTAGCTTATGTTCATCCTGTGATCAACTATAACCCTGAGGTCCCTTTCAGCCATCATGCTGGCCAAGATATCTCTTCCTAACCTATATTCATGTCGCTGGTTACTTCCCCCCAGATGAAGCACTCTGCATTTATAGTCACTGAACTGTATTTGGTTCTGCTCCACCCACCTTTCCAGCTTGTCCAGGTCTGCTTGCATCTGCCTCCTACCCCCTAGTGTGACCGCTTTTCCCCATAACTTAGTATTGTCTGCAAACTTGGCCAGCATGCTTTCCACATCCTTATCTAAATCATTGATAAAGATGTTGAACAGCATAGGACAAAGAACCCAAACCTGCGGGGCACCACTGGCCACCTCCCGCCAAGACGATACAGAACCTTCCACTAACGCTCTCTGGGTTTGACCCCTTAGCCAGTTCCCAACCCACCTGACCATGGACTCCACTAGCCCATGATCCCCCAGTTTTTTATAAGAGCATCATGGGAGACCATATCGAAGGCCTTTTTAAAATCCAAGTATATGACATCAACCACATCTCCCACATCTAAGCGGTTCGTTACTTGATCGTAGAAGGCGCCGAGGTTGGTCAGACATGACCTGCCTGCAATAAAACCATGTTGGCTATCCTTCAGCATCATGCCTTCTGCCAGCTTCTCTCGCTCCTTATGTTGGAAGGAAAAATATGCTCCTATTATTTTCAGGTAAAGCCCTGTACCCCATGCTGCATATTAGACCCAATGACCATATTTACGTGAATCCAAGACAATTTCAAATTTTAGACAACCCCCCAGTAATTATAGTTTTACCTGTATAGAATATAATTAGTGGAGGGTCATCTTAAATGTGTCCCACCCACTGTTGTGGTAAGGAAAGCAGCAGTGGGAGACAAGTGGCATGGAGGCCAGCAGCCTGACTCTCACCCCTTACCACCGACACCTGTCCCTCCTGCCACATACCACCTGCCCCCCACCGCTGCTGCTTACATTATGGGAATGATCTGGCTCCAGCTCTAGCCCCAGCCCAGGGCATGGAGCATGTAGTGGCTCCGGCCCTGGCCTGGCCTGGCATTGGCAGCAGCTTTGGCCTGAGTTAGGGCTAGAGCCAGAGCAGCTCCCCTGATGCTGAACAGTCTCCCCCATGTGCCATCCACCCTCCCACCCTCCCTCATACTGTACACTCTCCCCCATTTCTCCCCCTACCCTGCAGTCCTCTCCCAGCCTCTCCGCACTGCATGGGAAGCACCACAATCCCCTGCTGCGTGCTCCCTTCCCCACTACATGAGCCACTCCAGTCCCAGCCAAGCAGCAGTAATGGTGGCAGCTTTGGTTCTGGCATGGCCCCATACTCAAATCTAAGACAAGGCTTTTTGTTCCCCTATGTTGATTAAGGGAGGGGAAAAAAACATTGTCTTGGATTCCAGTAAATACGGGAACCCATGCAGCCCACAGAATTTTCCCCCTTGCTGGTCTCATCCATCCAGTGCGATCAGGACAGCTGCTGCAACTGCTGCACTGGGCATATTTGAAAGTTTTCTTCACCACAAGGCAGAGAGAATTACTTGGTTAGAAACAAAAGTTTACATTTCCCAGCACAGTTCTGTAGTAATTTCTATGGCCATGTAACTGTAATTCAAGGCCCTGCTTTCCACCACACTACACACTTTTTAAAAACATTCTGCCAAACTATTTTTAGTGGCAGATACAAGAAAATGGCACTTTTTTTTTCTTGGTGCCACTAATTAAGCAAATGGTCCAATGTCTACCTACAATCAAACACCAGTACACCTAAGCTAAGGTAGAGGGGAATTATAGCAAACCACCTAAGAAAAACTGGCAAGACCCATGTGACAGTGCTTTGCTGAGGTACACAGGTAACAGCTGCTCAAAGTCCATCCAGGGCCAAAAAAACAAATAAACAAACAAAAAGCAGGGCAGGAATGGGAGCCCTGTACATGGCTCCAAATCATCTCAGGGCAATGCCAGGCTTCTCCAGGGGTAGGTACCGGGGGCCTGTGTCACATCAAGATTCTGCGGAGGAATACGAGCAGTAGAACTTTCAAGGTCTTCCTATGCTCAAAGCAAAGCTGCTCCCAAGCATTTCACAGCCCCTTTTTTACCCAGAACTCAAGCAAATTAACTACAAACCCATCACTACATGTCAATTGTATGGGTTTAAAGATCCTGTACATTTGGAGTCTGAGAATAGAAGGAGGAGAGAAAGCACTCACAATATCATTCACAGTATTCATGCCATCCTGTTTCATGGTAAAATGTTGGATTGGCTGCAAGGATTGACACTATAGGACTATAGTCCTTCCTAATGGAATAAATATAGGAATTGCCAGACTAGATCAAACCAGTGCTCAATCTACCCTGATCCTAGCAATGCCCAGTACCAGACACTTCAACGGAAGGTGTGTCCAATCCCAAAGCCAGAAACCATGGGAGGGCCTGTTTATAGGGAAGTTATTTTTCAACCTCTTGGGTTAGGGGCTGATCTATGCCTGGAAAGGAGAAAGATGTATACCCCTGCACAATTCATTGCATCTTACCTAACATAATCAAATGCATTTCTTATTCATGCAAATATCCAATATTTTCAGCTTTTCAGTATAATTGAGGCCCCTGATACATATGCCATATGTTGTGCAATTAACTAGTTTAATTGCACAATAAATTTATACATGCTACATGTCCAAAGTAATTATTGCAGAATAAAAATAGCCGCAGCCAGAAAAATGTTGCTTGAAAAATGCAGAACATTTTGTTGCTGGTTTCTATCAAGCTTTAAATTGAATGTTTGTCATGTCACAGGTTGGGTTATGGTCTTTGCTGCGTCCTCTGACATCCCAAAATGCACTGCTCCCTCCTCCACCTCACTGACCACCTATCTGATAAAGTGACAATCAGCTGGATGTTAGTGCTGGTACAGGGCTGGGGGTTAGCACTGGAACCAGAACAGCCTCAGTCGAGATGGTGAAAATGGGTTTCAAGGTTCCCCAGCCCTCCCACCAGAAACCTGGCAGCCCCTGGGCCCATCAGCCTTTCCTGCTTTGTATTGCACCTCCTGTAAGGAAGCTGCAAGGCAAGGCACTTTAAAATGGCAGTTTGCAGGCAGTTAGCCACAGGGACCCCAAGATGTGAGACAGCCTCCTGGATCTGAGTGTCCTGGGACTTCTGAAAATTGCACATGCAGCTGGCAGTGCTGGGACCACTGACAATCAACTGATTGTCACACTGTTCCCAGAAAGTGTGGGGTCTCAAAACTGACACCAGGACTGCCAGGGCCAGATCCAACAATCAGCTGATTATTGGACCAGCCCAGGTCAGTCCCAGGTCTGAAACCTGCTGGGGGTTAGAGGCAGTCCTCAATTTGGGACACAGCCATACTCTATCCCAGTGTTACCCAACATTTTCCAGCCCAAAACACTTACATTAATATAAATTTTCCACGGCACACCTGTTAAGGCATTCCCCATCCTCATACCTACCGTAGCTCATTGCCATGGCAAAATTCCATGGCACATCTGTTCATTTCTGATGGCACACTTCTGTGCCATGGCACACTGGTTGGGAATTACTGCTCTATCCAATCTGAAGGATTGGGCTTGGGGCAACTCTACAATAGCATAGTTGGGATTGGAAGAATTTTATGCACATCTGGCATGGCAGGCGGCATAATATGTAGAAGGGTGCATAAAATTCCTCCAATTCCAATCCTGCCATTGTTTTGATGTCTGCCAGGGGCCTGAGGGGCCTATTGTGTTTTGAGAACAGTACTCAGGTCTGCCTAGCTATCTTCTGTAGACCATTCCTTTTTTTTTTTTTTTTTTTTACCTTTACAATTGGGTCAATGATGAATTCAGCCCCAAATATTTAGGAATCCACCTCAACCATAGTCTCACCTATAGGCATCATGTAGAAATAACAAACTTGCCACACATAATAACATCATCTCAAAACTGGCTGGTACAAGTTGGGGAAGTGATGCTGAAGCTCTCAGAACATCAGTGCTGGCCCTTGCTTATTCAGCGGCTGAGTATTATGCCCCAATTTTGCGCAGCAGAACCTGTACCAACCTGATTTACTTTTGGCTGAATAAAACAAAGAGACTCATAACAGGTACTTGCGGATCCACTCCTATTCCTTGGCAATCTGTTCTCTCTCACATCCCACCTCCTGATCTTTGACGTAAACAAGCTACTTTAAGAGTCTACAAAAAAACTGCTTACAATCAATTCAGAATCAATTTTGGAGGAACTTAATGACCCCCCTAGGCCAAAGCTTAGATCAAGAAAGCCATTTTGGAGTACAGAAAAAGAACAGAATGATGAAAAATTTGACATCAAAGAAAAATGGATCCAGCAATAGAACAATTGACATCATTAATAAATTTCTTATCATGGACCCCACATCTAAACTCCCTGGCTTTGCTTTACCAAGGCAGCACTGGATGTTGAACAGGGTTTGTATTGGCCAAGGCAGATGCAACTACCTACTACATAAATGGAATTTTATTAAAGATCCCAAGTCTGAGTGTGGAGAAATCCAAACTACAGCACACTTCATGGAAGAATGACCTAGTCATCATTTTAATGGTTGCATTAAAGACCAGCACCAGGCTACTGACAATGCTTTGCAATGGATATCAAATCTAAAACTGTCACTTTCGCCTTATTCCTCAGTGCCGATTTTTATAGGTTGTTCTGGTTGTTTATTGGTCGCTGTATTCCATATAAATAAATAAATAATTCGGTGCACTCTTAGAAAGTTCCTCTTCAAAGTGAACACCCCTCATCTTTTCACTCTCTTTTCATATGCAAATATGTCCAGGCCTCTAATCTTCACCGTGCTCCATCTCTGAAGCCCCTTAACATTATTTTAGAGATAGGGTAATGGCCAGAGCTAAACAAATACTTTAAGTGATCACTAATGTTGATTTACAGTGGTTTAACATTCTCTGTGGGTTTTTTTCATCCCATTCTTTCTCATCACCCTGTTTGCTGTTTTGAATGCAGCAGGACACTAAGTGGAGGTGTTGGGTAGAATAATGCCAACATCTCTTTGCTCAGTTGAGGCAGTTAATTCAGAAACCAGTAAAGTGTGTAAAAAAATGCAACTGTAGCCTCTACTGCAGGGATGGGAAAATACAGTAGCCTGCTGAGGGATTCTGTCTGGCCCGCTACAGGTTCCTCAGTCCTGTCCAGCCCAGATGCAGAGGGCAGCCCAAGCTGGGATAATCAATGGCACCAGACATGCCTGCCAAAATAGTGGAGGCTTATATTCAGTTAAAAAAACTGCTGGCTTCTGAGCTAGAGCCCCAGCACCAAGGCACCACTCTCACCCACCTGCCCCAGCAATCAGAGGGAAGAGCATCAGAGCCCAACATGGGCTGCAGGGCGCGACCCCACGCTGGGTGCCTTGGGACAGGAGCCCAGCAGTGACTGGCTGCATTTGCAGAGCTGCTGCTCCCGACTGCCCCTATTAACATTGTGCACTTACCATCCGATGTGCCCCATGCAACCCTGCCTGACTTGTGCTCTCCCTCCATACAGCCCAGGCCTTCCACTGCTTCTCACCTTGGCAGTGGCTCTGCTACCTCCCAAGTCCCAACCCACCACAAAGCTTTCATTTCCATTCAGCCCTTTGTTGCCTCTCAGACTCCTTCAGCTGCCCCCAGGGCTGCAAACGGTGCCTGTTTATGTCTCTCCCAATGCCATTCAAGCTGGGTTAATGCTCAGCTCCATGCTATGCCAGGAGTCGGGGTGTCTGCAGAAAGAGGTGAGCCCCTGCAGGGACTGCAGAGCTGGCAGGAGTCCTTTGCATTCTGCTTGCTCTAAAACTCTTCAGCTCCCAACACCCAAACCAAAGCCCAAAGCTGCCACTTACTGTTTGGGTTCTGCAGACTGTTGCTGCTTAGCCCAGGATCCCCACCCCAGCCCAGCATGCCAGTATCATTCCCAGTTGCTTGCCACCCATCCACAGCCCCATCCTGGCCAGGGCCCAGGGCAGAGCCCAGGAATGGCACAGGTATGTGGGGGAGGGAGATAGGCACAGTTCTGGCCCAACACAGGACAGCTCACCAAAACTCCCTATGTGGCCTGCGGGCCCAAATAATTGACCACCCTGCTCTACTTCCTACTCCCTCACATCAAATTCCCACTGCCAAGGTGCTTTGTGCTGTCACCTAGCAGTTTGCCCATCTTTATTTTATTCTACCTAAGTTTTAGTGTAGTCACTGCTGTAGTATTTAAATATTTCAAATAAAACATTCAGGATAAGGGTGCTTGGAAAAGGACTGTTTGCGGAATTGGACATAGACTGCACATGGGAAAGGAGGAGGATGTGAAACACTGTTAGCTTGGCAGTAGTGGGGAGCTGGGATGGGGAAGGGTCAAGGCTCCACTCTACATACAGTGGGCATGATGCAAAATACTGGTGTTTCAGGGTAATAATACATGGTGAACAGGATGGTCTCTACCTGTAACCACCCAGTACCAATAACATATGACCTTAGCCAAAATCCTGGATTTCTCAAAATCAGTGTCCAGACCAGGATACAACACTGATTGCTACAATGCTACCTTATCCTGGCCATGGTCATACCATGGAATATCTCTGCAAGTGGATGGCAAGGAGCCATTAATGCACCTACTTGACACAGCAGGGGTAGGTGTTCCAAGCCTACACCTCCATATACCACAACTGATGGAACAGGTAAAGGGAGAAGGGCAGAAATGCCTTGAAGTCTAGCCAGGACTTTGCTGCTGATCTTATGTGGACAGCATCTATGTACCAGTGACAGTTGACAATATAAAACTCTAGACTAGCTATCCAGCCTGTGCAAGCACTTGTACCCGACACAAAAAAGAGGTTGCACAAAATGAGCTTGTATTTAACTCCTTACTTCCTTTCCACTCACTTCAGGTATCACAGGAGCACTGGTTAAACTAAATGACCTTTGATGTTCCTTCCAAACGTATAATTCCACCATTTAAGTGTTCAGCAAGAAACTACAGGTCAAGTTAACACAAGAAACAAAATAACCAAGTGAAACTACTGAGGTTTATGGGGGGTGAAGACTAGGCACCACAATACTGTGTTAATGTCCTTAAGTTTTGATAAAGCATCCTATCCTTATCTCTAATGAGCACTACTGGTCAGCACCCAGGTTTACATGAACCATAGGAAAGAAGCTGGTTTCAGAAGCACAGTACCCAATAGCATCATGCTGTGACATAGCTTCAAGACAAAGATGAGTGACGAATGCTCCTTCCCGAATCAGCAGCACCACTTTCTGTAACATTTTGACTTTGTGTGAGCTCAATCCAAGCACTGAACAAGCCCAACTTTAGTCAGCTCCTGGTATCTAACCTTCAAACTGGCCTGGACTGCTTGCTTGGCAAGTATACAAATACTGCTATCACTATCTGACTTGCTCCCTGCCTCACAAGCCATAATTCACATATAAACTTCTTGAGGGGCCAAAACACTCTTCTGCCTCCCATGCCCTAGGGCAGTAATAGTTGCTGCATATTCTGGAGAGGCACTTTCCCTGGTTTAATGATAGGAGC
>NW_017729029.1:5619009-5635901 GCF_001723915.1 Gavialis gangeticus
CCCCCTGCCTCAAAAGCCATAATTCACATATAAACTTCTTGAGGGGCCAAAACACTCTTCTGCCTCCCATGCCCTAGGGCAGTAATAGTTGCTGCATATTCTGGAGAGGCACTTTCCCTGGTTTAATGATAGGAGCATTTCCTTTCATGATATCACTAGTCCCATGGCAGACACTTACAACCAAAGCCAGAAAGTACCAGCAGGACTGCTTAGACACTGGCTAGGCTGCTCCACAACCTTGGAAGCTAACAATGTTCACTTATTTCCAAAGTTCTGAAAAGTACCTCTGCAGCACAGTAAGGACAGGTGGCCACAAAGCCTCAGACACTTCAAAATACCCAGGAGCTCCTGGGTAGCTCCTGGGTATTTAGTGGGTAATTACGGGGAGCTACTGACACTCACCAGAATCTAGGTCACTGGCTCAATCACAGTCCCAGGCTGTGATAACTAAAAAAAACAAGGCAACAACTTAGCTGGAGCAGGAAGCAATTCCCATATGTGAATTGGGATTAAATGATTTCACTACCAGCTCCTTTGCTAGACATCATCCTGCTCCTGGCTCCCAACCACCCTCTCCAGAGCTCCTGCTGGACAAAGCTTCCCCTGTGCTCTACTGGGTAAGCTTCAAAAGTTAGTTGTATATAGAAAACAAAGAGTACAGAAGTTGATTTGAACTGTGATGCTCCCAATTTCCTTTACTTTAGACACGGACAGCACTATCTTTGGAAACCTTTCTGTAGAGTTCACACAGGCCCAGCCCAATTGTTCTGGGCAACCTCCTCTACTCCCCTCCTCAGCCCAATGTACACTGAGTGGTAGGGCCAGAGCTGAATTTAACACTGCTGTGTAATGTAAGTTCTATGCCCCTGAAACAGAGAAGCCAAAAGTTGCTTGGCAGCTAGCTGTAGTGGTAATACAGTGGTACTGGAGATAAGCCCTGGAGAGCAGAACATGCATCCATGACCCCAGGGGCTTGAGTTCTAAGGCAGGACTCTAGCAACAGCACTGGAACACCATCCCTGCCTGAAAAAGGGCGTGCTGAACAAGCAGATGGAACAAAGACCCCCTTCCCCTGGCCAGGTCTAGTACCTGCTTTCAATTTCCGCCTCTTGTGGGAGAGGCTCGTGTGTTCCTCCTCCTCTCGTTCAGTCAAGTACTCCCCCGTCTGGTATTTCCGACTTTTCTGCCGTCTCCTCTTCTTCCTCTTGATGTGGCTGTCCTCCTCTTCCTCCTCATTGAGATCCCATAGCTGTCTTGGTGACTCCACTCTCCACGGCAGCTCCCGAGTCCTCCTCAGGTGGCAGCTACTTCTCTCTGACAGAGACTGGTCTCTGGCTCTGCGGCTGTGATAACGAGAAGTCCTATGGGATTTCCTCAGTTTGCGGTGTTTCAAGGATGGCTCTGCCTCTTCATCCTCCTCCTCCTCCTGCTCATCCTCCAGCAGTGGTAAGATCTCTTGGCCAGTCACATCACATTCTCCTGTCATGCTAGCAGAGGAGCCACCAGCACTTCCTGCAGGAATACGCAAGAGGCATTTCTAGCTGTTAAGAGACCCTCCCTACGCAAAGGGGAAGCATCCATTAAAAGAGTCTCTCCCAGCTAAGAAATAAGAGCTCTTCTCTGACACCCCGACAAAACCTTCCAATCCCAAAAATCCCAACAGGACCAGATTAGTAGGGACATGCTCCCCTAAGGCCCAGCAAACAGTTCAGGGAAAAGTTCCCTGCTCCTGACAGCCAAATGTCGTTTGACCCCAGTAATCTTTCCTGCCATGGCAGGGGGTCAGACTAGATGATCTACTCAGGTCCCTTCCGACCCTAGAAACTATGAAACTATAAATGCAGGACTCGCAGTGCCTGACAGACAAGGGCATCTTGGCTCAGCCATTCTACTGGCTGAAACCCCCTGGCAGAGGCTGGTCTCGACCTTTTGCAGCTACCAACCTGATTGACTGCGTGTCCGGCTGCTCAGAACAACTGGGATGAAGTCCCGGAAATTGTTCTTGGGTTTCTTCTCAAGGTAACCTGGGGAGAAAGGAGAGCCCTCAGGACTAATACCACTGAGAAGCAGAATTCTGGTGTAAGTGGAGGGCTCCTGGCCTGGGGAGGGCAATATATCATGTCATGCTGGGTCTCTACAGAGGATTCTAGCTTGCTGTGGCTAGTGCCCAGCTCCACAGCCCACACCTTGCCTGCACACACAGCTTCAGGAGAGATAATGGCTTGCCCTGGTGGCAGAGGGAAAGAGGGAAGCAAGGTGTCACAGGCAATGCTACAGCATGGAGAACAGTTTGAAGTCTGTAATAGTACCTTCCTCGTTGTTATCCCCAGGATGACCTGGTGTTGGAACCTCTGTTTTTGCTGGCCTCCTGCGTTTGCGCTTCACCCTGAGGCTGTTGTGCTCTTTCACTGATGCCAGGCCTACCCGGCTTTCTCGTTTGCTGCTGTCATGCAGGTCATCATGATGCTTTCGCCACTGCAGCAAAGGACAGTTTCAGCCCAAGCTCAACACAACTCACTATGCTGAGGCAGTACAAAAAGATTCCAGAAAACTGTTTCCCACAACCCCAGCTCTGTGATTACCCTGCAGCTAACCTTTCCTGCGGGCAAGATACGTAGCTCTGTTGATGCTCCTCAGGCCTGAACCACAGGCCCTGCTACTCCAGTCAACCCCAGCCCACCCTTAAATACGCTGAAGGGAAAGCCAACCAGGTTTCTCAAATCTGTTCCTAAACAGTTATGACTCCCTTTTGCAACTCCAGTGACAGGCCCCTTTCTAAATCTAACTCTGTCTGTGGTCACCAGCATTATTCTAGGAAGCTCTAAATCCCAATCCTGATCCCATCTACCTCCTATGACTCGCACCCTTTCTGGGGGCTAATGACCCTCCTCAGGGATCCCTCACACACCTTGCGTCCATGCAGGTTTCGGCTCCCTGGCTTGCTTGGAGTCTCCTCTCCATCTTGGGCTCTGCATTTCAGTCTCTTGTGGGCCTCTTTAGCTGGCCCATCATGCTGCTGCTTGGACTTGCAGTGTATGATGACCTCCTGTTTAATTTGGCCCGTTCCTTTGAATTTGGCATCAGTGAAGCCCTTGGGAATAGCCCCGGGTTGCACACAAGCCACAGAAGTGAATGGCATGTCACATTCTGCTCGCTCCTTCTTCACCCTGCACAGGTCCACCTGGTGCACGCACTGTGGGGCCTCAGAGGCTGGTTGCTCCCAGGATGCCTCACAGTCCAGATCCTTGTGCTGCCCCTCCACAGGTGTCACAGGCAGCTCATAGGAAGCTCGCAGGCTCTGCTGATTGGCTATGGGCAGGTCATGTGACAAGTAGGCAGCTAATACTTGACTTTTAGGTTTTGTGTCTACCTGCTTGAGGCTACAGCTCCCCTGGGGAACTTCAGTTTGTCCACTGCTTTCATTGCTGGATTCAGCCTTTGGTTCACCATACTCCTGGCTCCTTGAAGGGCTTTCTGGCCTCCCCTTTTCTCCCCTTGCATCCACAGCATTGGTTTGAGGCGATAGAGCTGTACCCATGGGAACTGGATTCATAGGCTCCTCGTAGAGCTTGGGCAAGGCCCTGCAGTTCTTGCTCTTGGACTGGGCTTCCTGATCTAGAGATGGAAGCCTGGGCAGCCCCTCAGGAGCCTTGGTGGCTGCTGTGCTGGATTCTGCAGGCTGCATGCTGGGAAATGTGGGAAGTTCACCTGCACTGGATGGTTTGGAAGGGCCACTCTGATTTGGGGGCAGCTGTCCAGGTGTAGAGATGCCAATTGAAAGCAGAGGGGTCTGGTGATAAGGAGACCACCCAACAGGCAGAAGCTGGGGACTAGTAGGTTTCCCATTTACTGGGCATCGGGGATAAACACTTCCCTGACCAGGATTCCAAGGAGACAGTTCCTTGGATGGGCACAATGATGCCCCTGGAGTGACTCTGCCATGAAGGAATCGCCTAGTTGGGTCCTGCTGTACCTCCAAACTAGCCTGGCTGGATTTCTTCCCACAGGGTGGCCCAGCATTTCGGGGCTCTCCCTGATCAATGATGGAAATGGGTTCCTGTTTAGGGAGGTGCTGTGGGTCCCTGCTGAAGTTAACATTAGAGTCCTTGCTAAGCAGCAGAGATGCAGGCACTGGATTTGCCACTCCCACATAGGTGCCTGGAATGGTGCTAATGAGTGTGGTGGAGTTTTTCACCCAGGAGCCCTGTTCCCCATTACGCAGGAACTCAGGGAAAATTACAAAGGGAGGGGTGGTGCCCAGACATGAAGTGACATTGCTGCCTGTGCTCTGGGCTGCTCGCTGGGACCTGGACAGGACTGTGGTGAGCAGTGCCTTGCTGCTGGTGTGCACAGGAGTAAGGATGGGCATAGGAGGTGTTTTGCGCTGACTCGGTGGAGGCAACTTCTGGCGGTTGGATTTAGAGGACAGATCAAGGGGCATCTCACTGCACTCTGGGGAAGAGATCATCTCACGCTCCAGCTGTGGGGGGGATTTCAATGGTGAAAGAGAAGTTGTAGCTCCTTGGGCAAGCTGCTCTGGAGCCCCTGGGGCCCTGGTGTGCAGAACAGTGCCTGATGGTGGGGCTGCACTTCCACATGATGCAGGCAGGGAAGGCTGGCTGGGAGGAAGGGAAGAGCCATCTGTGGCAGGGGAAGGGCCTTCAGCAGCAGGCTGAGTACCACTTCCAGCTGAAGGGGAAGAGCAGCTTAGCTGGTTTACCTCCACAGGCACCACTTTGGAGTCTGGAGCTAAGGGTCTGGCCACAGAAAAGGTATAGGGATATGAGTGCAGCTCTGGGGGTGCAATAATCCCTGGCAGGCAGCGCTCATGCAGGTATGAGGGCAGGACTGGAAGGGTGAGTGTGGAAGAGACCCCTAGGGTGGTTGGAAGTGTAGCCACACTAAGTGGCTGCCCACAGCTGGGGGGTGGGATGTATACAAGGGGCTGACTTGGTGTCAGAACTGCCCCAGGTTGAAAGGACAGGGGCATTTTTTGCATAGCAGGAGCCTGAGATGTGGGAAAACACACTCTGTTCAGGGTGAAGGTGGCTGGGTTGGAGGCAGGAGTGCTGCAACTGGAAGCAACCAAAGATGGGGTCCCCACTGCAGATACTCCTGCCCCCTGTGCTCCAGCACTGAGTGTGCTCTTCTCTTTCTCGGCATGCTCACTGTCTGGAGCCTTGGGACAGGCAGGTGACCCATCAGCCTGTTTGTCAGCAGGGAGGCTTGTGGGTGTAGGGTTGATCCCACTGTTGTTCTCATCTGCAGCTGCTGAGATTGCAGGCTCCAACCCTCTCTCATCTTCCTGAGTTGCCAGAGGAAATGGCACAGCATCATCTTTCACCACATTCCCAGTACACTCTGGGTTTGGTTTCGGATCAGGTGGCTGTTCTTCCAGCTTAGGCCCCAGCTTCTCCTCCACACTGCCATCTGCATCCAGCCCCTGGGCATTGCTGCCACTACTGCTGACTGCTGTGAGCTCCACCTGCAAAGAGAAAGGGACTCCCTGAAAGATGAGCCAGTATTCCCAAGAGAAATTATCTGTTCCCCCTCCTCCCTGGGTCTCCAACAGACATGGAGAAGCCTGGAGGGAAGGGGAGCAGCAAAATAGCTCTTTCTAGATTAAAGGGCTGCTTCCATGCCCTGTCTATTCCCCCGAAAAGGGATTCTCCCTGGGACCTGGGCAGACTACCTGGCATGGCCCTTTCATTGAAAAAATCCACCTCTTTAGCATACAAGGGGCTCACCTTGGAAAGGCTGCTGCCAACGCAAAACTCCTGAGACCCCAAGTGCTTGGAGCTGCTCGTGTTAGACTCCTCATCAGAAAGCGGGGCTCTCCTATTGCACAGACAAGACAAAGGAGGTACAATGAAACCCAGAGGCATTCTTGTAGCACGCTGCTCACCCTTGCACTACAAACTTACAGGACAGCTGCTGGGTTTCCAAAGAGGCCTGCCTGACAAAGAGGAATAGGAGTTCTTCATGAGAGCCAAATCCTGTGCCTCTTCATGCCACCTGCCCCATCACTTTCCAGAACTTGCAAACATGACCCATGAAAGACAGACACAAACAAACAAATCCTGGAGGACCAGCCACTCCCTGCCTCTCAAAACAAAGGTGCCAAGCCAAGCAGACTGCACTGTCCTCAGATGCAGAGTTAAAGAAAGCCAGGGTTTGGGAAGCAACAGCAAGGCAGTGCCATCCTCTTAAGAAATAGATAGAAAACTATTGTCTAGAACAGGGGTCGGCAACGTTTTTGGGCAGTGCCAAAAACACCTAGACCCTTGACTTTTAAGATACTGGTGTGGCAGAGGAGGACAGCGGGGAAGCCACATGGGACCCAATCCTTTTTGTGGCAGTGCAGCCTTAGCCCCTTCCCCAAGGCATGCGTGCCAAACAAAACGCCTTCACGTGCCACTCTGGCACGCATTCCAGGGGTTGCCTACCCCAGTCTAGAAGTTCTATGGCTCCTGAGGGGTTACAGCAGCCAAAACAGCAAGATGGGGGTAGGGAAAGGCTATCAATAGCTATGATCCAAAGGTCCTGGAGACCCTGAAGACTCAACTTGCCCACCAAGCAGTCCCACCCAACCCCAGTCCTGCCAGACAGTCCCATGCAACTCTCTTCTTCCCACATTTCCCATTTCCCCAACTCCATTTCTCCATACAGCCCCCACTGCATTCAATTCCAAATCTGGAGGGAGATTATCAGATACAAGAGCTACAGTCCTCCTGCCAAGACCAACACCAGAACCAGGACTTGTTTTCCATGGGTTGGCAGGAAAATTGAGAAATGGCACAGTTCTTAACATGTTTGGTGTCCTGAGGGATGAGGCCATGCACCTAGGAACACAAAATCCTAACCTCCCGCCACCCCAGGCTTCGTAGGTTGACTATATGGAAGCCCCATAATACTTTTGCCCACTCTCTTGCCCACTCTAATGAGGCCCTTGAAGAGATGAAGCTGCTGAAACTGCATGTTAGAGTGCTGATCTTCAAGTCTGGACATCCCAATAAGCTGAGGCTACATGGTTGGCCAATTGTTCCTGATCAGATGTCCTTGGGATCATAACCCTATAACCAGTACCTTCTGCACTTGCATGAGCCTCATGCATCCTATGCTGGTACTTCCCCTTTCACATGTCTGTGCCCTCATGATGCAAAGGAAAGCACAGCACCTCTCACAGCTTCCTCCCTGCCATTTCTATCAGACATCCATCTTCCTGTCATCCTTTACAAATGTAATTTAACATGGATTTCTTAAATCTGGGCTCCCCATGTTATTCAGGCTGCAAAAGGCTTAAAAGGATTGATATTAATAAGGGGAGATCAAGTTTCTGCTATAGGCTGCAGCATTATCCTGATGACAGCTGAGAGGTTACAAGATGAGGGGGACTAAGGGCCAAGAGACGGGCACTTAGAATCAACGTCCAAGATGAACTTTTTGTAACTTCTACCTCCTCCCCCAACTCCTCTCCGTGTGGCTCAGATGCAGCATCTGGTTTACATTCAGATCCCTGCTGCTTGCCCAGTTTGTCAGCCAGTCTGGCTGAAACAGGAGGAAGGAACTCAGTAGCATAACTAGTGGTTGGCAACTGGAGCAGGAGCTCTGGGTACTGAGTTAAAGGGGGGCACCAGCAACAGGTGTTGATGCAGTACTTTCAAGGGAGGGAGGCAGCACTCATGGAAGGGGAAGGGTATGTGCCACTAAATTGAGCACTGACACCTCCCAGTGGCAATGGGATTCAGCAGCATTGGGTATTGGTGACAGCTGTAGGGCATGTTACCCCCACCCCCAACTGCTGGCCATGCTGACACCTCCCACTATAGCAGTGGCATCTCCCACAGGTTAGTGGGGTGTACACCTAGGACACAAATCTTATCAATTATATCTCCAAACGAACTTGCCCAAGGTTATTCAGCGAATCAGTGGCTCAGCAAGGATTCGTAGCCAGGGCAGGTATTTTATTCAGCCAAGTATGTGGGCTCCTTACAGAAAGCATCTGTGGCACTACTGCCACAGAGCTGGTCAAGAATGAGGCACAGAACATTAGGTCTAAGCTAGCTCACCAGCAACTTTCATGGTGGAGCTGGGCCTTTGAAAGCATGCAAAAGACATGGGCAGTGTTGGTGCCTCTTGTACCCTCTAAGTATGCAGTGGGATACTGAGTACAAGCTGGAACACTCCTGTACCAAAAAAAGCAGAGTCCTGTCCTTCCCACACTGAGGTGGCCTAGAAGAACTGGAATACTTATTGTTCCTTAACCCTCCATCTGCCACTGGTAAGCAAGATCTCTGCTAACCCACAACACGTGACCTGAACTGACCAGGGCTCTGGGGAGCTGGGTGGATGCAGTGAAAGGGCACCAGCTGAACAGGCTTTCTCTGTAACAACCTGCAGGATGGCTGGTGCATGCAGAGCTGAACTTTGGCTCCACCTCCTGCTCCAGTGCCTGAGCAAGCCCCTCCACAGGCAAAGACAGGGATGCAGCAGAGGCAGCAGGTGGAGCCAGAGTGCAACTCCAAGCTCCGCAACAGCGCGGGCGGCTCTAGCACTCAATCCTGAGGGAGCTGGCCAGCAGAACCAAGCACCTCCAGCCTGCCTGAGGGGCACCATGGCAAGCATCTACCTACCCATGTTCTCTGCTGCCTGTATGTGGGTGAGGGAACCACCCATTCCATTCAGATTACCCAGTGCAGTGAGCCCCTGCCTTGGAGAGAGAAGACTCCCACTCCCCAGGACAGCACCTGTCTAACAAGTCTCCTAGGGCCAGTCATACCAAACATGTAGGGTGCAGATCCACAGGCAGACTGCAGGCTGGTGAAGCTGTAGTTGCCCCTCAGCTTCTGTGACAGCCTCAAGATAGGGCTTCTGAACCCTTTCTCACTTTTCCGCTTGTTCCAAGGAGAGAAGGTCTTGTCTCTGCAGCAGTCTTAAGAGCTAAACTATCAGCTCTCCTGTTCATACAACTAGGGATTATGCAAACAACCTTCTGTTTGTCATATTGCTGAGCAAATAGGATGGGATTAGAGCAACCAGGGGCAAGAGAAGAGGGCCAGTGTCAACCCTAAAAGATCCCCAGATCCTCTTCATCCCTGGAAGCAACGGACTGAACTACACCCAGTGTACTCTGCTGGTATTTCTTAGCTTTGCTCTAGAGAGGCCACACGGAGACTAAGGTGTTTAGTTGCAATCAATTGCTTAGTCTGTCTTGCTCAAATGTTATGTTTGGTCTATTCAATATTTTGTTAAGGTGCCTAGAGCAGGGGTCAGCAACCCATAGCCTATGGGCCAGATCTGGCCCACGGAACCATTGGATCCAGCCCACAAAGCTCAGGCTTCAGTGACATTTGGCAGTGGGGGACTTTGCCCATGCTCCACTACAGCTAGGCAGCAGGGAGAAGCTGTGGTGATGGGAAGGGTGGCAGCTGGGTCATTCCAGCCCACAGCCAGAAAACATTGCTCTAGGATAGCCATCAGCACTTAATGAGCTCAGCTGCCCGAAGTGTATTACAATTTAGATCCAGCCTTCATCACAGTGGAACTAAGATGGAAGGCCAGCTCCTAACAGGACTACAGAGGACCATGCTTCAGCTCGGAGCTTCTCTTTTTCCAGATTGTCTGAACCTTTCTCCACTCCCTGCTCATGTTCCATCTTACAAGCTGAAATGTCCCCTACTCCACTGTTCTCCCTTTTCGCTGCTTGAAAAGTTATCCTGATGTCCAAGATGCTAACATCCCAAATACAGGACAGCCACACAACACACTTTTCAGTCCAGATAATGAGGATTTTCCAACCCTAAATCATCTACCAGAGCTGAACAAGCTATACTGTACTCTAAAGCTGGGGAAGACAAACAACTGCAAGCATAGTTTATAAAATCTAAAACTGTAGGAACAAATAGGGATGCAGAAACCATCAAAGCGATGACATGAGACAGTTCAGGACTCTTACAAAAACAGGTCCTGACTGGTCCTGTCTCACAGTGGCTAATAATTGCTAATTCCCAAGCCTAGTACACTTTAGGCAAACTCCCCCAACCAAACCTCTAACCTGCACCACGAAAGCCTAGCCATTGAAAGCCTCTCTCAGTACCCAGACCCATACAAGCCACCTAGCTTTCTTCCCACTTCTCAACCTGTCAGGTTCAACAGCAGTTGGATAAGACCATATATGTGACGAACAAAGAAAGAAACAATGACACAGAAGGGGGCAATCATGTTGTAGGCAATGTCACTTCTTCTGTAACTCTGCCACAAAGAGTGCTCTGGTGCCATACTGGCAATAACTCGTTAGAGGGTTGAAACCTCCCAGTACAGTTAATCTACAAGCACTGAACTCTCTCCTTTGGGCCTGGCTCACAGGCACTGTGAGACTCAACCACCTAATGTATTTATTTGCTGCCCATTTGCTCCTCAGCAACTTGGTCCTGAAACAGATCATACAACTCAGCTCTGTAAATGGCACTGCATTGCCTTCACACAGAATTAATAAATAGAGCTCCCTGGGCTCTCTGCTCTAACCTTTCCTGCTCCTTAATCCAGGCTCCCTGCCTGCAGGATCCTTTCCCTGGTAAGCCACCCACGCACCTCACCTCTCCTCGTTGAGGCCACACATGCGAATCCGCTCAGCACTGGTCCAGTTGTGCACCCCACTGTAGAGAGGTGCTGTAGAGATCATGACAGCTGTTTGTCACCAGTCAGGACCTGCTGGGTCTTGTGGGGCCACTCCACCTACAAAGCCAAAATAAAGAGTCAGAAACCCTCCCAGAATGCTTCATTCAGTTGCATTCCTTACAGTTATCCAAGAAAACTATACATCTGAGGGACACTGGAGAGAGTTCACCTGTAGGCAGGGCACATAGAAATGAAGAGCCTGGGGATGAAGTTTTCTCCTTATCTGCTACTTGCAGATTCATTTTCATGCTGCTGGTATACAACCCTAAAGATGCTACAAGTCTATCTGGAAGAGGTTTGAGGAATGTAGTCACATGCTAGGGACAGTGCACTCTGCCTATGCCCAAACTAGACTTTAAGTAAAACCCATTCAGTCTGTAGTAGGATTTGGGCTACCCCACAAGACCTCTGTGCCTTGACTGTCCTTCTTGCTCCTCCCCCACTCACTGAAGACCTTGCAGATAAAGGAGGCAGGCAGAAGACAAACTTTACTCAAGACAATGGACTTTTTATGAGATTGAATGATTTTATATCATCAACCAGCCTCCACCATCTTACGAGGCAATGGAACACAGAGGAAGGAGACACCAGGTAACTAAGCTAAATGCAAGAGGACCTTCTGCATAGGAAGAAGTGGTACTTGCAGTCCCAGGATGAAGGATGGAAAGTAGGAACCCTGACTGAGGAACTGGGTGGAAAGCTAAACATCTATACAGATTCTTTAAACAAAGTTCTGCCACCTAGTGCATTAGGTGCTTTCACACCTGATACACAGACATAGTTTAAGTTTCTGGGGTGTTTGTGGGGCTCCTATGGAAAGAGATGAAGGACCACATGTGTGAGGAGTTTGAAAAGTACAGTGACCTGGCAGAGGGAAGACAGCTGCAGATGAGAGAAGTGCTTAAATATTCAAACACTTTTAAGAGCAGAACCTAGTCAAAAGTTAAACAAAACACCTATAAACTGCAAGGGAAGAAGTGTAAGCAGTTAAACAGATAACTGGGATGAACATAAGATGTCTTGCACCCAGAGATGCACAATGCATCCAGAGAGAGTAAGAGGTGGCTTAGGGCAGGAAGGGGAGGAGTTATATGGTGCTTGGAGAGAAACGTGGAAGAACATAAAGGAAATAGGGGAACAAACAATCTGCAGGAATTTTGCCATCCTGGACTAAACTGAAAGAGGAGAGGAAAGCCTCTGCTTGTGAGTGCACAACAGCAGGACAGATGTTCAGGGAGAGCTTCATGAGGATCTAGTCTTGGACTAGGGAAAGACTACTGAGCTAAACAGAACAGAAGTTCACGCAGAAAGTGAGATAAGAAACTTAAGGCAAGCACAGATGAGGCACATTGTGGCTTGAAATTAAAGATGCCAAGAGACAAGGCTGATAACAACATTTCACAAGCAGTTACAAACACCACATTTTTCAGGGCCAACAGAGGCAACACAGCCTCTAGAAAGGCAGTTCCCAATCTGTGGTACGTGTACCACCAGTGGTACACAGACAACCTGTCAGTTGTACACATTAACAGATTTATTATAATTACTTTATATGACAAAAATTTGCTGGTGGTACTTAAGGTTGTATCGTTTTAAATTGGTGGTGTGCAATCTGTCAGAGGTTGGGAACCGCTGCTCTAGAAGATAGTTAGGAGGATGTAGTGACAGAGAGAAACTACTGAATGAATTTTTGGTCTCTAGTCTCTAAGGAGGATGAAGGAGATATGCCAAAGACAGACATATCCCAGGGAAAGAAGAAAAAACAAAGAGGAAAATCAGAATCCCAAACAAAAGATGGGATCAAGGAATTCAAGTGTAAAAAGACAAAACACCTAGCTCAAGTGGGCTCAAACCCAGCTCCATAAGAAGCAGGAAAAGAAAGTGGACTGGAAACAAGAGGTGTCTGGTCCAGAAGTCTGAGAAATGCAGGGGAAAATAACCCCCTTAGATGTAACAGAGCTAGAAAATGTCATCAGGGAGTCCTGACAGGCAAAAGCAATAGTTAATTGTGTTAGCTCAATCAAGCCAGGTCAATACCCAGTCTACACAAAAAAGCTGAACATTTAAACACACGTAACTCAACTAATCCAAATACATTAATAGATACAATAATGTTAGTTTGGAGTCATTTACACTCTTTCAGTTTAAACAAATTCCCAATCAATTTGAAGAAAACCCAAATAAACTTGCTTTAAACTGAAATCAGAGCATCCACACAGCTTTTTGCACAGGGTAACTTAGAGTGTGTCATTACATTCATACAATTTTGTAAGTGTGAACAAGCCATAAAGCATGTTGCTGACCTGCTAACCCAGCCTGGCAGAAAACAGTTTTTTTAAAATGAAAAACTATACTGTAAGTAGCAAGTAGAGTTAAAAACCATGTTTCTCTGTAGGCTTCAACTTAACCTGTGTTGCAACTTCAACTGTTTTAGCTTTGCTAAGATTTTAACTCACGTTAGCTCACACATACATTTTGTCTCTGAAGCATGTTCTGACTAAATTTCCTTTCAACCATTTGTCTAAGCAAAAATGCAGTTACACTAAGACCTGATCTACTTGCAGTTGTTTCACTGATTTAACCATGTCAGTTAGGGACAAGATTTTCTAACAACATAGGTAAATCTGGGCAAAACAATCCCTGGAGTGGATGCAGCTACAATGATACAGAAATTCCATTTACCAATTTAACACATTCCCATTCCAATGGAGATATTCCACCAGAGCATAAACACCTTTATAGTGGGGTATTTGCATCTGCATTAGTGGGCTGTACTTTAGTGATCCTGATATAGTTTGTACACACTTTACCAGTTATAGTTACAGTGGTAAATACATTCTGGGTACCAACAAGGCCTCTGAGTTTGAAACCATTCTCTCCCCACTGCTATAGCACTAACAGGAACATGGGTACAGGCCAGTTGCCAGCATCTTACCACTCTCAGCTAAACCTTATTCCAGTCAACTATCAGGTATCAAGATACTAAAAACATTGACTATATACACTAGTAGTCCCACCACTGCTAGCATCAATGGAGCTGCACCACTAGCACAAATTCCACCCCTGGAATTTTTCTAGCCCTGATTATCAGTGGCTAGTGATGCAGATGCCCTATGTCGGGCCTAGTAGTGCACACAGTCCCCTGGAGCCTTATCTGCAATGTTGCAGCACACCCTGGTTTTAAAAAAGGGTAAGCTTCACCAGCGTAAATAGTGGCCTGTCTGTACTAGGCATTGAACTGCTGCATGTACGCTGGTGGCTGTAACTGGGGCAAATTCCCAGCATTATGCAAAACTAAGGCCAATGGTGTTATCTGCAAGGCCTGCTTCAGACCATTCCTCTGCTAATATAATTTGGCAAAGCAGACAGAAAAATGCACTCAGCTGGGCTTTAGTTTCCTTAAGAACACCATAAACCTCATCTGTCTGCTCTCCCTCCTCTTCCTCCTGTGATGGGCTCTCAGCTTTTTTCTCTGAAGTGGAACACACTAGCAGCATGTCTTGACAAAAGGACACTGAGAATTCCCAACCTTAGAATTTTTCCCTGTGTGCCCTCCTCTGTAGCAACTACTATGGAGAATGAGCACATGGCTACTTTCAAAAGGTGCTGTACAAAAGTTAGCCAGAGGCACTGTGAAACGCTTAACATGGGCTGCACTTTGACCCTGGAATGCACTTACAGTAGATATCTTTGCAACACTCAGTCTCAGATATGAACAAAATGTGACATATATTAAGACAGAGTCGCAACATCTGAGACCCATATATATTTTTTTTAATTCCATTTGTTTTGAGCACATCAACCACCACTTGGTAGTACACATGGCACAGAACTTCTGCTGGAGAATCTAACTGAAAGTGACAGAACAAAAGTGAAACTAACTGCACTGACTTTTCAGTGAAACTTACAGAAATGCCAAAAGGAAACAAACTGCATCACTTAATCATCAAATTTATTGTTAGTGTTTCTTTCAATTTAGTAATCTTTGATGCTATTGGTAGCACAGGCAATAATTGTTTACAGCATTGCATCTTTGAGAGCCCTTTTGAAATGTGGTAGCCCACTCAATGATAAATCCAAAGAGCCTTCAGAAATGTCCCATATATGCATTTCACACAAACCATTTTAACTAACCCGTTTGCAGTGGGAGTAGGACAATCCTACTGCAGGCATTATACATGGCCCATGAATCCCGCTAGGAAAATGGTTTACAGAAGTGAATGCAAATTTCTCTTGTGATCACAATACTTCCCTTGAAGAGTTTAGAACTGTAATGCTGACAAATGTTTTACCTGTCTAAAACCAAATGGAGTCTTGAATAAGCCAGATCATGCCTAGTACTAACTTCAATAGGACCCGCTCATGCTAAATTTGGCTGTTAGACTGGATCACAATCTAGCCCTAACTTTGGGCCTCCAACTTTACTAACTAATGTTCCAACCCAGATACCTCAGCTACTGCTGTGCTGAGCTAACCTTTGCCTGTATGTATTCACTTGTACCAGGTCAGAGACACAGTAACACTATAAGTAACAGCAAATGGCTAGTATAATGCACTGAAAAAGTGCATCATCCCCATTTTAAGCCTGGAAAGTTTCCTGAAAATTTAGCATAGTTTAAAAAGCAAGTCCCCAGTACTGGCTAATGCTGCATCTAGTCACTCAGTCTCTCATGGCAAAAAGTCCACCCCTACAGAAGCTTTATATAGCAAATTCATAAAGTGGACTGGAATAAAAGGTAGGAAACCTTTACAAAATTTGACATCCAGAAAAAATATACACAATTTTATCATTTTATTTAAATGTTGACTAACTATTACGTATGACACTAAATCAAAATATGTACACTGACTCTAGGTCCATACTAGTCCTCACATTGTTGATGCCCTTGTTAAGCTGAACTGGTGGGAGTAATGTGAGAAATGGTGAAAAAAAAAAAAAAAAAAGGCTAACATGCATACAGCCCAAAGTTTCAAAGCTGCACAGATAAACAAGCCCCTTCATCCACGCAGTCTTGCCAACTTGGTGACACTGCACATGGGCAGCACTCTACCTTGCAAAAAATCAAGACCTGGTGTTCCCTTGACCCAGTTCCATCCACCATAAAAACCAAGATATTTTAATCCATTTGCCTGGGATCAGCTGTAAACTTTCCAAGTTAACTAAAGGAAAGCTTCACTTTCCTACCCAGTGAAGCTGTTCAAAGACTCCTCCCACTGAATCCAAAAATGTCCTTCATCTTTAACACAACGTCAAGAACAAGTCTGCAGCAGTCCCCTACCCTCAAATACAACTGATCCTTAGAAAGCAAAATTGGTCAACGGTGACAGCCACTCTCTGGCACCCGCAATATATTTTGTACGTGAATGCAGTAGTTGAGGCCTGTATCTGTCTCTGCAACAAGCTGCCTGCAAGATCATTTTGACCCAGAGGGAAGAGCCTTCTCTTGTGGAGTGCCAGCATGGTGCAGATCATAGGTGTCCAGACTAGGAGGGGACGGAAGGGCATGAGGTTCCATTCCCTATTCTGCCACTGACCTGCTACATGACCTTGGGCAAGTCACGCCCCTCTCGGCCTATTTTCTCTTCACCTGTTATCTGTGTGGTCTAGTTATCTTGTCAGGCCGCTGGAGCAGGGGTGGCCTGTTCGGTTTAGTCTCTACTTAAAAAGTTCTGCTGGCACAAGCCGGTTAGTTAGGAGTGGAAGGGATGCGGGGAAATCACACCCTCAGCCACTACAGCCATGTGGGCAAGAGCTCCAGCATGGACACAGTCCCACTAGCAGAAAAGTCCTGTGCGGGGAGAGGAGAAGTAACCCCTGGGCTCAAGATCTCCAGTGCAGGCAAGCCCTGACCCTAAGCAGGCATGGTGCCCAGCCCCATCTGGAGGGAGGCTGCCACAACAAGGCCAGTGAGGAAGCAGGAGATTGTGGCCCACATCTGTGCTCTGAGAAGCTGGTCCCCAACCCCTCCTCAGAGCTTTGCGTGGATCCTCTTCAGCTGGGAGGTGCCGGCTCCGGGACCAAGGGTGCTGTCTTCCTCAGCAGCCGCCTCTTGCAGCCGCCCCAGGTGAAAGGGAGGGGACGGGCAGCTTCCCCCGCTCCACCGCCTGGCGTCCCCGCCCCAGCCCCGGCGGCCGTCGCGTCCAGCGCCAAACTCTGCCCGAGTGAGGGGCGCCTTGGCAACAAGCCAGGGAGCGGAGCACGGCGCCTCGCCAGC
>NW_017729029.1:5637040-5637698 GCF_001723915.1 Gavialis gangeticus
GCTTTGTCCCTCGTCCTGCCCAGAGCGGCTTGCGCCCCGCTGCTGCCCACGTGCTGCCACCCGCCCCAGCTCCCCCGCGTGCTGTCCCCGGGGCCCAGCGCTCCCTTGGCTCAGTCCCGGAGCACCCTGCCCCACGCCCACCCGCTGCCACGGCTTCCTTGTCCACCCCGACCTGAACTGAAGCAAGTGGCTGCCTGCCAAGGCTCACCTATTCCCCACAGAGTTAACTGCAGAAGGTGCAAATGTACCCAGCCTTCTGCCTATGCTCCACCACCTCTTCCCCCGCATGCCCTGCCCTGCCCTCATCTCCCCTCTGCAGCCTGGGCTCTTCCTTTTATGGCCCCAGGGTCCTGCCCCTTCTGCTGCCCCTAGGTGGATCTCACCTACATCTGATCACCTCTGCTAAGGTGTGGGCCAAAGGCCATAAGCCCCTCCACCTTCCTCCCCCTGGCCTCTGTCCCCGCTCCTTCAGTCCCTGCCCCTGTGCCCCCCAATGCACCTCACACCAGAGATGTACATCATTCTGCTCCAGTGTGCTGGCCTTTCCTCCCCTGAGCTGCAAGGTTTGCCCTGCCCCTCTACTGTGAATGGCCTGCTCCTCTCTCTAACACCCCTATGCTGCAGAACTTTCTTTTTATCAGAGAGGGGTCCCTTCGCT
>NW_017729029.1:5642698-5643492 GCF_001723915.1 Gavialis gangeticus
GGCCTGCTCCTCTCTCTAACACCCCTATGCTGCAGAACTTTCTTTTTATCAGAGAGGGATCCCTTCGCTGATTTTATAAGATTGATAGTGTCTGAGAGTGAGGGACTACTGCTGGTGGGTTCCAGGTTCTAGGGCTCCCTTTTGCATATGTGTTCGACTCCCCCCTTCCCCAATGTCATTTTGACTTGCCCTCCAGTTTGACAAATTTCTTCCACAATTCACCAATTTCTGCAGGGTTGGGAGGGGTGGGAGGCAAAGGCCCATTCTATTAATTACCATGTTTCTGCATTGAAATGGTTAATGAGGTATGAAGGGAAATGACCTCCATAGGCAATTTGTTATTATACATCTTCTGGGCCTTGGCAATTTATAAATGCGGAATCTGGTTCCAAGATTTGAAAATCTTGGTTAGGACTGGCTAGTCCTGCTTTTCTGTGAGGATGACTGTCCTCAGCCATGACCCTCATGACAGCTGGTGGGATCAAGAAATTGAGTGCAGATAGAGCCTTCCCACAGAAATATTCCCCAACAAGAAAAGAGAAGACCAAGATCTACATCAAGGCTGTCCAGCCTACAGGCTGCATCTGGCCCTCAACAGATTAACATGTGGCCCTGGCTCTCACCAGCTGACACCACCTTCCACCACCCATTGCTCCTGCTGTGCTGTGCATGTAGTCTGCATGGGGGGGAGGGGGGGCAGGCAGAGGGGGAAGAGGATATGTGTTAACACCCTGTGGGCTGGATGCAGCCCAAGGCCACCAGTTAGACAGCCCTGATGTAATCACGGGGTCCAG
>NW_017729029.1:5643613-5660209 GCF_001723915.1 Gavialis gangeticus
AAGGGCGGCAGGCAGAGGGGGAAGAGGATATGTGTTAACACCCTGTGGGCTGGATGCAGCCCAAGGCCACCAGTTAGACAGCCCTGATGTAATCACGGGGTCCAGGAAGGTGGGTCATGGGGTGTGCAGCCTCCACAGCATGCAGTCCTCATGAGGTGCAGTCCAGGGGCCTGTGACAAGCAGTGTGCAGCCCCCAGCTGCTCAGAAATTAGACAACCTTTATCTACATGGCATTCAGAACCAACTGCAACCCTCTACTTTTTGGTTTAGCTTCCCTTCTAAACTAATCTCATGCAGACAAAATTTCCATGTAAGAGGGGAAAAAATCCTATGGACTAATTGAGCTACTTTTCCTGCAGGCTAGCGATGGTGATTGCCATTTCTCTTTTCAAACCCTCTGGAGGTATTTGGATCTATAAAGGTGGGGTTCTGTAAGTACCTAAGCTAGATAGGATAGGAGTGCTGGCTGTAAGGACTGAAACTTTGAAATTGCAGGCAGCAATGAAAGCTACAACTGAGTAAGATGTAAAGGGAAGGCAATATTAGAGGAAGGCAAAAAGCAAGATTACAGTCAGCTAAGTGATAGCATTCCTTTGCTGAAGCACTGCTTCAGTCTCAGACAAGAGACCTGAGTGTGAGCAAAGGCCCAATAATTGTGCTATATTTCTAGTCTAAGCCCTTCACTACTCTGTCCCAGTCCAGTGGGGGCAGAATGGGAGTCATATGTTGTTTATTTTGATGATAAATTCAATTCTACTTTGTCCATTATTTTTACATTTCCAATGAACTGCAGATTTTTGCATTACCTATAGATTTCTGTAGTGGCTTCTCCAGAGATCACTGGAGAAATTTGCTTTTGGCAGCATAGGCTTTTAGCTTGCAAAGAGTGGAGGCTAATGTTTGGGGTTTGCTGTTTTGGGCCAGTGAACACTGACTACGGGGAGAAAGGAAACATACTCTTTTCCTTTCAGTTTGGGAAAGTAACTAGGAATTTGGGAAAGGATATTTCATTTTTTTTCTTTTCCATGTTAGCCCTTCCTTCCCCTTTGCCATTGCTTATCTTGGTCTTTGTGCTCCCTTCCCCAGTGGTTAACTTGGCTCTTGTTCCCTGCTGAGGTAATTCATATGGATGTAAATTCAACCAGTCATCTCTGCTCTTTGCAAAAGCACTGGAACAGTCTGAAGAAATGACGGCCTTAACTTACCAGAGAGGTACCAAAAGTGCTATCCCAATGAGAAGGGAATGAGAATTGTGCTCCTTCAAAAGTAATAGTGAGGATGCCCACAGAATAGGATATGCTGCAGCTCTGGAATTTTTACTGTAGTCCTGAGGATGGACTTTCTGAAACCAATGAGTTGTGTTTTATTTTTCTAAGAATTCTGCTTTGGGACATACAATGCGTGTTGAGAAGCCAGTGGTGGGGTAAATGCTGACTTTCTTACAATTGTTAGCTGCTCCATTGTTTTACCAAAATCTACTGTTTCTAAACCAGCAAAGGCTGTTCATTTGTTCTCAAGGGTTTTAAAGGGGTTGGTTAAGAACTATCCTGAATCACTGATGTTAATACCAAATCACGTTTTGAAAAATTGGGAAATTCTAGGAGAATGGAATAAAATCAGGGTTGTGCCGACACTGGGAAAGATAGCGCTAGATACCTACTGCTTATTCTGGGATGTCCTCAGCCCAGAGTTTGCCAGCATGTAGGACGTCATTTTCAAACTTTCTAAAATCACAAAACCCTTTCATATCACTTTTGCTGTGGAACCCCTACCCCTGGCTCCATGGGCCATATGAGTTGATGCAGAGCTAGGCGTCTCCCAGCCCACTCTGCCGTTACCCCCGATCACTTTGTAGAATCCCTGATGACCTATTGTGGGTCAGTTTCAAAACACAGTTTGAAAACCACTGATTTAGACCAACTCCTTGGGGAGCGGGGAGATCCCTCTCCTGTAAAGGAGACCATGCTAGTGCTGCTGCCTAGGAATGGGGGGACTCTGTAATCTGAGGAACTGATGTCTTACACTTTAGTACAACTGCAAGGTCACAGCAAAGACTATCTTACTGTTATCGGGGTCTGTGCTATCAGATATGATTCACTCTGACCAGACCTCCACAGTCCTAAGCTGTTCATCTTAGACAACCTGCTCCTGGCCTGGAGCCTCCTCCAGCTGACAAGTAAGGATGGTCACTTGCCTTCCTGTCCTTTGACTAGGAGACATCATAGTGTATTTGTACTTTGACAAGATGGACCATGGGTGTCTCATAGAAACTGTGCAAAGGTTCAGCATCAGTCACCATTTTTAGAGTTCCTCTGCATGCTGTAAGCCTCTGCAGGGTTTGATAACGCTGAACTGGGCCCTGACAGAACCTGTTGGTGTGGATGGAAGCTTGCCAAGCTGTCACTCAGCATTCTCCTCTGCTCACCCTCCTTGACTGGTCTAAGAGCTCCAGCATGATGAAGGGGGATGAGTAGCAAGTGGGCTCCCTCCTACCTGTGCTCCATACCATCCATTGGGTTATGCATATGCTGCCCTATCTGAACTTTTCTGCCACCAATCCCTCCCTGTAGGCCACCTGAAAGGTGCTGGAGGCCAAGGTGCCAGGCTGGTTGCAGAAGTGGGCAGGGCTGCTGCAGCGCCTTTCCTTTCAGGAGATTGTGCTGGTTATCAACTAAGTGGTCCTGCCTATGCTCTAGTACTAGCTCAGCCCCTTGTGCCCACCGACAGAAAAGACTCAAAGGAAGGTTCTGAAGCAATTTTGGCAGGGCTGCACTAGATCTCTGCACCCCACTCTGAGAGAGGGTGGGCATGGCCAAGTTTGCATGTTGCAGCCAGGACCATATGGTCTGTCTCCAGGCTCTGCAGAGACTTTTCTATAACACTTATAGTCCAGCATGAAACTTCCTGCCACACATCTTCATCCACTGGCTCTGAGAGCCAAGATGTGACTGACAGCTACTCTGAATAGCTGATCTACCAGGACTTCTTTTGGACCCAGAAGTGCATCACAGCAGATACGACAGAGAAGGAACTTCCCCCAGAGCCCCTGTTTTACAATCCCACCTTGAACATCCAGGGGTTTGAGATCCCCTTGTTGTGTGTGATTCATTCTGAATGGTGTTCCCAGTATCAGAGCCATCCTAGACTGTGGTCAGCAAGCCTAGGTGGATTCCATTATGCTCCCCTGACACATGGGGTGGCCTGTCTGCCCCAGGTGTCTCCAACCAGGTGCTCCAGCATGCAAGGGACACTTTGTTTCTAGCCACATATTTCCATTTCAAGTAAGTCCTGTAGGAGAGTGTTCCTACCTACCCCAAACTCCCAGCCCTCTGAAACTCATCACAGGAGCCCCTGTGTCAAGAGCCTCCCTGACCACCTTATGCACACCATGTAAGTTAGTCAAAATTGAATCATTTAACTTCCAAACTATACCCTGGAAAAATCTACACTCTTGTGCCCCACATGGTCCACTTCCTTGCCCTTGTGTCCTGCCCCAACACTGAATAGTGGAATCTCATGCCATCAGCAGAAGGCAAGAAACTATGCAGAGCTAGTCTCTGTTCTGATCTGGTCCCATGGTCCACTGTGGATATAAGTTAGTTGCTCTCTGACAAAACTGTGAGCATAACAGTAGTCTGAGGCCTCTGGCACTTGTCCTTTTTGCAACCAGGAGGAGAACTGGCACACACCTGCATTAAATGCATCAGTTTTCAGTTCTTTCCCTGGATTGCCCCTCACCCTTATTCTATGCATTCCCCATCTGAGGATGTCATAGAACCTCCCTGTCAACCTCTTCCTGTTCTTAGTCAATGAATCTATCTATGCCTCCAGGAGGTGGAAGCTACATGGGTGAGTGTTCTACAAGCACGGGGCCTACTTCTGGTCCCTGATCACTTAGCACCTTTGGAAAGAGTTATTGTGGACACTCTCAGAGAGCAATGGATGATGTTAATAGTTTTCTATTCACTGTCCCTCCTCTATATTCCTCATTTTAAACCACCAACTGCACTGCGTTCCCTGTTTTTTTCATTAGTTATCTCATGAATTACTCATAGACCCAAGCCTTTGGTTCCCCACCTTGGAAAGAGCTAAGGGCCTTCTTCATCTTCCCCAGTGTTACAAAATTATAATCCTAGATCTGTGCCCTACTGGTAATAGGGAAAAAGACCTGAAATGCCTTGGGCAGATCTAAAACCTTGCTTGTATTTTCCTAGATCAGTGATTCTGAACTGGGATCCCGTGTCTATGCCATGACACCAGTTCCTTCTGCCAGGAAGTAAGTGATTACCTCTCCTCTCTCCCAGTGCTGGACACTCCAGTATCCCACAAACAAGAAGTGCCCATGGCTTCTTCCTGCCCCCCAGAAGCTCCAACACCAGTGCCTATGCTCCCAGCAGTATTCTGTGCTGAGCATGCATGCATACAAGTGAACAAGTGGCATAGGGCCATGGGGCTGCACTTCACAGCCTGGTTCATCTCCTGCCCTTCTACTGCCAGGGCTAGTGAGAGAGGCTGTGGGTGCATGTGGCTCAGGTCATGAGAATTCTACTTCCTGGAGAAGCAGTGCTTGCCACATCAATCACAGATGATGGACTGGGAGGGGAAAAAACAGGGCACAGTGGAGTGAGGTACTGCTTCTGCCCCCACCTTCACAAGCTAGATTCTAGCCCTGGGGTTCTTGACCAGGGTGCTCCTAAATTCAAAAAAATTATGAAGGGGTACCTTGAGGCTAAAAAGATTGAGAACCACTGCTCTAGAGCTAGTATACATGTCCCAGCTGGGTTCCAACACAGGCCTTGCTCAGGCACCTGATTAGCTCCAGCTCATTTGAGGAACCATCCTGATATCTGACCTTTGCTGAACACACTGAGCTTGCAGTCTGCAAGCAGCTTGTAGCCTATATACATTTCCCTGTCTTGTCTCCAGCTTGCTGCCATGATTCCTTGGTCCCTGTGTTCAGGTTCCTGGTCCTTGACTCCTGACCCTGCTTTGTGTCTCATCATTGTGACTCTGGCTCCTGAACTCCACTTGTTTCATGGTCTTCAGTCTCTGGTTCTGTATCTTTGGCTCAACATTCTGGCTACAGATTTTTGGGACTTAAGTTTAGCTTGGTGTTTTGCACTTGCCTCTTGGCCCTACTCCCCAACTTGGCACCCTGGTGGTTAACCTTTGGCTCCAGATTTCTGCCTGGGGGCGCCTAAACACATGCAGCAAGGCTGCTCTGACATGCTGTAATCACATCATGTCTGAGCGGACTTGATTAATCGAATCTGCCGGAGCGTGGTAATTACTGCGCTCCAGCAGACTCCAGCATCATGTGTATCAGTGTTCCCATGCTGAAAAATGGTGGCAGGGGCACTTTAAATAAAGCTCATTCAACAAGCTTTAATTAAAGTGCCCCTGCTGCTATTTTTCAGCATGGGGACATTGATATACTTGATTCTTCAGGCACTTCCATTAAAGCAACTCTCGGGGCACCTATATGCATGTAGCAAAGCTGCTCCAACGGGCTGTAATTACAGTGCGTCAGAGCCCCTGTGCTACCAGCAATATTCTGGGAGCAGACTCGATAAATAGATTACTCAAGTCTGCTGGAGCATGGTAATTATTGCACTCCAGCAGGATCCAGTGTCACTTGTATCAGCATCCCTGCACTGAAAAATGGCAGCTGGGGTGCTTTAACTGAAGCTTGTTCTACGAGCTTTAGTTAAAGTGCCCCCACCACTAGTTTTCAGCATGGGGACACTGATACACGTGATGGTCCGGGTGCTTTAATTAGATCAAAGCACCGCCCCACTTCCAGAGCACATCTATAAATGCCCTCAGAGCCACTCTAATTAAAGCATACCCCCCCACTCCCGGAACATATCTATAAACACCCTGGCTTCTACTACCCACTAGGGCCCTTGGCTGTTGCCACACAGCAGAGCTTCCCTAGTGGACCCTGAGAAGACCCACTGCACTCGGCACTATACAAACACAGAACAAAAAGACAGTTCCTGCAGGAAAGAGCTTACAGTCTAAGACAAACTGAGAACAGGGGAAAACAAGGACACAATGAATCAGTACTAGTCAGCAGGAGAGGCAATAGTCTTGGTGTCATCAGTGGTCTAGCTACTATCAAGTATACTATGTGTAGGATGGCAAAGAGAAGTTTTAAGAAGGGACTTGGAGGATAATAAAGTAGGTCTGTGAATGTTCAGCTGCTCCCAAACATGAGGGACAGCATAGGAGCTTGTTTGAACATGTAGGTGTTTGAGTTTATTTGAAAAAGGTGCTTGTTTGAAAATTTAGCACATGGGCATTGAAACTATCAGCAGATTGAAGGCAGGAGTCAAATGCTTTATGTGGAATGAGAGAGAATAAAGAGGGAGGCCTAAGCTGTGAAGGGCCCGGCAAGTGAAGACATTCTCATGTTTGATGGAATAGAGAAGGGAGAGCTAGTGGATGGATGCAAGAGGGGACAACAGACAAGGAAAAGACTGTCTGTTACCACACCATTCTGGATGCATACAAGCAGGGCAAGACTGTGTCAAGGTGAAAAAGAAAAATGTTGCAGTAACTGAGAGGCAAGGTGATGAATCTGAGCTTTGTCTGGTTAGGAAGGCCATGACTTAGTGCTGTTATACAGAATGAATCTGCAATACTTAGACATAAATTGGATGTGACCTGGCAGGAGGACCAAGTCAAACACAATATCTAGATTGAGGACCTGAGTGACAGAGGTATCATGGTATTACCAATCAGAAAGAAGTAACGGTCTCTCTTGGGGAGGAGAACAATTTATCTCTTGGAATAGGCTTCTTCACACCAAGCTGCTCCTAAATTCTCTTTGTCTCACTAGGCAGATCACTTCTGGTCTCCTGCAGATTCAGTGTCACACAGTTTCCTGGACTCCACATTGCACTTAGCCAGCTGTGTAGTGCTCCTCCACATCCACTGCTGCTGTTGTACAGAATCAGTGCCCAGTGCATTATCACTAGAGCCATCACTGGATTCCTTCACTGCATTTACAATTTTTGTTTGCCCTCCATGTCTGGCAAAATAGTTTTATTCTTGGCAAACTCTGCCAGAAACTTTTACCCAAATGTTGGACAAAGTCCACATGTTCATTTACTAATACATCTCCCACACTGTCACCGGGGTCATTTCTTGCAAAAGTTATGGTGTCCTTCCTTGTACTGCCTGTTTTCTTCTCTCTGCCATTCCTCATATTGCACTGGTTAGTGGCTATCCTTCTCAAGTGAAACCTGAACTTACACTTGTGCCTCTGCTTTGTTGCTTTGAAGATGTTTTGCCTTTCTGAAAGTTATCTTACAGTCTCTGCACTCACACTCCTATCTCTTCCCAGGCCACCACTAGTCTGGTCAGGTAACTTCTTAAGGGACCAAAATCTTACAATTGCATCTTGAGCTTGAAGCCTGTGACATTCCCTTACCATTTTCTTATCCTTCTGCATTGCTGAGCAGGAGAGGAATATTTTAAATGATTACTTCTTTCTAAGCACACCATAAACTTCAAACTGTGCTAGGACCCTATCAGAATCAGCTCTGCCTGTAGGTAAAAATTGAATGCTATTAATTGCAGGCAGGACAAGTAGCATAACCTGTCATTAAGGCTGCCTAACATTTATTATAATAAAACTCTGTTTTCAATTGATTATAACTTTGTCAAATTTTAACTGAGCACCAGAACAGAGAGCTGGGTGCCCGCCTGTACTGTGGTCTCGGTAATCCCTCTACAGGTGGCCAAGCAGTGTGGAGAAAAAAAATGCAACTGCATGAAAAAAGGACAAGAGATGAATGGTGGGGAGGAAAGACATAGACAGAGCAAGAAGCCTGGCAAAACTGGGATGAAGGGTAGAGAAAAAACTGTTTCTGCAAGTTGGGATGGAGACTAGCAGCTGAGGCTGGGGGAACTGAGATTGGTTGGGCAAGGTAAATATGACAGGGACCTGGGATGGAAACTAAGAGCCATTTGGAGAGGGGGGACATGGTGATGACATGAGGAAGGAAGCAGGGAGAACAAGACTTAAATCCCATGAAGGGGAGAAGGTGGGGTGATGGGAAAGGGAAATGGATTTGATGAACGGATATTTGGAGGGAAAAACAACTAGTTGTGCAACAAGCTTGAGCCAAAGAACCATGGAAGGAGGAAAAGAGGAGGCATATGGAGGCTGAGATTGGAACAGGGGCTTAGGAAGGAAAACTGGAACTGGGAACAACTGTGAGGAGGGGGCATGGTTGACTGGGACATTGTAGGAGCAGAAAGCCAGATTGGATGAAAAACCAGATAGGAGAAACTGGGACTGGTATCATGAAAATTGGGACTGGGAGACTGGAGAGCCTCCACATGTATGGGAGGCTGGAACTCAGGTGGAAAGCCTGTTTGAGGAAGACTAGGATTTGTGGAACAAGCAGACTGGGACTGGGATGAGGAGCCAAGGGTAGAGAAGAGGCAGGATGACGACTGGGTCAGTGTCAATAGGTTAGAGTAGATGGGGTGAAGCTAGGTATGTGGGGGAAAGGTTTTGTGACCACCAGATGAGATAACATACCCCACTCTGAGGTCTGGAATGGAACCAAGTATTTCTGCATCTCACCATCCTCAGCTGTCACAAATATTTGTGAAGCCCCCATGCCAGGTATGCATCTCATCTAGGGCTCACTGCTATCAGTTACTCCATTAGCTTAACGGACACAGATTGGTATGGTGGATCTAAAATTTACAGTTCCAATTACTGTAAACTGTGGTGGGTGTCAATTTGATTCTATATTACATAGTTTCTTTTTTTCTCCACTTTTTTAACCTAGGAAATTACATATCAAAGCTATATTATAAGAATGATCACTTCCTGTCTATTTCCACAGGACCCCTTGCTCTGGGGGGGTGGTATAGGGAGGGCTGTTTTGTGTTGGACCCTCACTTGTTTGTTTTAGAACTAAGTGCAGAAGGTAACAAGGCAGGGATTTGCAGAAAGAGAAAGGATGTGGTTAAGGCAGTTGAATGCTGTCCTAGAAAACAGAAATCCATCCCTGCCTCCACCACAGAGTTCCTGTGTGATGGTGGGCAAGTCACTTAACCTAAGCTTCCCATAGGTGTCACTGGATCTGTGCTCCCATTTTCCAGGTAGATGATTTGAACTGGGAAGTCATCTGCACTCAGCTGCCACTGAAATCACCAGGAGCTATGCTCTGAACATGTATCATGCTACACAGAGCTAAATGCATGAAAAATGGGACACTCAATGTGAGTGACTATTTGTAAACCTAATCTCTTTTTCATCTCCCACTCTAGGAAGTGGGAATAGTTGCTTTCACCTCACAGGGATGTTGTGAGGATTAATTCATTTGTTTGTGAAGTGCTCAGATACTATAGTGATGAGCACCACAGAACAGCCAATGCTGAAATTAATAATTGTCTTCAGAGTAATACATGCATAGTGTACAATATGTAAGGCATGAGTTACATATTGAATAGTGACAATAAAGCAAAATATTTATACTGTTCATTAAGTGAGCACTGCCCAGTCTGTCCATGGAATGAGAGAAACTCCTGTGCAAAAATAATATATAATCATGTAATCAAGTGCTTTATCATAATGTATACCACGCAGGGAGTCAAGTTAGGTTACGCAGGCTACCTTCATTCTAGTATATCTCTACTTCTGAGTGCTTGATTTGCAGCTCTGACATTCTTTACACTGTATGTGCATGTATGCAACGTCAATGTGTGTGCACATGTGCATGAGGAAGGTGTTTGTGTATGTGTGTGTATGCAATGTGCTTGTGTATGAGTGTGTGTGTGCATGCATGTCTAAAATATCTAGGGCCTTTGAACAGTAAAAAATAAAGCCTCTTTTCTAGTACCGCTTGTGTTTCCATATGCTGCAGTCACACACAACCAGAATCTATCTGAAATGCTTCCACTAATCCTCCAATTCACCTTCAAACCTTAGACCAGGGGATTCATAGATTCATAGATTGTAAGGGGCTGGAAGGGACCTCGCAAGATCATCGAGTCCAGCCTCAGCGAGGTGACTGTCCAGTCTCCTCTTGAAGATTTCCAGGGTAGGTGATCGCACCACCTCTGGAGGGAGTTTATTCCACAGTCTGGACACCCTAACTGTGAAGTTTTTCCTACTGTTAAGCCTGAAACGGTCTTCCAGGAGTTTGTGGCCATTACTCCTGGTTTTCCCCAGGGGTGTCCTGGTGAACAGTTGTTCACTGACCCTTGATGTATGTCCCTGATGTAGTGGTAAGCTGCTACCAAGTCCCCTCTCAGCCTTTTCATTTTTAGGCTGAAGAGCCCCAAGTCCCTCAGCCTTTCCTCATATGGCTTGCCTTGCAAGTCTCTGATCATATGGATGGCTGTTCTCTGGATTCTCTCAAGCTTTTCCACATCCTTGTTGAAGTGTGGCACCCAGAACTGGATGCAGTACACCAGCTGTTTTTAGGATGGTTTTAGGCTGTCTGTCAACCCAAACTGGATGTGCATGTGCATTTTAGGTACCTACAATTGCTGTGAAAAATTGTCCTTGTTGCTCTCAACCCTGTCTATTTGCAGTACTGCATCTTGTTCTTTGTATTGCTGCTGTAAGAGTTTACGCTTAACAATTAGATTACTTTTACTCAAGTATTATTTAACACAGAAAGTAGAGCTTGCTGTAAACTATAGCCTACTATTCTGTTTTGCCTTCTGTGGTCTTGAACCCTATCTGAACATTTGCTTTCTTGTGGTGCATCCTCTCCCCCCATATGCCCCATAGTGGAGCCGAGGCAAATTATTCCCAACTACAGAGATATTCCTGTAAAATTTTCAGTGTTTGGTGTTTTTCTTAAGGCCCCAGTTTCTAGAGTCATGTGATTAAATGAAAATCCCAATTTACTATTAATACATAATGGCCAGGTCTACACGAGGCTCTGACTGCGCAGTAGCCTGTGACTACTGTGCAGCAGCGTCACATGACAGAAAGCATGATGCGACCTTACTACACACTATTCTCAAGCTACTGTGCAGTCAGCATCACAAAAAAGCGGTTCAGCAGTGCTACTGTGCAGTAACTCCAGTAATTGTTTATACAAGTACTAAATGACTGCGCAGTAACAACTACACAGTCAGTGTCTCGTGTAGACCCGACCAATAAGTTTCAAAATCTCATCGGAGGTATGGGGCAGCTCACAAATATAGTCACAGGCATAGTGAGTCAGAACACACAAGATGAATAAACCCTAACTTAATATAATGATTGTAAAACTAATTTCAAGATACAGCCCAGCTCACCTTTCTTGAATGTTTGGGATGGGTAATGCTACCATCTCTCTACTAGACCACAGTGTGTCCAGTCCTCCTCGCTGTTTGTCACCTGCCCCATACCTCAAGCACTCCATGCCTTGCCTTGCTTCCTCTGCTATCTATAGCCTACTCTGTCTTCTTGTTACCAGTGGCTTCCTTCCTGCTCTGTTCCTCCATTATCGTGTGCCTTAACGTGTTACCCTTGGTTTTACCATGGCCTAGTTCTTTTCAATGCAATCTTCTAAGGGCCCCCAACCCTGAGCTGGAACTATTTCACCCATACACAATCAAATTTGGCCCAAACGAAAGCCATGTGGGACTTCCGGTGCTTTCCCAAAGACCACCCAAACAGCTGAGTGCAGCCAAACCTATCATGGACCCAGTGGCCCAACAGGCAGTGTTACAGCTTGATCCAAGCAGCCAGGATCCTTCAGGTCTCTATGGACTTGAGTGGGTTCTGATTGATTAAGTCAAAACCTGGGAGCATACATACCCCTTTTCACAATGTAGTTGTCCACAGAATGAATGGCAATTAACTCAAATTAACTGCCCATTTTCCAAAGGGGAAGGGAGGGGGGCATTTTCTCATATATTTCACAGGTGGTTAAAGTGGGACAACAGGTTCCTACCTCTGCAGAATCCAAGGATAAAAGGCTTTGTCCTGAAAGAAACATGAAGCCTGTTTTATAGGCCCTGCCTGTGGATCAGAGATGTGGCTAACTGTACAATAAGTCTAGTGGCCCCTAGCTGGTCTTTCACTCAGCTGAAGTTTACCTGGAAGAAATGTTATGGCCAATTATGAACCACTGAAGCCAGATGGTGTCCCAGCTCTCACAGGCTCAGGATATAGCATTGCAATGGAAATTAACCAAACCAAACTATGTAGACTCCAGATATGGTATCTCCATGGCAACAAACCAACCCAGGCTGTGCAGACTCAGGAGACAGCATCTCCATGGAAACGCCCACCCAGGCAGCCCAGGCTCTGGATACAGCATCTCTATAGAAACACACCTGCCCCAACTGTGTGAGCTCTGGATACAGCATCTCCATGGGAATGAACCAACATGGGTTGTTCAGGCTTTGGATACAGCATCTCCATGGTAACGCACCATCCAGGCTGCTCAGGCTCTGGATACGGCATCTCCATGGAAACACTCCAGCTCAGGCTGTGCAGGCTCTGGATATGGCATCACAGTTAGGGAGTTGCAGCACCTCATGCAGCTGAGTTGTACTGCTTCCTTTTCCACTGCAGGGGGCATTTCAGCCAGCAAAATAATTTTAGGATGCCAGAGCAGAAGGTGGGAATAAGTGGGAGGGCAGGAGGAGAGTTATTCACTGGGGAGGGAAGGCTATCCGAGACAGGAGGAAAGAGCCAGAAAACTAATAAAGCAAAACAGTGACTAGCTCAGTATCAGGTGTCCAGGTTGTAGCTGTATTGGTCTAAAGGAAAAGGCAATCAGGACTCATAGTAGAGATGATATCTTTTATTAAAGCAACAAGATCTTTGCAAAAAAAATTCTTTAATTGCAAGTTTTTGGACACAAACCCCAAAGCTCAGTATCAGGAAGAGGAGCTCCTATTGGTGAAAAGCAAGGACTGCTGTCCCATTGCAGGCATCGGGGAAATGCTTGATACCTGGCCGGGGAAAGGAACTTGAAGATAAAAAGGCGGGAGAGATAGGTATCCCCCCCAGTGAATCCCCAGTGCTGCCCTCAACCGTAAATTTCAGTCTGTCCTGCAGACACCCCAGAGTTTTCTGCTGTAGATTTTGGGGATCAAAATCATCATCAAATCTGGCTCCTTCACTTGAGGTCCTCTGTTCCTCAGAGACCTCAGTACCAAGAGTCCTAGGATGTCCCAAAAAGGGCCAATAGGCCACCTAACATGAGATATAGTCTCCAACAGGAAACAATGCCAGATTCCTCAGGAGTGGGTGGAAATGTAGCATCCCCCATTAGGTAAATAGGTGCAATATTATTATATGGGAGAATTTTTTTCCTGAGAACGTTTTTTTGCTGTGCTATCAGTGTGAAGCATGAAGACCAACTAGGGGCAGTGCTCTTCTTGACCTGCTGCTCACAAACAGGGAAGAATTGGTGGGAGAAGTAGAAGTGAATGGCAATTGGGCAACAGTGACCACAAGGTGATTGAGTTCAGGATCCTGACAAAAGGAAGAAGGAGAGCAGCAGAGTAAGAGCCCTGTACTTCAGAAAAGTGGGCATTGACTCCCTCAGGGAACTGAAGGGCAAGATCCCCTGGGAGGCCAGTCTGAAGGGGAAAGGAGTCTAGGAGAGCTGGTTGTATTTTAAAGAAACCTTACTGAGGGCACAGGAACAAACCATCCCGATATGCAGGAAGAATAGCAAATGTGGCAGAAGACCAGCTTGGCTTAGCAGAGAACTCTTCAGTGAGCTTAAACACAAAAAGGAAGCTTACAAGAAGTGGAAACTTGGACAGAGATAACTATGGAAGAATATAAAAATATTGCTCCAGCATGCAAGGATAAAATCAGGAAAGCCTAAGCACAGTTGGAGTTGCAGCTAGCAAGGGACCTGAAGGGTAACAAGAACGGTTTCTATAAGTATGTTAGCAACAAGAAGAAAGTCAGGGAAAGTGTGACTCCCTTACTAAAATGGGAGAGGAAACCTAGTGACAGATGAGGGGGAAAAGGCTGAAGTACTCTATGTCTTTTTTTCCTCAGTCTTCATGGGCAAGGTCAGCTCCCAGACTACTGCACCAGGCAGCACAGTTTGGGGAGAAGGTGGGTAGCCTTCAGTGGTGAAGCAATAGGTTAGGGACTATTTAGAGAAGCTGGACATGCGCAAGTCCATGGGGCCAGATGCAATGCATCTGAGGGTGCTGAGAGAGTTGGCTGGTGTGACTGCAGAACCGCTGGCCATTATATTTGAAAACTTGTGGTGGTTGGGGGAGGTCCCGGATGATTGGAAAAGGGTAAATTTAGTGCCCATCTTTAAGAAAGGGAAGAAGGAGGATCCAGGGAATTACAGACCAGTCAGCCTGACCTCAGTCCTCAGAAAAAATCATGGATCAGGTCCTCAAGGAATCCATTTCTAAGCACTTGGAGAAGAAAGTGATGAGGAACATGGATTCACCAAGGGCAAGTCATGCCTAACCAACTTGATTGCCTTCTATGACAGTGGTGTACCATGAGTCTCCAGCACCCAGGGGCAGTGCCTGCATTTGCACCCCCCAGGGACAATCTGAGCAGGGTGCAGAGCCCCTTCTCCTGCCCCAGAGCACTTCCAAGGGAAATTGACACCGTGGCACACCACATGCTGGGGGAGGGGCAGCAGCACACCACATGCTGGGGGAGGGGCGGCGTCCGGAATTTCCGGCTGTAGCAGGTAAACAAACGTACAACCTGCCGGGTGGGTGCGTGGGCCACACACCAAACATGGGAGAAGCTGCGGCCTCTCAGGCTGGCCGGCGCCTCCCCCCCCAACAAGGCCAGGCCAGGGCCTGGGGGCCATGGTCCCCTGCCACACCCCCTCCCATCTGTACACCACTGTTTTATGCTGAGATGACTGGCTTTGTGGATGTGGGAAAACCAGTGGATGTAATATATGTGGTAGAGACCCTCCCCCACGTGCTGCGCAGCTGCAGGCCGCACACCAGAGCTTGGCAGCTCTGCCACAACGCTGTCCAGGACCGCCTGGTGAGGGCCATCCCAGCCGCAGCAGGGGAAATCTCCATGAACCGCACTGTCCCAGGCTGCGAGAGCCAGATGGAGCCTGACATTGTGATCACAAACGAAGAGGCCAAGAAGGTTGTGATCGTGGACGTGACCATCCCCTTCGAGAACCAGCACCAAGCCTTAACCGACGCATGGGTTTGCAAGTGGGAGAAGTACGCCCCGCTGGCCGACATGCTGAGGGGCCGCGGCTACGACGTGACGGTCGACACACTCATCATGGGAACACTCAGAGCCTGGGACCCCAGCAACAAGAGCGTCCTGCTTGTCTGCCACGTCTCCCATCACTACGCCAAGCTGATGCACTGCCTCGTGGTGTCCAACACCATCCGTTGGTCCCGCAACATCTACGTGGAACACATCACACGCCACCGCCAGTACTCCGACCTCACCAGACGAACCGCTGCCGGACCAGACCCAGAAGGGACCACCTGAACCCCCCTCTGCACCAGATGAATTTCACTTCCAGAGGATTCTTCAGCAACAAACCACCCCGCTCCACCCAAAGAGGACCCCTGCAATGAGACTCTGTATGGACTGAGACACTTTCTTCGACCTACTTTCTCCACAGTTGCAGGCCATTGTATGGGTTTGTATGCATCTATCTTCCTTCTCTCTCAGCACTGCGAACCCTTCCCTTTCCCCGCCTCCCCCCCTCTCCCCCGGCTTAGTTGGCTAACATTGTATTTTCTGTAACCAAGTTGTGTTCTCCTCCTCACCCCCACCCCTCTAATGTTAGTCCCTTGTTTGGGTGATTTGTATTTCCCTACTGGCTTTGTCATCTTTTTGGATTCACAATCCTAAACATCTACTAATAAAATTCTACCTTGACTTTAGCAAGGCTTTTGATATGGTCTCCCACAGCATTCTTGCAAGCAAGTTAAGAAAGTATGGGTTGGCTGAATGGACTGTAAGGTGGATAGAAAGCTGGTTGGATCGTTGGGCTCAACAGACAGTAATCAATGGCTGGATGTGTAGTGGACAGCCGGTATCAAATGGAGTGCCCCAGGGGTTGGTCTTGGGGCTGGTTTTGGTCAATATCTTCATTAATGATCTGGAAGATGGGATGGAGTGCACCCTCAGCAAGTTCACAGATGACACCAAGCTGGGGGGAATATTAGATATGCTGGAAGATATGGCTAGGAATCAGAGTGACCAGAGTGACCTAAACAAATTGGAGGACTGGATCAAAAGAAATCTCATGAGGTTCAACAAGGACAAGTGCAAAGTACTGCACTTAGGACTGGCTAAGCAGTAGCTCTGCAGAAAAGGACCTGGGGGTTACAGTAGACAATAAGCTGGATATAAGTCAACAGTGTGTCCTTGTTGCCAAGCAGGCTAACACCATACTGGGCTGCATTAATAGGGAGTGTTGCCAGCAGATCAAGGGAAGTAATTATTCCCCTCTATTCAGCACTGGTGAGGCCACACCTGGAGTACCATGTCCAGTTTTGGGCCCCCCACTACAGAAAGGATTGGACAAATTGAAGAGTCCAGCAGAGGGCAACAGAAATGGTTAGGGGGCTAGACCACATGACTTCTGAGGAGAGGCTGAGGGAACTGGGCTTATTTAGTCTGGAAAAGAG
>NW_017729029.1:5665209-5675948 GCF_001723915.1 Gavialis gangeticus
AGACTGAGAGGGGGTTTAATAGCAGCCTTCACCTACCTGAAGGGTGGTTCCAAAGAGGATGGAGCTGGACTGTTCTTGGTGGTGGCAGATGACAGAACAAGGAACAATGGTCTCAAGTTGCAGCAAGGGAAGTTTAGGTTGGCTATTAGGAAAAACTCACTAGGACGGTGGTGAAGCACTGGAACATGTTACATAGAGAGGTGGCGTAATTTCCATCCTTGGAGGTGTTTAAGGCCTGGCTTGACAAAGCCCTGGCTAGGATGATCTAGCTGGGGCTGGTCCTGCTTTGAGCAGGGGGTTGGACTAGATGACCTCCTGAGGTCCCTTCCAACCCTAATTTTCTATGATTCTATGATTATTACTGCGAGCTCCTCTAAATTCTCCTGTACTTTTTCACAGAGCAACAGTAGATGCTCCAAATTGAAAGTGAAGCCCGCTCCTCACTGTAAAATCAGTTCTCAGTCATCATGCTGCCCGAATGCAGAATGGATACACAGGAGACACCATGGGCCATGTTTCAGTCCTGGGCACAGTTTTCTCAGAATGATGTAGGAAAAAGATCAGACATTTCAAAGGCATCCATTATTACTGGTGGCCTTTTGTACCTCATCAGTCTCATAAAATTGCTAAAGTACTTGGATTAAAGACTGTCCTGGGATGTATTTTCTTGACCATGCTGAGAAGAAGGTCCAGGAAAAGAGAGAAAAGTAGTTGCCCTAATGAGTTGAGGGATTGGGAGAAGACTAAAGGGGTCATCCTAGTAGGGAGATGAATCAGGAAGGGTTCAGAGTGGCTATCCCTACCCAGGAGAGGACCTGGGGGATGGAGCAAGGTTATCAGGAGAGGCACTGGAGCAGAGAGAAAGAATGGGCTCCCCTCCAATGGAGAAGGAGTGAGGAAGGAATCAAGGGGTTGTCTTGCTGAGGAGAATCCAATGAAGGGGAATGGTTGGTTGTCCTGGTGAGATAGGGAAAGGGGAACACCTTGCAAGGAGACAGTTTAGGAGATGGGCGCAAGGGGAACACTATGTTGTAGAGATAAGGCAAAGAAGGGGAAAGAAGATCTGGGAGCAAAGGGGAAGCAAAGAGGTTTGCCTCCTCTGGAGATGGACCAGGTTTGTGAGTAAGGAGGTCACTTTGTAGATAGGAGGGTTAAGGAAAAGAAGTGATGGGGTCACTCTGCTAAGAATAGGGGCCAGAGGACTGACGTGAGGGTACAGCCCTACTGAGATGAGGAGCTGGGATAGAGGGGTAGCCAGGGAATGGCCAGGGAAGGGGACTGGCTCAGCTTAAGGCTGTCCTTACCAAGTATGGAACCAGCCTAGTTAGCTCCTAACATCTTACACAGATGCACATGGGTCCTCGCTGTCCCATGCTGGTGGGTGGGATACAGTTAGCTATTGCTAGATGCTGCAGATCCCTAAGCTAGAACTTTTGCTAAGACTGAGAAAGGGGGCCTGTAACTGGCTACTGATTCTCAACTCCTTCTGGACTGCCTTGGGAGCTCTTGTGAGGGAGGGAACTAATTTCAGTTAGGCCCCACCCTAGACGGAGGCAGAGCTGGTCCAGCTCCTACCCTGCTCTTCCTGGGTCTCTCACAGTGTGGTAGTCAAAAGGGCTATAACAGCCCTGGGGCTGCAGAGAAGGCAGAGGAGCATCCCACTCTTTTTTTTTCTTTCCTCAGCGATGCTTCAAACCCTTCCATCCCATAGTGTCATAGCGCAGTCCAGGTACACATCTTTAATTTACCACTATACACAGTTTTTCTAACAATTGATCTTCAGGATCAAAAAAGTGTCATTCCAGAGTCTGGAAACCCTACTTTGAAGAGCTGCTGCTATGTGCATGCTAAGAACTAGACTGAACACACTATGATCTGAAGGTTTGCAGATATAACTTCACCAGCTACTGCCTCTAGACTGCACTGCTGCAGCTGCTTAGCTGAGCCAGAGCTGGAGGGGCATGAAAGGCTAGGAGACTGGAGCAGGAATCCAGGAGCAAGTATGGGAGACAGGACTGAGAGGGACATGGACTGAGACACATGAAGAAAGGACACATGGTGGGAATATGGGAGATCATCAGGGCATGGAGAGAGGGGGTGAAGATCATGTAACAGATTTTCAGTCAGAAAGGACTGACATGTAGGGCTACACTGAAATGAACATAGCTTAGTTAAGTGTATGAGGCACCAGAGCAGGCACAGACTGTGGATTAGGAAAGGCAGTCATTTGCCTAGGTGGATGCCTTAATTGCTTAAATAGTCTAATGATAAAAACTTCCAGGAGTCTAAAAGCCTCCTCTTCATTCCCACCCGTTCTCTCCATGCTCCACCTGGAAAAAGTCCCACCACTCCTGGGCACCCTTCTCATGCACTGGCTGGAGTTCACATGAAAGCGTTCACAGTCTCCAACCCATATATATCAATCTGAGTCCAACCCCTTGGTACTGACCAGAAACCAGAAATTCCTGAAGAAGAGGGTGCATCTACATGAGATGCTGACTGTGCAGTAGCTCATAACTACTGCACAGAAGTGTCACGTGGCAGGAAGCATGACATGACGTTACTGCGTCATATTCACGAGCTACTGTGCAGTCTGCATCACCAAAAAGCCATTCAGCAGAACATGAATATGCAGGAACAACTGCACAATAAGCATCTCGTGTAGATCTAGCCAGAGTGGAGTTAGGGAGTTCAGAGAGCAGACTTGTTTCTTGGGCATCCATATAACCCCTTTGCAGGTACCTTTTAGCCTAAGGATCTTTGCAGGTACCTTCTAGGCAGCCCACTGGACCCTGTGGAAATGCTCCTCCCACCCTTGTCCCTCCCTGCAGCCTAGGCAAGCTTTTCCAGCTCTGGTTTTGTTTGGAAATTCGCATAACTGTTTGAGCTTCTCAGCCTCACCAAAGGGTTTGCTTCAATAATAGCCTACAGCAAGATATTGCACAAGGTATTTATATAGTCTTTGTAAAATAAGACAGACAAGGGTTTCTTTTTGTCAGTGTGAATACTCTGCCTCTTCATTCCACCCAGGAATGAAGGCAGGTCACTAGGCACCTGACTGGCCTTATATGCATAGGCCTACCCACTTACTCTTACTCCCTCCCAAAGTAGAGGCCCCTTCATGGAGACAGGACACTCTGTGTCCTGCCAGAGGCCTTGTAATTTTTGCTTCCTTTTTTTTGCACTTCTGACTTCAATTTTCATAGCTGTTAAGGTCAGAAGAGACCATTATGATCATCTGGTCTACCCTGCCTGACACTACAGAACAATTCCACCAGACAGCTTCTGCATCCAACTAAAATCTCCTGCCAGTTCTCCTGCCAAAGACGTAGCTACACAGCACACAGTGCTGGGAGGAAATTCCAGCACTAAATATGCTACCATTCACCCCCCAACAAAAAGCAGAGTAAAATACAGAGCAAGTGCCACTCAGGCTGCAATGGGCTCTGTGCCCTCAGTGAATTTCAGATCTTCTTTTAGAATACCTCCAAACAGCCAATCTTCTTAGCTCTGCTGCTAGCCAAATCAATCTCATCTTCACATTGAGCTTGGAGGCCTACCCTGAGCTCGTGGTTACTTGTGACCAGTCAGATGTGACAGATTTACCATTGCAATGCTCCCACTCACTTCACACAGCACCTTTCTCCTAGCCTGGATTATAGGCTGGCCAGGGTAACTGCCAAACAGCTCTAGCTTGGTGCCTGCTGTGTAAGCACCGAGCCTAGGATTACAGCGTGCTCTCTGCTGGTGTGAGGAGTATTTCTAGTCTTCTTTACTGAGACTCCTCTGCTCTGTAAACCTGGTTTTGACGTAGCTTGGAAAGTAGGCCAGTAAGAGCGAACTGCAGCCGATTGCAGCACTCTCAGGGGATGCTCTGTGCTTGTGCGTCTAGAGGAAGGCATGTTCATTAATAGATCCTCTTCTCTCTGGGGGGTTACCACATACAAGATGAGACTTATATAATGGGGGATGGGTTGTTTTTCTTCACTCTAATTACAGGAGCTCCTGTTCCCCTCAAGAGTCTCACAGACAGAAACCTGACTTGTCAGACAGCACCTAATGCTGTCCCTGCAAGCACCTTTGCTACCAGCAATCTAGCAGAGAGAGCTGGTCAGCATTAGGACAAGGCATGAAGCAGATCTGAGCATGCCCCAGTAAAGACAGTGCTCTTGAGCAGGGAATTCCCTGTTGAGGGCACAACACAATAATCTAGAACAGGCTTATTCCAGGGAGAAGATACTGAAGTGTTCTAGGACAGCCAGTTTTCTCCACATTGAGCACAATGATCTTGAAAAGAGGAACCTCTGCCACAATAATTCTGAATTAGGAATTTTATTCCCAGGACATGTGGAAGAGTCCTAGTCTTGTTTGTTCTACACACGTTTTTATACCATTCTCATCACTGTGTCTGCACACCTTCCAAGAGATGGAGCCAGCATCAATCATATGAGGTTACTTCCTTCTTCTCTTCCTTTCTTCAGGGGAAAATTGCCTGTGGATTTTAATGCGTTTTTAATTTTAAAACAAACATTCATACCTGTGTCTTGTACTGTTATTTTTGAGGTAGGTGGAGGAAATGTGACTCATCCCTGGAGACGTAGGTCATGCAGTTTATAGCAGGAGCTCATTCCAGAGTCTGGGACCAGCCTCAGAGACACTGCTGTCCTAGGTACAGATAAGACTTCCCTTTGCAGCGAAAAGCTCCTTGTGGCCTGAGGACCAGAACTGTGACTGCCGTGTTCAGCCTAAACCTTAATGGGATCTGCTAGATAACCTTAGCAGCCTGCTTAGGTCAAGCCGTTGAGCACCTTGGTGAAACACACCAGGACCTAGAGTATGACATGCTATTCTGTGAAAAGCCAGAATTGAGATTGGAAGGTGGGACAAACTGTGTTGCTTAGGAGATGCTGTGCAGCACTCCAGGTGAGCTAGTTTCCTGACAGCTGATGCCTTCCCTGCTTTCTAGCTGGAAGGTAAGAAACACGTGTATTTATGAGACTGGGTCACTGTCTGCCAGGTGTGGCAGGATCTTTTAAGTTAGCCATAGAAGGTGGGATGAGGTACATGTAGATCCTTCTATTTGAACTCTGCAGAAAAAAGGAATCTAAAGTACTTCAGAACTGTGGACTGACTTGACCAATAATGGGCATACACCTTCAGCCAGAGGAGATGGTAATGTGGCTGCTAGTTCTTCTAAAGATGAAATATGTTGGTTGCAGAGTAAGCAGGTTGCATTAGGAGGCTGCAGAACTTCTGGGCAAGATTTTTGGTCATATGTTATAAAAGAGAGATAAGAGTTGTGTATCCTCTGCATTTTGCTAGTGCATGAGTCTATGTTCTCATCAGTCCTCTTTGTGGCTACACATAATGCTAATCAGACCTGGAGTGAGAAGAGATTATCTTAATGCGTCTTGTAGAAGGGGTATATCTGTCTAGGAAGGAGTCATAATTTCAGTACATTTCCGGAAACTAGGACCCTTGATGAAGCCAAGATGGATTGCTTTACTGTTAGTGGACGAGGTGTGAGAAAACTCTTCCCCTTGAATAAGTTTGGTTATCTCAGCCAGAAAGGGCAACACTGACTCTTGACTCTTTTTCACCAGGAGAGGGACAGGAGACAGATTCACATATCTTGGGCCAAGTCTTCTTGTGGGGGGAGGGAGAGGTGAAGCTGGAGGGGGCCTGGAGAGAGAGACCTACCTGTAAGTGTATATTACAGGCCACCAAACCAGGGGGAGGAACTTGAGCTAGAGTTCACCCGAGAACTGGCAGAGGCCACACGTGCATCGGACATGGTCATCATGGGCAACTCCAATTATCCAGACATCTCTTGGAAGGAACACTCAGCCAAGTTGGACCTGTTGCATTCCTTCCTGACCTGCATCAAAGAGCTCTTCCTGGTTCAGGAGGTGCACGGGCCACCCAGAAGTAATGTTCTCCTAGACTTGGTCCTGGCCAAAGGAGACAACCTGGTGACAGACTTAAGTACAGAGGGTAGCCCAAGTGACAGCAACCATGAAACCATCACGTTCACTGTCTGTCACAAGGCAGACAAATCTGATAGCAGGCTTGAAGTCTTGGACTTCAAAAATGCAAATTTCAACAAGCTCAGGTCACTAGTAGTGGTAGCGCTGCGGGACCAGGGACTGAAGGCAAAAGGAGTGTATGAAGAGTGGTCATTCCTTAAGGACATGATCCCGGAAGCACAAAGGAAGTCCATTCCCATGTGAAGGAAAGGTACCAGAAGGGCTGGGAAGCCCTCTTGGCTAAACAGGGAGATCACGGTCCTCCTAAGAAAGAAGAAAGAGGCATATAAACAATGGAAGCGGTGGACAGGCCTCAAGGAGGACTATACAACAATGGCCCTCGCTTGTAGGGAAAAAAATAGAAAGGCTAAGGTGGCAATTGAACTTAGATTAGCAATAGAAATCAAGAACAAGAAGTCCTTCTTTAGGTGCACAGGAGGAAGTGGGGGCCAGTGCTCAAGAAGTCAGGACAGCTGGTTACCAGCACTCAGGAGAAAACTGAACTCCTGAACGACTACTTTGCTTCAGTATTTCACCAGGCCAAGGGAAAAATCATGCTAGATAGGGTACAGAAGGAACATGGCAGGAATGACTGCCTTCCTACTATTGCCGTAGAACTGGTATGCGATCAATTAAAGAAATTAGACATACATAAGTCAGCAGGACCAGATGAACTCCATCTGAGAGTGCTGAAGGAGCTGGCCAAAGTCATCATGGAGCCCCTGGTGAAACTCTTCCAAAACTTGTGGCGTTCCAGAGAGGTCTCTGAGGACTGGAAGATAGCCAATATTGTGCCCATCTTCAAGAACGAGAAAAGGGAGGACCCAGGTAATTATAGGCCAATTAGCCTAATTTCTATCCCAGGGAAAATCCTGGAAAAATTCATTAAGGAGTTTATGTGCAATAGGCTTTCAGAAGGTGGGATTCTGAATAACAGCCAGCATGGCTTTGTCATGGGCAGGTCCTGTCTTACCAAACTCATCTCCTTTTACAATCAGGCAACTCGCCACCTGGATGAGAGAGGTTGACATTGTATACCTTGACTTCCAAAAAGCCTTTGATTTGGTATCCCATAAGGTTCTTGTGAGAAAATTGGAGGATTGTGGGCTTAACTGCAAGACAATTAGGTGGGAACGAACCTGGCTACAAGGTAGGACCCAGAGAGTCTTGATGAACAAATCTGTGTCATCCTGGCGAGAAGTGGGCAGCGGTGTCCCACAGGGGTTGGTGCTTGGTCTAGTACTTTTCAACATCTTCATTAGTGATTTGGATGTTGGGGTGAAGAGCTCACTGGCCATGTTTGTGGATAACACCAAGTTATGGGGAAGCGTGGTCACACTTGAAGACAGGTCACAGATACAGGCAGATCTGGACCTGGCAAGTTGGGCGTGTCAGAACCAGATGAAGTTCAACATTGAGAAATGTAAAGTGCTCCCCCTGGGGATGAACAACCCCCTACACACCTACAGACTTAGCAGCGTCAAACTAACTAGAACCACCAATGAAAGGGACCTGGGGGTAACAATAGACCACAGTATGACTATAAGCCGGCAGTGCAACGCTGTAGTCAGCAGGACAAATAATACTCTGGCATGCATCAACTGATGAATCTCCAGCAAAACCAAGGAAGTGGAGTCCTGGAGTACTGCACTGGCAAAACCCCAACTGGAGTACTGTGTCCAGTTCTGGATGCCACACTTTAACAAAGACATGGTAAGGTTTGAGAGAAGGCCACCGGTATGATAAAAGACTTGCCCGGCAAGCCATACAAGGAAAGGCTGAGGGACCTGGGACTCTTCAGTCTGGAAAAAAGAAGGCTGATAGGGGACTTGGTAGCAGCTTACCACTACATCAAGGGAATACATCAAGGGCTCAGAGAACAACTGTTCACCAGGGCACCCTTGGGGAAAGCCAGGAGTAATGGCCATAAACTCCTGGAAGGCCGTTTCGGGCTCAACATTAGGAAAGACTGTCCTGACCATGGAATAAGCTCCCTCCAGAGGTGATGCAATCGCCTACCCTGGAAATCTTCAAGAGGAGATTGGACAGTCACCTTGCTGGGGTCTTTCCTGTCTGCTGCAGGGGGCTGGACTCTATGATCTTCTGAGGTTCCTTCCAGCCTTACAATTTATGAATCTATGGTAACTAATGTTCTGACCAAACTAAAAGTAAACACAAAAGTAGGCACACAAAGTGACAACATTTAAAAAACATAACACATAACAGCAAATGAACAAGATAACACAGCAAGGAATAAAGGAGGGCTTTTTAGAGGCTGGCAGAAAGAATTAGAGCCATGCGACCTAAGAAGCTGTCTCAAATGCAGGTGAACTTCTTAGCTCCCTGTGAAAGCACTATGAAATGCTTTAGAGTAATGGAGAGGCAAACTCCTTGAGAGGTGTGCCCAACCTAAGCCCCACATCCTCCTGAGTGCTAATCCAGTCCCCTTTCCCTGCCTGATTTCCTGCTGTATTTTATGTTCCCCACTTCCTTGTTCTCCCTAGCCAATCTGCTGCTCTATTTTCTGCTCCCTGCCAAATCTGATGCTCAGCTTTCTGCTCCCTGCCCTATCCCCCACTGTGCTGCCTGCTTCTTCCCCAAGCTGCTGTGCACCACAGAGGCTGCCCATGCCACTTGTGATATTTGTGCCACAGGTTGGCCCTCCCTGCTTTAGAGCTGGCATTCATGTCAGAAAGGTGGTGAGATCTGTCTCCACATACTCCATCCAGCATTTCTATAGAAAGCTACTTTACCCAGCTTCAAAGATACTAGTTGTAATGATCACCAAGTTCAATAAACACAGGCATACAGGAATGAGAACTAAACTTTATTGTGGAGCAACAGGTAACCTCTGCCTCTCTCTATCCTGACTGCGGGACCATCTCCCAGATTCTGTAGACTTCTACGTTAGGGAGTGTCTCTAAACTATAACTTCTACCATTATATCTTCCCACTGAACAATAATTTCAAAAATCAATTAACACATAAATTGTTTAACACCCATCTACAGAGGAGAGGTTATTAGTACATCACTGAAGTGAGTCTTTACTACTCATTTCCCTATTTCCCCTTTTCTGCAGCTCTTTGAGCAATTCTCTGTTAGTTAGGAGGTTTCATTTTGTTCCCAGATGAACGTAGTATCAGATCCAGTTTCCAATTTGCTTTTGGTGGAAAGCTTTTCTTCCAAGTCTTGATAACTTGAGTCCTTATACTAGTATCTGACTGACTTGCACTTTTGGCAGCTGCACTTCTACACATAGCACCAAATACATTAGCTACAGACCGCTGAGGTGTTTTTCCTCTTTCTACATGATGGTATTGGTGTTTGTGTCCATAAATACATTTCTTCCCATAGGAACATGATTGCTTCTTGTACTCTGGAACAGTTGGTTTCATCCTAAGAAGACTATCCAGATTTGGGCCATGACAGCCAGGAGGTTCATTAGAAGGCATGAATGTTGTGTCCTGCACTGCTAACATACACATAACTTTAATCAGTTTTTCATAAGCTGCCAGACCCAAAATTGTTGTCACCTCCCTACCTGCTTTGGTAAATGGGAGTTTGTATGCTCTGTTTTAAACTCACAGTTACTTTGTTATTTGTTGGACTCACTTTTGGTCTCAATTTACATTTTCTAGATTCATGATCTGGTAAAATAATAACCTGAGCTCCCGTGTCCAATTTAAATGAAATGATTGTTCCTAGAGTGGTAGTTGTAGCTGTGTTGGTCTAAAGCAGTGGTCACCAACCCGGTCAATCAGGATTGACCGGTCAATCCTGGAGCCTCTTGAAGTCAATCCTGGGCTGGGGTGGCTGAGCGTTTGCATGCATGTGCACACATGCTCTCTCCAGCCCAGCAGGTCAGTTGGTTCAGGAGGGGAAGGGGCAGGAGCCAAATCGAGGCTCCCGCGGTGAGGGACAGAGTGCAGTAGAGGCCTGTAAAGTGAGTAGGGCCCCAGCCAGGCAGGTGGTGGGAGGATCAAGCTTGGGCAACTCATCCAGGTGCGGAGGAGAGGAGGAGCTCTCGCCACTGTGTGCACCCCCAGAGGAGCCTCCAGGGGGCACGTGCCCCCCCCATTTCTATGTGGAAGAGGCGACTGCCATTGCAGGCTGGGCTTTGTGCCCTGAACCCTGCTGCAGCTGACCTGGAAGAGACTGAATGCCACAAGCATTTGCCGCACACAGATCAGGGGATATGTGCCACCCCCAAACGTGGGGCAGTATGGGCGGCTGCAGCAGCTGTGAGGCAGGACGTGGAGCAAGGGCACGGGCAAGCCCTGCACAACTGGGGTGGGACAGGGGACAGAGCTGCAAGTGGCTCATCTGGGGAGCACAGGGAGGGGGGAGCATGCAGCCTTGGAGGCCAAGGGGGCGATGCCCCCAGATCTGCATGCAGGGTGGAGCAGGTTGGGCTGTGGCCGGGATGGTGCTGCACTATTTCCAGTGGGGATGTTTGGTTGCGCTGCACTTGGGCTGGGTAGTGGTAACAGTGCTGGGAGAGGTGCCGGGGGGGGGCTCTACAGCCACCCCAAAATTCACAGTAGCCCCCTGACCCCCGCTGCCAGCACCACTGCCACCTGGCCCAAGCGCAGCATGACCAAACACCTCTGCTGGGAAAAGCACAGCATGACTCTGGCCACAGCCCACCCCACCAGTAGATCTGGGGGCATGTACCCCCCTTGCCCTCCTGGGCTGCATGTTTTCCCCTCCCT
>NW_017729029.1:5676046-5678303 GCF_001723915.1 Gavialis gangeticus
CCCCCCCCAAAAAAGCCGATCACAGCTCCATCCCCCACCCTGCCCTGCTCCAGCTGTGCAGGACTTGCCCCTATCCCTGCCCCAATCCCTACCTCACCACCGGCTGGGGAGGGGGCAGATTGAGGTCCCAGTGGTGAGGGAGGGAGTGGGACCAGGGCTGGGGCCTCAATCTGTGCCACCCCCCCCAACCCTTTCCCCTCCCCCCCTTCCCTTCTTAAAGACTTATCTGTTGAGCAGGGGGGATAGATCCTTTTAAATTCCAAAGGTGATCTCCAACTTTAAAAGGCTGGACACCACTGGTCTAAAAACAAAGGCAGACAAGGTTCTTTGGGTAAATGTGAGATATTTTATTAGACCAAATAAATAGTTGGAACAATTCTTTGCAAGGTTTTGGATACAAAGAAGGGTGTTTGTACCCAAAAGCTTGCAAAGAACCTTTTTCCAACTATTTAGTTCGTCTAATCAAAGATCTCACATTTACCCAAAGAACCTCGTCTGCCTATGATTGTTCCTTGCACTTTCACTGGTGCAAGCCAGTCCCTCTCATTAATTTTGCTTGTTTCTACCAGATCTATATAAAATTATTGTTGTAAGCTCTCAGCTATATGCACTTGAGATATTTTTTCTGGGATCTGCAACACCTGGCAAAATGGTTTCTCTTGTTACAGTTAAAGGAGAGCTTTCCAAATGCAACACCATGTTTAGGGCCATGTTCCCTTCCACACTTGGTGAACACCTACTTGGTTGTTCTCTCCCCCTTAGCATTCTTGCCAATGGAAAATTTCACCCTGGCTTTTTTTGGTCATATTCATTCATGCATATTACATGTATGACCTCTTTTGATGCATTCAGCACTGTAGCCTAGGCCTTCACAATTTCTGCTGCCCTGCATATTAGGATAATCTTTTTCTAGATACAAATCTCTTTCATGCAGTAGTCTGTCTTGTGCAATGCCACAAAAAATCTGCCTCTAATCAGAGATTCTGTCAAGTTCCCAAAAGCACAGTTCTCATTCACATTCTTAAATTCAGTAAAAAGTGATCTATACTTTGTCCTTTTGTGTGTTTGTACATAAAAATCAGTATCTTTCAAGAGTCTTTCTTTTTTGGCATGCAGTGGACAGTATTATACTCCATTGCCTATTTTGGCCTCTCACAAAGGTAAAGGTGTTATAAAGAGCCAGGGCTTCTTGCCCCATAGTATGCAAGAAAACTAAGGATTTGGCTTTGTCATTTTTCTCTTCTGCCCCTGTGGCTGCTAGGTACCACTCAAACTTTGTCTGAACACCCTCCAGTTCTCTGCTATATTCTCTGACAGTAGAGCATCAGGTGGAGGTTGCAATACTTCCATAACCAACTGTCCTTCAGGTATAACTGTGCAGGAATATCACTTACAGTAGTGGCCCTTGTCCTTCCACTCAGCAGTGTTGCTCCCCTTGCTCTCAGATTCCAACTTCTTATTCCACTAGAATCTCAAATTCCTTCAGGTTCTGTCTCATTCACCACTTCTAACACCATTAGTGATGATCGCTGGGTTCAGTAAACATAGGCACACATGAATGAGAAGACCTAAACTGTATTATGGAGCAGGAAGCTGCCACTACAAACCCTTTATCTGTCTGTCTAACTACCCTAGCTGAGGGAACATCTCCCAATTCCCAGCTTCTCGAGTCTAAGTGAGGGAGTGTCTCTAAATTATAACTTCTATCATTAGAACAACCTGGTGGCCTTCTATGACCAGGTCACCAAATCCTTAGATGCAGGGGCAGCAGTGGGCATAGTTTTTCTGGACTTTAGGAAGCCTTCGACAATGTCTCTCACCCCGTTATTAAAAAACTGGGGGACCTTGGTGTCGACACCTACACAGTCAAATGGGTCGCTAACTGGCTGGAGGGCCGCACCCAGAGGGTGGTAGTGGATGGGTCTTATTTGACCTGGAGGGATGTGGGCAGTGGGGTCCCCCAGGGCTCCGTCCTCGGGTCTGCACTGTTCAACATCTTCATCAGTGACTTGAACGAGGGGGTAAAAAGCACCCTGTTCAAATCTGCTGATGACACTAAGATGTGGGGGATGTGGGCATGCTAGAAGGAAGGAATAGGCTGCAATTGGACCTAGACAGGTTACAGGGGTAGGTGGATGAGAATAGGATGGGATTCAACACTGACAAGTGCAAGATGATGCATCTGGGGAGGAAGAACCAGCAGCATACCTACAGGCTGGGGAACTCCCTTCTCGTCAGTGCAGAGGCAGAAAAGGAT
>NW_017729029.1:5678342-5685433 GCF_001723915.1 Gavialis gangeticus
ACAAACTAGTCAGAGGGGACCAGCAGGCATTGGGGGAGTCCCTGTTCCCCAAGCACTACCAGGAGTGACTAGAAATAATGGTCACATGCTGGCAGAGGGTAAATTCAAATTAGACATCAGGAGGCGCTACTTCACAGTCAGGGCGGCTAGGATCTGGAACCAACTTCCAAGCAAAGTGGTGCTGGCTCCTACCTTGGGGTCTTTAAGACAAGGCTAGACAATCACCTTGCTAGGGTCGTTTGACCCCAGTACTCTTTCCTTTCATGGCAGGGGGGCAGACTTCATGATCTGCTTAGGTCCCTTCTGACCCTACTAACTATGAAACCAGTGAGGTTCTAACAAGGCCTGATTTTCATGGCATATCCCAGCTTGTACTGCTACCCAAATACTGTGCTGCCAGTCAAGAGCAGATAAAATTCCCATTTTCCTGTTTGCTAAGCTATGGTGCTGCTAGAAGATTAAAATGCTGCTTTCATCCTAAAGGCTGCAGTTCTCCACATGGTCTGAGGCATCCAAGTTCACCATCCAGCATTAAAGGAGCCTATGAAGCCCTAGCCTGGGGTTCTCGCTGATGCTGGCTCTAGAGCTACAGCTGCTACAATCCAGTTGTTACTTTTAGGATCTGACAGAGACAAACTACAACTTTTCAGTCCTTTGCTTTTTGGCTTAGGTCACCCTGGGCAGGGAAGTTCTACTGCAATGGAGAGATGAGGAAAAAAATAATTACCAGTCTCCTACAAGTGCTCAGGTGTATGTTTTCTCACCTTCCATATAGGACCCACAAGTCAGTATGTGGGATGGAAAGAACTGGTACTAACACTATGGCTCACAGTTACCATGAACATCTGTCTCTTTGGATCCTTGTCACTGTGTGTATGCTTTGTGCATTTAGGTTTGTAACACTTTGTCCACAGTGTCTGCTGGCCCTGCACTGGCAGCTTGCATATCCTGGACTCAAGTACCAGAAAAACAGGGTAAGACAGGATGCACACAGCAAAATGTCTTAGAGCCATAATCCTTATAGGAAAATAATTCACTCTTCTGCAAGTTCTGCCCATATGGATCCTACTTATGTGACATACTAGCCATTCCCATGCCTGAAAAAGGAGGGTCCAAGAGGAGCCCTAACCAACTGGAGGCTGGATTAAGCCTTATTCCTGATTCTGACTACAGCTATCCCCAGCTGCCCAAGAGAAAGGTACCAAAACCTGACATAGGCATAGATAGGATAATTTGGTGGTTCCATTGAGAAGTTCACAGTGATATCCAGGCCCATTCCCAAGCTCACACAGTTCATTTAGAATCCTGTAAGAAGCATAGTTAGTTCAAATGTTCACTCTGCTATGCATTACTTTGCATTTATCAGCATCAAAATTCATTTGCTATCACTGGCCAACAGCTGGGAATAGAGCTTGACAAAGAAATGGGCAAGTTGTTTGAATTTTACTGTCTGAGGTCAGAAGATGCTCAGGACAGGAATTTGTGATGTCATGACCAACCTCTTATCGCTGTGAGGCACTGTACAGCTGCTGAGGCATAAGGGCTTCAGGTGTATTAGCTGAGCTGACAGGCACCAAGATGGAAGAGCTGAGGGACAGGTGATGAAGGGACAAGTCATTCACATATTCAGACAGCGGTCCTGCAGATCAGACTGGACTATCCTGAGGGAAGAATGTGATGACTTGATGGATGAATATGGATAAACATGGAATGAACCCTTGGCAACTATAAGGTGTGAGAACACTATATATATCTGGATAGGTGAGTGACAGGTAAACATGGCAGCCAGGTGAACTCTCACTGACAAAATACATGAGGCCTGCTTGCTTCAGGTGAAGGAGATCATCCAATATTTGAGAGAAGCCCATAGGAGTAAGAGATTTTACAGGATTGAGGATCTTCTGTACTTACTATCTTAGCATCACAGGGCTGAAAGGGATCTCAGAAGCCATCTAGTCCTACCTCTTGCACAGATCAAGATTCATCACTTCATTTTACTTCATTGTGAAAAACTGCATGGTTTCTTACCTTGGAGAAGGACATCAGCTGACATCCCCACTGCCAGGAGCAGAGAGTTGGGTTTTCAGTGGAGGAGATCCTACAGGTATAGCAATACTGTGATGCAGAACTAAGGAATATCAAAAGGAATATCAGCTTCCCTGTGACTGCATCTTATCTGACCTCCCTGGGGGTCAAATTAGTCTTGAATAGAGGCAGGCAATTATTTTGGGTGGAAGACTACTTACCCAGTTTTGGCAAGCTGTCAAAAGCCACATGGGTATCCCCACCCCTTGACAGGTTCCCTGTTCCCCATCTTGCAACTGGAAGTCCCGCCCCCTAACCCCTGACCTTTGCCACCAGAAGTCCCTACCCTTACCCCCAGAAATACTCCTTTCAGCAAGGGGGTTTGCCATCTTGGAACCAGGAAAATACCAAATTATATTCTAAAAAGCAAACATCTAAAACATTCATTAATTTGATTTCAAAAAATATTTTTGTCATGGTTTACATGCGTTTGTGTAGTGTACATAGAGGTGATTGTATATAATAGCTAAAAATGAAGTCTGTATATTGTGGGAGGCTGTGGGTGTGTAGGGGAGGCTGTGGGGTGAGGGAGCATGTGGGTGTGTGCGTGAATATGTGGGGTGTGTGCGGGTATAGGGTTTGTGGGGGGCGGTGTGTTGGGGGGTAAGTGGGGTGTGTGAGGGGATGTGGGTGTGGGTGCATGTGTGTGGTGGGGTGTGCATGTGGCACTCACCCTATGAACACACAGACACATACACAGACCCTGAGGTATCAGTGCAGCCCTGTGCTCCTGCAGTCCAGCCATGTAGCTGGGAGCCACCTCTTGCTGGAAGAGTGTTGGGGAAGGAAGGCAGGGAAATAGCTGGGGGTGAGCACGGCTGGGATACTGCGTTCCTGCTGGGGCTCCCCCTGGGTCCTACTGCCCCTGGCTCCTGTCATCTTTGACTGGCAGCCAAAAGCAGATAAACGTTTTCTAAATTTTTTAGAGGTCCCACGGGCTGGATCTAGTCCACAGGCTGTATTTTGCCCACCCCTGGTCTAGAGCCTCTCCTGGGGCAGGTAAGCTTTTGTGTGCTCAGACTCCAGGATGGGCCCAGTGGAGGCTTGGAAAGAACCAGGATGACTGTTGTGTGGGCCAAGATGTGCATTTATCTCCGAATATGTAATCCTAGATGCCTGCAGCAGGCTGACATCAGTGTCAGGCACTGGTAAAGGCTGAGAGCCATGGAGAGATGGGAAGTAGAAATAGAAGCCCTTATCTTGGTATGCCTCCTCAGTAACAGCTGGACAAAGGTAGCTATCACTTTCCTCAGCAAAATCTTAGGAGAAAAATTCCTGAAGAATGGGGAAGGAGTGCGTCCTTCAGGGGTTGGTGCTTGGTCCAGTGCTTTTCAACATCTTTATCAATGATTTGGATACGGGTGTGATGAGCTCAATGGCCAAGTTCACAGATGACACCACGTTATGGGGAAGCATGGTCACACTTGAAGATAGGCTGCAGATACAGGCGGATCTAGACAGTCTGGCAAGTTGGGTGGATTGGAACCAGATGAAGTTCAATGTCAAGAAATGTAAAGTGCTCCCCATGGCGAGAAACAGTCCCCTACCCACCTACAGGCTTGGCAATGCCAATCTGACCAGCACTACTAATGAAAGGGACCTGGGGGTAATAATAGACCACAGTATGAACATGAGATGGTAGTACGATGCTGTAGCCAGCAGGGCAAATAATACTCTGGCATGCATCAATCCATGCATCTCCAGCAAAACCAAGGAAGTGATTCTTCCACTCTACTCAGCTTTGGTGAGACTTCAGCCGGAGTACTGTGTCTAATTCTGGGCTCTGCACTTTAACAGGGGCATGATAAAGCTCAGGAGAGTCCAGAGGAGGGCAGACCATATGATCACAGACTTGCACAGCTAGCCATATAAGAAAAGGTTGAGGGACCTGGGACTCTTCAGCCTGAAAAAGAGAAGGCTGAGAGGGAACTTGGTAGCAGCTTACCGCTACACATCAGGGGCAATACATCAATGGCTCGGTGAACAACTCTTCACCAAGGCACCCTTGGGGAAAACCAGGAGTAATGCTTACAAACTCCTAGAAGACCGTTTCAGGTTCAACATTAGGAAAAACGTCTTCATAGCTAGAGTGTCCAGACTGTGGAATAAGCTCCCTCAAGAGGTGGTGCAATCGCCTACACTGGAAATCTTCAAGAGGAGACTGGATGGTCACCTTGCTGAGGTCACCTAACCCCAATTGGGGGCTGGACTCGATGATCTTCCAAGGTTCTTTCCAGCCTCACAATCTATGAATCTACGAAAACGTTGATGAACATGTTGAAAAGCACTGGCTCAAATATTGAAACCTGAGGGATGTCACTGGTCACTTTTCACCATGTAGACTCAGTTCCATCTATTAATACTCTCTGGGTCCTACCTTAGAGCCAGTTACCTAGCCACCAAACTGTAAAGTAGTCGAGGCAGTATTTTCCCAATTTTACCAAGAGGACATCATGACAGACTAAGTCAAAGGCCTTTCTGAAGTCCAAGTATATGACATCAACATCATTTCCCTTATCCAGGTGATGAGTTACCTGATTGTAGATGGAAATGTGGTTGGTCAGGCATGACCTGCCTGCAACAAAGCCATGTTGGCTGTCCTTTAGAATTCTACCTTCTGTTAGCCTATCAGTAATGGATTCTTTGATAATTTTTTCTAGGATTTTACCAAGGATTCCAGTCAAACTTCCTGGCCTGTACTTCCCTGGGTCCTCCTCTCTCCCTTTCTTGAAAATAGGCACCACATTTGGCCCTCTTCCAGTCTTCTAGGACTCCTCCTGAGTGCCATGAGTCCTCAAATAGCTTTGCCATAGGTCACGCGATGATACCTTCTCAGGCTGTGGGCTCCCTGGTCCTTGTTCTCACCCCTCTAAGCTATTGGCTATCTAGACCTATTTCTGCCCCTCCAGAGAAACTCTGGGCTCCCTGGCCCCTATATGTGCCTTGAGCTTGATCCCTGGCAGAGCTCAAGGCAGTCACAGGCCCCTCAGGCACTAATGGGACCTCCAAGCCACCCCTTTCTAGTCCCACCCAAAAACCCCCGTCACAACTCAAACCAAAAATATAAGCACTCTGGCTATAACTAAACCTTTGCCTCCCCCCACACTCCAGGCTGTATACTAAAAAGTGCTCCCCAGCCTTGGGCCTTCATCTGCCACTAGCCCCCATCCCCTTCACTTTCTGTCTCCAGGAATAGCATGCTCACAGTCCATCAGCAGCAGGCAGCTCCCCATAGACCTCCCTTCTCTTCAGCTTCCAGGGCCAGACTGTTTGCTCTGGCTCTGTCTTTGGTTTATATGCCCTAGAGCCCTGCCCCCATCCAGTCATGTGACTCCTTGGGCAGCCAGCAGGTGCTCCCTTAACATGCTTGGCTTACCAGCCTGCAGGATGACCTACAGCAGCAAAGCTGGCATTGCATTTGTTCTCTTGCTGCTTCCCCAGGTTACTCTCCTGTGCTACTTCACATTTAAAGGGCTCTGGCCACCTATCACTCTATAGCTAGGCCCTCCTCTTTACTACCTGAGTGCAACTTGCCTCCATTTTCTCTCAGTGACAGGAACCGTAGGTTCCCTGTTATAGCACCCTGCTTGTTTAAAGACAGACAAGTCAGGAAGGGTGTCTCAGGGATCCAAGATGCCCTCAGCTACTGGCACAGGGCCGGTGTGCACAAGTTCCTGTCCTGTACTGGGCCACACATGCAGGACACATGTATTCTTTCCTGCATGGGAAAGATGCACCAGAAATGGTGCTCAGCTTGGGGGCCCTCACTGTAGTAATCACCAGGTTCAGTAAACACAGGCATATGTGAATGAGTAGAACTAAACTATTAATATGAAACACTATAACCAAAAGGAAACGTGAATACATCCTGCTTACCACCAAACAACTTCAAGGTAAACACACTATTCCAACTTTTCTGAGCCTAGTCTACATATAAAATTAACTTTTCCAAACAGGACATTTTACCACACCTTCAACTCTCCTATGGAATATGAACTTTAATTTCTACCCAGGATAACTTTTACAATCTTTTTCTCTGATGCCTGATGATGGGTTCATGTACCCGAAAGCTTGCAATTAAAGAATTTTTTGCAAAAATCTAGTTGAACTAATAAAAGATATCACCTCTACCACGAGTCCTGATTGCTTTTAGAACTAAACTATGAACTTTATTTGTAGAGCAGTAGACAACCTCTGCATACCTTTTCTTCCTCTCTCTTACATGCTAACTTCACTCAGAGACTATCTCCCAATTTCCAACCTCTGCAATCTTTTAAGTAAGGGAGTTTCTCTAAATTATAACTTCTATCATTACAGTCACCTTATACAAGGGCCAGAAAAAGCTTTACAGGAGATGATAAATTTTGTGCTAAGAGAAATGACCCTAAGGACAGCTTTGGGTGGGGGAATGATCACTCTAAATTCAAGCAGTGGAGTCCTGTTGAGGTGGGGGGCTGTTTGACCAGGATCAAATCAGGAGCCAATGGACTTCCCTTAACCAAAGGCAAGCACAGCTGCTGAACTAGGGGAAAGGTCTGGTGAATACGCCCAGGTGCCCACAGAGCTACTTGCCATGGCTTTTCAGTCACTGTCAACAACTCTGAAGCCCTCATATATCCAGCAAAACTAATTTGAGACTTACACTTATGCAGCTATGCAACATACCGCCAGACAGCTGCATGGTTCTGATGCTGAGGAATCAGCCTATCTGCTCTATTTCTTCCCTGTCTGGGACACCAAACAGGGTCCCTGCTATAAAACCATTTCCCACTAGCACCTGCAGACATAGTCTGAAGTCAAGCAAGGGGTGACCATCCCAACAAGAAGCGAGGGGGGCAGGAGTGCCCGTAAGACCCACTGGCTCACCAGCAGTGTACAGGAATGCCCAATTGCCAAAAAGGTGGCGTACAACTGGTGGAAGAGGGGGTGCTATCTCCAAAGAGGAGTATACCTCCTCTGCTCGGGCCTGTAGGGGGGCTGTCAGGAAAGCTAAGGCGGACATAGAG
>NW_017729029.1:5685821-5686130 GCF_001723915.1 Gavialis gangeticus
TTCAGGAGGGATGTGGACAACATTGAAAGAGTCCAGAGGAGGGCCACCCGCATGATCCAGGGACAACAGGGCAGACCCTACAAAGAGAGACTGCGGGACCTGAACCTGTTCAGCCTTCACAAGCAAAGGCTGAGGGGGGACCTGGTGACCATCTATAAACTCAGTAGGGGGGACCAGAAGGGTTTGGGAGAGACCTTGTTTCCCCTAGTGCCTGCTGGCATAACAAGGAATAATGGCCACATGTTGTTGGAAAGCAGGTTTAGATTAGACATCTGTGAGAACTACTTCACAGTCAGGGCGGCTAGGATC
>NW_017729029.1:5691130-5693740 GCF_001723915.1 Gavialis gangeticus
ACTTCCAAGGGAAGTGGAACTGGCTCCTACCCTGGGGGTCTTTAAGAGGAGGCTTGATGCCTACCTAGCTGAGATCATTTGAGCCCAGTTTTTTCTCTTGCCCAGGCAGGGGGTTGGACTTGAAGATCTACAAGGTCCCTTCTGACCCTACTTCTATGATTCTATGATTCCTCCAGTTCCTCACCTCCTGCATAGGAGTTTAGAGTGGGGGTAGTCATGAGTGATTGGTGCCTCTTGAATCTGGGAGGGCACCCACGGAAGCTGCAGACCCTGTTAGGGGGGCACCAGCCCTACCGACAGCATCAGTGTTGGCCATTGGGGGGGCACTGGCCCCATCAGCGGGGCCTTACCAGTAGCCTATGGGGGTAGGGAAAGTAGTACATCAGAGCCCCAACCCTGCTGATTTCCCAGAGAAGGGCCATAGCCAGTGCTGACTCATCCAGGTGAAGAGCTATCCTGTTTGTAATGCATTGCATTAGAAAGGTAGGGATTGATGAACTGGTTAGAGCAGACTCTTTGGAAGGTAGGCTTCTTCTTAAAACAGTGGCTAGTACCACATGACCAGAGAGAGGTAGTCAGCTGTATTAGTCTGAAGTCAAGCAGAAGCAGAGTAGAGTTGCACCTTATAGGCTAAATAAATTAGAGATGCATATAGCATAAGTTATTATGAGCTGAAATTCACTTCATCACATGCTGTGCAAGGACATGCACAGAGCAGTGTATAGAATGGAAAAAGATTTGAATACAAAAGGTAGGTAGGGAAGGGGTGAGGAGAGAAGAAGGGGAAGAGGACAGTGCTGGGAGTGGCTTACAAGCAAGGAACACATATAAATAAAAAGAGGTCACAAAAGCTAATTCAGCTGGAGATTGCCCAGCTTGAACACCTCAGATACATAATAATGACCTCCAGCCCCTTCTGGAAAAGGATAACCATCTCAAGGTAGCCATGGGAGAGAAAACTATCTTAGCTTATAAGCCGGCCTTCAACCTCAAATGGCATCTCTCAAGCAATCACCTACTTAAGTCCTCTTCTTAACAAGGCACCAGACCTTGCAATGGACTCAGACGCCAGCTGTGTCCCAACATCATCATAGACCACATCCTCACAGGACCAAGTAACACAGATTATAACTTCTGAGGTTCATTCACATGCAGCTCTACTAACATCTAATACGCACTATCCCCTGCTTACAATTCCCCTCTGCTATTTGCATTGAACAGACTGGGTGATCCCTATATAACAGAATGAATGAACACTGGTCTGCTAGCAGCTCCAGAAAGACACGCAGGCATGTGGCAAAACACCCTCACCTTCCTGGAAGCATGAAATGTCTTCAGCTTTGCTGACCTGTGCAATGGGGCTCCGACCTTGAGTGGGGCAGCATCTTCTCTTACTCAGTGTGCACAGCATAATGATTACTGCGCTCAACAAATGCAAGCATTCAAGAACTAAACAATAAACTTTATTGTGGACCAGTAGGCAACCTCTGCAGACCCTTGATCTAACTAACTAGCTAGCTAGCCGCCTCCTAACTGATGGACCATGTCCCAATTCCCTCCCGGTAGGGAACATCTCTAAATATAACTCCCATTACTACATGGAGCACCTGGCACAATGGGGCCCTGATCTCAACTGAGCAGGAACCATCCCCTGGCACAAAGGATTCCCTAGGCATTCCTGTAATGCAAATCATTGCTTGCTTATTGTTGTGGTAGTAGTAGTTTGCCTTCTCTATGGAATACGGCAGCTTTCACAGACACTGTACCCACTAATAAGAGCACTAAATGAGCAATGAAGAAACGTCAGAAAGGGACAGGCCTGGGAAAAAAATATGATGGAGGGAACCAAGGTACAAGCTCCCAACTCCAGCACAGCAACAGCTTTTTCTCTGTCCTGAAAAAACTGTGCACAGAGCCAGGGCTAGGGACAAGCTGGCACCACAGAAAGCAAAAAGAGAAACCAATCCTTGGAGCTCAGCTTGGAGGAGACAGAGCATCCTTCTAAGGATTCTGAAATAGGGGAGCCAGTGAGGTGAGAGACACCGTGTGTGTGCATGTGTGAGCACACAAGAGTGTGCGAACAAGGAAGCAAGCAAAAGGGGCTGTTGAGAGAAAAAAGGAAAGTGAAAGAGACTTTGCGTGCATGCAGTGAGAGGGAGCAAGGGCTCTGTACCTGTGTATGGGGGAGAGCAAGTGGGACCGTGGTGCCACGTGCCAGAGGGACAGGAAGTGAGAAGTGCTGTGTGTGTGTGAGAAAGAGGAGAGTTGGACTTGGTGTTGGCCACGGGCGATGACCTGGTGAGGGGGCTGCGGGTGCTTGACCCCCTGGGCGACAGTGACCACTGCCTGCTTGAATTCACCATTCAACGCAAGGTTGCAAAGGCAAGCAGTCAGGTGGTGGCCCTAGATTTTAGGAGGGCAAATTTCAACGAGCTAAGAAGGATAGTTGGAGAAGCGCTGAAGACTCAGACGGGAGGGGAGCCGGGTGTCCAAGGGGGGTGGTCGCTCCTTAAGGAGACGATCCTCCAAGCCCAGAGGAAGGTAATCCCCAGGAGGGTCAAAGGGGGCAGGAGAGCATATAAGCCTCCATGGCTCACTAAAAACATCCGG
>NW_017729029.1:5694111-5697337 GCF_001723915.1 Gavialis gangeticus
GAAGGTTTAAGCTGGACATCAGGAGGCGCTACTTCACGGTCAGGGCGGCTAGGGTCTGGAACCAGCTTCCATGTGAGGTGGTGCAGGCTCCCACCCTGGGGGTTTTTAAGAGGAGGTTGGATGACCACCTTATTGGGGTCATTTGACCCCAGTGCTCTTCCTGCCATGGCAGGGGGTCGGACTAGATGATCTGCTCAGGTCCCTTCTGACCCTAGAAACTATGAAACTATGAATATAAGAAAAAAAAGAGAAGGAGGGATTCTGTCTGAGAGAAATGAGGCTGAAAGGAAGTAAGGCTGCTGCTGTTGGAGTGTGTACACGAGATAGGTGGGGGCTTTGTGCGAGTTTCAGAGGATGAAAGCATGAGACACAGCATGAAATGGGAATTGTGCCAGAGGGGACTGTGTGCATGAGACTAAGGAAGCATGCAGGGGATGTGTGTGTGTAAGAAGTGGCTTATGCAAAAAGGACTGAGGGAGATTCTGAGTGCATTTGTATCAGGGAGCAGGGAAGAGAGGGAGGAGGGGAGACTGCAAGAAACTCACTTGATGTGTGCATGAGGGAGGAATGAAGAGAAAAAACAAGAGGAACCCTGTAAGAACACAGGGGATTCTCTGTTCATAGGGGTGCAGCCTGAGGTGAGTGCAGACATGGCTACAGGTGGTGATGCTTGAACGTGGTATCCAGTGAGAGGCAGAATACACCAGCAGCAGCATTGCAGGGAACAACCTGGTGACAGCAGGCCAGTGAAGAGGTCCTAGGAACTGTCACTGGGATGAACCCAAGCTGGGAGCAGGGGTTATGCTGTAATCAGTGCACGAGGTAGATGGGACGATGGGGAATACTGGCAGTTTCTGCTGGTAGCTGATCAAATGGGTTCCCATCTAGTCATCCCTCTTATGCAGAGAACCTAAGGGGACCCTTATGTTCCTGACATCACAAGCAAGCTGTGGACAAAGTCAATTCAGGATTGAGAGCTGCAGTGTAGATTGTATGCACTTGTGCTCATGTAACCAGGATAGTGTTCAAGATAGGCTTCTGAGGAAAGGACTGACGTTCAACTAGGCCTTATGGCACTCCCAGGGGAAGTTCATGGATGGCAGGTAGGGGTACCAGCCCATAAGTCTCTTCAGCCATTCGCAGGCATCACTTTGGAAAATGGCTCTGGATCTAGCTGAGGGTGGGCTAGGCCCCCATTATGAGGACAGCAGGTTTATCTTCTCCTACCTTACTCTGGCATGAACAAGAAGATGAGCCAGACAGGAGCTGAATGCTCCCCCAAGCACCTCAGGCAATGTGCTATGCTCCACATTTGGGGTGGTTTTGCCCACACATTTGCCTTTCTTCCACACACAGGACAGCTGCCTCCAAAATCCCTTTGGCTTTAGGGTTCAAGAGCTAGGAGCCAGAACACCCTCATATTCTAATGTTACCTCTTCCATACCAATGTCCATTTAAATTTCTATGCCTAACCATGCCAATAAAGGAAAGCTACTAGCATTTCCCTCCATTAAGAGATAGCAGAAGCTGCACAAGGTTATGTCAGGCAGAACAGGAAACAGAAGCCAGGTTTATAGGACAGCAGCCAATATTCATCCACTGCATCATTCTGTGTTTTAGAGAATGGCAGTACTATATACTTGTACCCACCGGCCCACATTCATCTCCAAAGGCCACAATGGAATTGAGGAATTCTAATCCCCAAGAAGCTAGGCCTGTCTAGCAAATAGCTATATAAGCCATGAATCAAGTCTATATATGCCATAAACCTCACCAGCAAGTGCTCAGCAGTAAGGGTAAAATGTATTCCTTTGTGTTTAGTAGTACAGTGTTTCATACTCTCTTGATCAGGAGTCTTGTGATAGCTGCAAAAGTAAAGGTAATTAAAGAAAGCATAGCCTTGCCCTAATCTCCACAAAAGGAGGTGACGTTGTCAGCCCTACATTTCAGCCACCTTTACCCCTAGGTAGCTCATTGGATAGGAGGTTGAATAAGCCCCCGAGATGCTCTGGAAGTGGGGACTAAGTAAAATCCCATTACCCTCAACCGTGATAAAACCAAGGTCCTTCCCATCTGCAGCCAGTCACCCTCCCAACTGACCTACGCCGCTCCCTTTGGAATAACTGTGGTTCATCTTTAAAAATTCTAGCTCCAGGAGTTATAGCATCATAAAAAAGCTTTAAGTTTTCATTTTAAATTAATAAGCAATTACCAACCAAGAGTTGCAAAGTAAAGCTAGAAACTAGTAATTCAGATCTAAAGCAATCAAAACACCAAAGACTAAGAGAAACTCACTAAAGAAAACCATTTTCCCCATATCAGGATTGTAATACTCATTTCAAGGTACAGCCCAGCTCATCTTTCCTGAATGCCCAGGATGTGATACCACCCTCTCTGTTAGCCCATGACATGTCCAATACTCCTGTTTATTTGACCCACACCTCAAGCACTTCCTGCCTAATCCTGCCATCTCTGCTATCCTACAGCTCACTCTGCCCTTTATGAGTAGCATCCATACTGGCCATACTGGATCTCCATTATCACATGCCTCAACCTGCTTCCCTTGACTTTCCCATGACCCAGTTCCTTCCAATGTCATTTTCTAAAGGGCCAGAGCTAGAATCATTTCACCCACAGGTAATCAAGCTTTGGCCCTGCAAAGGCCCTGTGGGGTTTCTAGCGCTTGCCCAAGTGACATTCTGACAATCAACCGACCGGTTGCAGTCAGTCTTACCTTGGACCTAGTGGTCCAGCAGGCAATGTTACAGCTTGATCCAAGCAGCCAGGGTCCTTCACATCTCTATAGGCCCTGCCAGCAAATGAAAGATGTGGTTGATTGTACCACAGGTCATGTTACAATGGGCCAACAGCTCCCCTTGGCTGGCCTTCCACTTACCATTTCTTCCCAGTAAACCAGCTGAGGCCAAGTTATGAATCACTGAAGCCAGACGGCATCCTGAAAAGGCACCAGCACAGACCATGTAGGCTCAGAATCATAGAATCAATGAGTTGGAAGGGACCTGGACAGATCATCGAGTCCGATCCCCTGCCATGGGCAGGAAGGAGCACTGGGGTTGGGAGGGGTCATAAGACCCCAGCCAGGTGCCTGTCCAGTCTCCTCTCGAAGATTTCCAGGGAAGGTGAGAGCACCACCTCTCTGGGAAGCCTATTCCAGGCTCTGGCCACCCTTACAGTGAAGTAGTTCTTCCTAATGTCTAACCTAAAC
>NW_017729029.1:5702337-5729136 GCF_001723915.1 Gavialis gangeticus
GAACTGGACACAGTACTCCAGCTGCGGCCTGACCAGCGCTGCATAGAGGGGGAGCAAGACCTCTCTGGACCTGTTAGTGATGCCAAATGTGGCACTGCCATGGAAACGCCCCAAACCAAGCTGTGCAGACTTGGGAGGTGACATCTTCAAGGAAACACGCCCATTCAGGTTGCACAGACTCTAGATACAGCCCCTTCACAGAAATGTTCTTGCTCAGGCAATTAAGGCTCTGCATAGAGCATCTCCATGGAAATGTACTTTCTCTGGCTCTGGATACAGCATCTCCATGGAAACATTACCACCTGGGCTGTGTGTAGAGGTGCATGTCACCATGCATGGAGGATACAAGTTATAGGAGCATACAGTCAGCTTTCATCAGACACCTCCAAAATTAAGTGTTCATCCCTGCCAGGGAGTCTGAGAAGATTCTGAAGATCTGACCCAAGAACTCAAGAGGCCAGAAAAGAACCTACATTTATTACTTTTACCAAATTTCAGGATATGTGAAGTGAGCTTGATGCAGCTGGGCAGAAGCCTATGCTTTGGCTCCAGCCTTGCCACTGGCCACACAAAGAATCTTTCTGGATACTCAGAACATAACTGTGGTTTCTTCTTTTTGAATTTTATTTCCTTCACCCAAAGAACATCATCCTCAGCTGCTGGTCTGAAAGTTACATGTCCTTTTAGCCTGCCAGTGATAATGTTATGTTCTGTAGAATACAGGACCTCCCCATTTGGGTCAGTGGCATGATTGTGGACTACATGGTAGGATGTTCTGGTCTGAGAGGAGGGCTATGGGAGAGATCTAATTCCAAGACTTCTCCTTTCAGAGTGGTCTTGCCATGTTCCTCTTTTACAGAGGAAGAACAAAGGATGGTTGAGAGCACAGAAAAAGACTCTTAGGCAACACCAGCAGTAAAAGGAACCCAGAAACAATGAGGGTATTTCCCTCAGATGCAGCAGCAATGTACAAGACCCCTATGACAACTCTCCAGAGGTTGAAAAATGGCAGGGCTCTCTTTGGAAGCCATGACAGCAGAGGTGAGGGGGTACCATGGATATAAAAGAACCTCCCCATGTTCAATATAGCTCCAAATCACATCTGAGAGATGGATGAGAGCTGAAGAAAGAGCATGTGCAGAGTGCCCAGGCAGAGGCAAGCAGAGAAGCCCTGTCACTCCCATCTACAGTGCAGCCACAGAGCAGGGTTAAAAGGTCTCTCCCTCCAGACACTGTCCAGCAGGCAGCCAGATGCATGTCCTCCATGCCACTCTTACACACCAGACATTTGCAGTGCAACCACCTCTCGAGGACCAACTGTCTATGCAAAGCATGACTACATGTATTATAGACCTGTGAAGCAACCACCTTCCCTTGTTTACCACTCACTTGTACAATGACTGTGTGTACCATGCAAAAACAGCAAGGCCACTTTCCCACTGTAGCTCCCGTGTGGGCTAAATGTGACCCTTTCCCGTGTTTCCTCTCTGGCTATACATGTGAAGAATGACCATATCTTCCCCCACCTGTACAGTATTCCTATATCCCCATGTACTACCTGCCCTCAGCTACCCAAAACACCTCCATTTCTCCCCTTTAATGTAGGCATTCAAGTTGCTTTCTTTCCCTTTAAATAGAGGAGAATTTTAAGCAGTTTGGAAATGGGGTAGGGCTGTGGAAGGGGTTTCTTCATTTTCTGGGGTCAGCCTTTCTGCATCTAGAAACAGGAAATGAAACCTGTTCCTAGCTCTAGCTGCCCATGTGGCTGGCCTAGCCCAGAAGCCACATGCATAATACCTTGTTCCATGTCCCATCTAAAACAAGGCAACAGACTTGGTGGAAGCTTCCTCTAGTAAACATTTTCCCCACTTGCAGTGATGGGGAATGACTCAATGCCTGCAGTTCTTGTCCTATTTCCCAGAGCCATTAGATAGAGATAGGAAAGGCAGCAGAAAAGGCCTGGCCAGGAGAAAGGAAAAAAGCATCCTGCAGACCAGAAAGGAGATGGAGAACTCAGAAACAGCCCACTCTGACTGTTTCTCATACAAAGAAATTTGGTCCAATGGGTCCTTTAGAATAAGTACTTTCTGCCCACGCATAAGTCCTCTCCTCAGGAGCCATGGATAGATGACCACCAGCTGAGTCTCCCCCTTTTGACATGCAGCCAAGGTTAGAATGCCAAAGTGTGGCTAGATCAGACAAACCATGTGAAAAAAAAAATTGCAGCTGTACCTCCTACTGTGGGGCTGCCCCACAAGCAGTGCCCAGGCCAGCTGTTCAGGAAATGTGTCAAGGCCTGGGGACTTCACAAGGAGGAAAACTGGAGAGGACAGCTGACAGCCAAGCAGAATCTGTGACTGACACCCATGCAAGGAACCAGGTGGCAGGTAAGAGCAGGGAGGTTCAAGTCCAGCTGCTCAGTCTCAACTGCCATCACCATTACATGCCTCTCAGATCATAGCCTCCCAAGCAACCCACCAACACCTGGAGAGAGATGGCCCCCTCCTACAGCATAACAGTGCCTCTACCCCAACTGCACTGAAACGAACACCAGCTAGAGCTTTACCTGGTGGCTGGTGCAGCCCAGCCATGATACTGCAAGGCCAACTGCTCCTTTCAGGAAGTTACAACCATACCAGGGTGTGAACACATGCTTTCTGCTAGCAACCAAGCTCCACTCTCTCATTATAGCTTAATCCAACTCCTAACCTCCATTTCAGCCTGCTTGGAAGGGGCTGGGGCAAGGCAGAGATGGCACAGAGGAACCTGCATGTCAGGACTTTTACTAGGAAAGAAGCTCACATTCAGGAGGAAGAGGGTAGGGTCCCCTATCCTCAAACAAGGATGTTTCAGCCTGATATTTCCACAACAGCTCCTAGTACAAGCCAGTGCCTGACTGTGCAGTCCAGAGGTAGCCACCCTTACTCTTCCTGCTAAGGGTGGCAATGCCATTCAGAGGTAGTATGGGCCCCTCCAGCCTGACTGTGTCTTATCAAACTTTCTTGCGAGGGTGCTGGTGGAGGCGTTTGGCCTGCTGGGGTGTCAGCTCCATTGCAGGCTTGGCTTTGTGAGTGGACGTGGTGCTCTGAGAGGCAACATCCTCATTGGAGATGGGCTGGATTATGTGGCCTGGCTGGGTGATGAGGTGTGGGGCGGTCAGCTTCTGGAAGGCATGCTGTGTGTTCCACGTGGGCCCTATTGGTGCCTGGATGCTCCGCTCAAACTGTTGGTGGCTGTCAAAAGGGAACGGGAGTTCATTGACCTGTTGTGAGGAGGAGAAAGAGAGGGACTCAGCTCAGTGTATGCCCCATACTCTCTGCATCCTGGTACCTGGCTGTGAGTGGTCCCACAAGGGCCACCTGGGTAGTGCGGGGCTGCTAGTGTACTGTGCTGGGAACAAGGGGCTGCCAGTAAGATGGCATTGATAACTTGTTCAAACAAGACACCTTGCTTCTCACACTCCTATCCAGCACCCAAAGCCAACATCAGCTGTCACTCCTGGTCTACACGCAAGATAAGGACACCTGTGATGCTGGCTGGGCAAATGAGACAGGGAAGGTGACCAAGAAGCCATGCATTAAGTGCTGCTCTGATTGTCCCTGGGCTATAACTGCAGCTAGGAACCTTCTGCTTCTCCTCTGCAGGCAGTCAAAAATCAGGAAGTTTTGCAGGGGTTGGGCATGGGCAGGACTGATTAGCACCTGCCACAGCAAACTATTCAGTGGGTACTGATACCACTGCGGTTCTAGCCGTCCCCACTGCAGGGACAGACAGATGTCCTTCGGTCTAAACCACTTCATATGCAGGGTGAGTCTCTGGGACAGGCCAGTGGGGTTAGGCAGGTTCTTCAAACCTGGTGCGCTGCAGCTAGGATGTTGCGCTTTTGGCTGATGATGACATGAGGCAGATGCCGATCTTTCCTAGGGGGCCCAGGTGGCTGCTTGATGAGGAACCTGAGAGAACAAGACATTTTAGCTTGCAGAACCCCTGTGTACCAAGGACGTTGTGAGAAAGAGTCTGGGCCTTGCCCACACGTACCTCTTCCTTTTTTTGGTGCTGGGTTTCAGTCCTGTGCCACTCCACTCACCCCAGCCAGGGAGCAACAGGTCCAGAGTCTGGGGCTTCCGTTCCTGTTCCACCTTGTTCTTCTCTTTCAGGAAGTCAGCAACAACATCATCTCCTGCAAAGGCCTCCTTGATGACCAGCCTCTGGTCTGTACCTCCTTCCTGCCAGAGAAAGATATCAGTGCCTGTGGCACTCACCAGTCTCTCCAACCCCCATTTATCTCCTTCTATGAGACGAGATTAATATGACTGGACCCAGTCCCCAGCCTTGCTCACCTCATCCTGCACAGCAACAGGCAGGGTGGGGCAGTGGATCATACAGGATTCCCCTGCAAGGACAGCCTGCAGGTCAATCATCTTCTGCTTGGCCATTTTTCTTGTTGTCTGACTGCCTCTAGGTCTGTCCGCTGCCACTGTTGTGTCCTGGTGTGGTTTCTGCTGCTCAGTCCTTGCAGGCTGTGGCGGCTCCTGCTCTTCTGCCCAAACTTCTGAGGCCAGGACATCCATCTCCTCCATAGCACACAGCCGGCCAAGCTGCTCTGAAAGCAAGGGCTCCTCCTGCCTCTGTTCATCTTCCATGTTTATTTGCCCTGCAGCCTGGCTGGGGCTCACAAATTCAGGCAACTCCTCTTCTCTGCTAGCTCCTACAGACAGCAGCCAGAAGGTGAAAACACTGCTACCACTGCCACTCCCAGGCAGCAGAGGCCAGGTGACAACCCCCCCCGCCACCCTGCCCAATGGAGCAGGGCACCAAGTACAAGGTGAGAGGTCCTCAATGAGCCAAATGGGTGAAGGCAATGCTGAGGTTCTCCCCTATATCAAGGGTAACAGCAGCCACAGCCTTTTGCAGTCCATCTTGTGACAGATAATGGCAAGAGGCTCAGAAATTCCCCCACACCCTGTTGGGCCCTGCAGTACTCACCCTGCAGCTCTGGGCTCCCTTTCTGGCAGTGCCACACCCGTCTCTGCTCAAAATCTTGCAGCAGGGCCTCCTCTTCTGACAGCACTGGCTCTTCCTCTCCCTCGTTCTCAGGCTCCTCTGAATCTGTAGGGGCTTTGAGGTCCTCCTGGGTCCCAGAGTCCTTTGTTTCATTGCTGAGTTTGCCCAGCATCCAGGGGTTGGCTACATTTCTGCTAGGCTGCACCTCGTTGAGGGAATCAGGGAGGAGGCCTTCCTCAGCCACACAGACCTCCTTGTTGTCCTCCAGCTCCATGCACACCTTCTGTGTGAGCTCTTTGTTTTTGGCTAGCTGCTCCTGCATAGCCCTGCGGGCCTGAGGGAAAACACCAAGCCTTTCAGAGATAAGCCCAACCTCTTCTCCACACCACACACTCAGCAGCCCTCCCCTTCCCACTACAGCCCCTCACCTCCAGGTCATATTTGCCCATGATGGCCTTGGACCTGGCCCACTTCCCCTTGTTCTGGTGCTTGAGGGTCATCCTTTCCTGAGCAGGGAGGAAGCACATAGAAACAGATATCAGCAAGGGTCTCCTCAGGTAGTAGAACCCCAGCTTGTGGAAGGACCCAGGACTGTCACCTTTATTCTAGCTTTCTCCATCTCATCCAGCTTCAACAAGGCAGCTTCAGGGTTGGATTTCTTAAGCGCCTCAAACTCCTTTAGAGCCTCCCGCCGCTTGTTCTTCTGCAGTAGTCGGTGGAACCTATAAGGCAAGAGCAGAATGGCTGGAGAGTCTCCGCACTATCAGCATAGGTGTTCTGGAGGGCCTTTTCTCAGTAGTGCTTGGCACAGTACCTGCAGTATTAGAGCAAGATGGCAGCCATCAGGGCATGCACTAGCTAGACAAAATCCTTTTGGGGCAGGAAACCAGAAAGCTATGTTGCATGGGGATTTAAAAGTGTTCCTCGCTAGCCTCTTCCTGCCCTGCCCGTGCCTTGCCCTGCAGAGCTGCCTTGCCCCATCAATCACTCTGACCTCTGGGCTGGGGCATATAGACTGTAGGTGGCTGCAATGCCATCAGTGGAATGCTGACCTCCTAGCCAGGTCCTCAATCCTCTCCCCTAAACGGGCAGTGCCTTACTTCTTGCTTTTGATCTTCTTCTCCCGTCGTGCCTTGGCTTCATAGTAGGACTGTAGAGCCCGTGCTTTCTGCAGCTCTGCACGGCGCTGCTGGGCCTGAAAAAATACATTACAGGGTGAGAGCTGTCTCCAGTGGTAAAGTCTGCACAAAGGAGCAGAGCACGTGCACTTACTTCTTCTAGACTCATGGCCTGCAAAGAGGCCTCTTCCCGCGGTGTCAGCAGTGGGTCTGCTGTCAACTGCTGTGTCTTATGAAGCAAACTGAAGATTTCCTGCTCTAGTGGAGTCCGTGCCTTTGGAACAAGAAAGACAAGTAAGTGAGATTGTGTGTGGAATCATGGGCAAGGGCAGCTCCTTCCTTTAGAGCCTTGCTGCCTTTCTACATGTCCTACTCAGAGCTAGCTCCCACCATGGGGGAGCTATCAGCCTTGCTTGCTCCTCCTTGCTCAATCCAAAAGAGAACTAGAGTTGTTTCCATACACCAAAGCTCCAGGGGTAGGAGCAGCCCCACACACAAGCCTCTCCAGGAAGGGCAAGATGTCCCCTCCTCTGCTCTGACCCAAAACAGACAACTTTTCTGTTTTGCAACTCTCAGTCTGCTGGATTAGCACTCCCAAGTGGTGTGCAGAGCTGGGGAGAACAGAGCTGGAACGTTTGCAAGAACCCAACCCTCTTTATAAGACTTCTGGTGAAGAAACAATGTTAGCTTTGAACCAACCGAGCTGGAAACATTCCAGTATTAGTGTGCAGCTGGCTGTCCCCTGCTAAACTATGGGGTGGTACTACTGGGGTCTGCCACAGACTGCAGGTTCAGCTACAGTTCCTGAGGAGAGGAAGAGAACTACTTAAGCTTGGAAAGGCAGGAGCCAAGAAAAAAACCCAGACTCAGTCTCAACCAACACTCCTAAGGTTACAGTCACTAGTGACACAAGGGTAGGGGTGGCAAATGCAGAATGCTAGAACCTCTCTCAGAGAGGCCGCAACACATGTACTCAAAATGGCACCTTTCATTTCCACCAACTCCAAGCTCCAGAACCTGCCATCTTTGGCACAGAGCGCTGCAGCCTCTTAACATGCTCAGTTTAGGAAGAAGATAGTCCCACATTAACTTGACACACAAGCAGTCACTTCAGGATTGAATGGAGGTCTCTGTAGTGGCATCTGGCCAGGACACCCAGGTTACTCATCCGCTGCCCTTGGGAGGGTATCCAGGGATACAGGCAAGTACCAAACAGCCCCATGGAACTCGTCACATCACCAGGACCCAACCCCCTTGCTAGTTCCTAGGTACCATGGGGCCTGCTCTACAGGAACCATGCACTGACTGAGATGATCCATCTGGGAGCACTTCCTCTTCGAACTTGTGGAGCCTTTCTTCTGTGCAAGGAATTTTACAAGTGAGCCCACAGGGTTTGGCAAAACATATGCAATTCCATTTTGTGGCTCAGCAGCCCAAGCTGAGATGCCCCAATGCCCCACACAGGACTGGCAGACAACAACTGGCCAGGGATTCTCATCATGCATTCCTCTGGTCTGAGGACAGCCCTCTGAAGACGCTTCAGCCACTGCGCTATTTTAGGTGGAGGTGGCTAGGACAGAGGCCTGCTGTGGTATTTCCACTGGCTAATACATCCTGGGGGCTGGCATTATCCTTGCCTGCAGTGTGCATGGAGGAGTCTTCTAGAGGACCTCCCTATTTGAAGCAAGAAGTAAGACCCCTTTCTTTCCCTAGGCCAAGAGTTTTTGGGGGGTTTTTTAAAATCATTTTGCTCCAGCAGAGTCAGAATTGCAGGATTGGAGAGGGAAGGAGCTGAAATTTGAAGAAGTCTCACTGGGCAACCCACTAAAGTACTAGTGTTCCAATCATAAGGCAACTATTTGAGTTGATTTAATAAACGATATCAGATTTACCCAAAGAACCTTGCCTGCCAATGATAAGCAGGGATCCTGGTTTTCCCCAATTAAAAACAAAAATCACAAATTCTCTGATAAAACCCCCAAATCCATTATTAAAATTAAAGACCCCCCACAGCCCTGCTGGTGCCCTTCACTGCCCCCCACAGCCTCACCAGCCCTGCTGGTGCCCCTCATCCCCCACAACAGCCACCCCAGCCCCAGACACACATGCAGGCACAGACATAGACATGCAGGCACAGACACAGATATGCAGGAAAGTGTGTGTGGGGGAAACGGAAGGGACTGGGGGGGCCAGACTGAGAAGGGAAAGGAGAGAACGGGGTGGGGAAAGGTAAGCATGGGTGGGCAGGCAGGCAGGGGCGCAGCGATGGCATCTCCCACAGTGCCTTGCCATACTTTCCTTCTTTCGCAGAAAAGGGGGAGAGGGAGGGGTGTGCTGGGCACCGCCAACCCCACACGAAGCACCCCAGCAGCAGCAGTGTGGTGGCGATCACCGTGTGCGAACCCCAGCTCCCTGCAGGAGTGCACACCCAGCTGGTGGTAGATGGGGGCTCAGAGAAAGCATCCTGGGGTGTGGCAGTGCTGGCTGCCACATGCAAATGGCTCCCCAACCACCCCCCACCAGCTGGGCGGCATGTGTGGGGCCCACAAAAGGGCACGGCTGCTCTTGCCCCACTGGCCCTGCTGCTGGGAGTGGGCACAGAGAGCAAGCTGAAGTGGGGGGCGGGGAGGTGCCACAGTGTGTCGTGTGGGGCTGGTGGCGCCCAGCACGCCCCTCCCTCTCCCCCTCATCTGCGCACAGATGAGAAGACTCTTCCTTCTCTGCCCATCCAAGCTGGTGTGGGGAAGGAAGCCAGATAAAATTTAGCTGAAGGTCTAGTGTCAGGCACCAGCACTGAGAGCAGATTTTAGGTTCTTAATCATTCAAGGATTTACAAAGGAGGAGGAAGCTGCAGGGGGTAACAACAGATTTGTCCCGTTCCTTCATTCTCCAGCGAGGCCCTTTTCAGCTGTAAAACAATCATGTTTCAAAGCATCAAAGAGGTTAAGGATAGAGATTTATAAACACTGGTCTGGGGGAAACAGCAGGCTCTAAATAAGGCTGAGCTCCAGAAGTGTAAGCAAAGCTCAGAACTAGACCCCTCTGCCCATCCTTCATGTACTGTATGGCCCAGTACCCTGTGTGAAATACTGTGCATCATGCACAAATACAAAGGGGCTAGAACACGGGGAACTTCAACTGTGGGCAACCTATCTGAGGGTGCCCACCCTCACTTTGCACTTGCTGGTCACACCTTCTGGGAACTGCTTTACTGACCAGGGGCCCAAAGGAAAGACCCTGGGACTGTGTGTCCTGGGAGGGACCCAGACAGGGAGAAGAGAGCTCCACTTATTGTTCACTGCATCAGACCTTCCCCAGAAGCATAGGATGGGGCAATAGACTGAAAACCAAACACAGGTCTGAGGTGAAACTTGACCACAAAATCAAGCCAAGATTCAAGAAGCCCCTCCAGATTGGTATCAGGTAAAAACGATCACTCAAAAGGGTCCAGATAGTTATGCTAGGGCTTCACATCTCCAGTCCCCATGGCAGCACTCACCTGCCAGCTAGTCACCCTCTCTTCAATGGGGGCAACTGTCACTCGTTCCTGCTTCAGGGGGAAAACCAGCTGCTCTGCCCGTCGGTTCTGCAACACCACTTGGTCCCACTTGGTGATGGCTTTCGAGGTTTTATCGTAGGCAGCCTCTCTCACAACCTGCAGACACAAAGGGACTCATGAGGACACAACAGGACCCAGGCCTAAGAAGCAAGGAAATGCAGCTGGAACTGCCACAGACAGAGAAACACTTGTAGTTCAGACAGATACAGGGCGAAGACCAATCACTGCTGCTGACTCCAAGTGGAAAAATACTAGGGGTGCACAATACTGAATTTTTGGGTTGATACCGACAGCCAACTTTTAGCGAGCCATATCAGCCAATACTGATCCGATTCCAATATGCAGCTGGGAAGCATGGACAGTGGCGTCCAGCTGGTAAGTCTGTTGTGGTGGGAAAGGGCAAGGGAGGGGCAGATCGAGGCCCCTGCGGTGAGGAAGGGAGTGGGGCTGGCACTACAGTCGGAGCAGGGCGGAGAACAAAGCCGTGAGCAGCTCGTCTGGAAAGCAGCAGGTGGGGGGTGGAATGGCTCCCGCTACTGCACGCACCCTGGGAGGGCATGTGCCCCCTAATTTGCATGCAGATAGAGGGTAGGCTGCGGGGGCACCAAGCTCTTCCTGTCAGTAGGTCTGGGCCAGGGTTGCGCTCGGGGAGGGCAGTGATGGTGCTGCGAGGGAACTGTTGGGGGGGCCTGCAGCCACCCCAAAATTCACCATAGCCCCGCTCCCAGCGCCACTGCCACCCACCCCAAGCACAGTACAGCCCAGCCACCTGCCAGGAAGAGCCCAGCACCACCCTGGCCCTAGAGACAGCCCACCCTCACCCTGCATGTGAATCCCGGCACATACCCCCCATACTGTCCCAGGGCACATGTAGTGGCAAGAACCGCCCCCCACGAGCCACTCATGGCTCCATCCTCTACTCCACCCCAGCTCAACCTTCCCTCCCCGAAGACTTACTAGTCAGACCTGGCTACTCTCCACGCTGCCAGGCTGCGCTCATGGCAGCCTGTATGCTGCGCTGCGGTTGCACATGCACAGGGCATTTACCGGCCACATCAGCCATAAAAAGCCATCTGCTGATACAGTCAATTTCCCTTATACTGGTGCCGATCTGATATGGGACTGATGTATCAGTGCACCTCTAAAAAAATACCAAGGACCCCCAGCCATGCAGAACCCACTGCTGCCCCACCCACGCAACTGCTTCTTGTCACTGATGCTCCCTCCTTCCCAGTTAGATGTCCAACCCCCCCACCACCCTCTGCCCATTCACTCACCCGCTGTGCTTCCTTTTTGCTGAGGGGCAGCTCCACAGCTTTTTTCTGCTTGACTCTGTTCAGTTGCTTCTTCACAGCACCCAGCAAAGATGAGGTCTTGATAGGCCCTAGTAGCTCAGACAAGATCAGCTTCTCTCCAGCACCTGACAAAGGACCAATAAATCAGAGCAGGTAGGATACCATGGAAAATTCCTGGCAGAAGGCACCTAAAGCCACCACCTGCCACAGTAGCAAAGAAAGCTTCCTGTGCTCAACCCTACTAAGACAGCACACTGCAGCTGCAAGCAGGACTCCACACTACTAACACAGAGCAAATATATAAAAGATCTAATCAGGCTGAGGAAGCCCTTGGCCAGGGCCCTGGAACAAGGTTCAGCCTCTGTTTTCTCTTCACCAGAAGGATCTCACCTTCACAGCTGACACTGAACTCGGACACCTGTGCACTCGCCTCAGTGCGCTCAGTCAGCTTCCGCCTAAATAAGAGAGAATACACAAGGCCCATGTCACAAATGCAACCCACATATCACCCCACAAACTTGTTCTACCAGCAGTGGAAGGACTGAGTTGGATAAGAGGAGCCCAGAACAATGGGAAGCAACCTCTTTCTCTCTCTCTCAGGGTTCTGGAGAATGGCCAATAACCCTCCATAAAAAGCACTTTAGCCTCCTGATGATTGACTAGCGGCCCCAACACTCACCGGTTCCTGCCAGCAAGGGAGCTAACTGCCTCCAAGAGCTGACGATGCCTCCTCTCCTCATCATAAGCCCCCTGGTGCACAGAAGGAAATGTGGTTAGTGCAGCCAGAAAGAACTGAGGCTAGGGGAGGGACCATGGGATCAGATATTGAGTGCCTTCACAGAGGAGCCTCTCCAGTGACAGTAGAGTAGCTGATACAAGAAGACATGGCAAGAAGCTATATGGCTTCACCTTCAGACATGGGCATACTAAGGATTTTGAAAAGGAGAGTGCAACTCCATGGCCCCCTTTGCTGGCAGAGAGAAGGGGGCTGAGCTCCTTGCCCTGGGCCTGAGCAGAGTGTTGGCTTGGCTACTTCAGGGTGCCCAAAGAAGAGTGGGAGCAATGGATGAAGGAGCAGGGAGTAGTCCCCCTTCCCTGCCCCATGGTAGGAAATCGGGGAGGCCCTGCCTGTCCCCTTCTTCCTTACTCAGATTTTGCAATTGCAGATGCACTACCACCTGCCTCTGCGCCTGGGCAAGGGATCAGTATGCCAAACTGGGGCGGGGGCATCCGTGCTGCTGGGTAGGTGAAGCTAGAGATCCAGCAGGTGCAGGCAATGTGGCAGCAAGGAGCCCAGCAGGAGGCTCTGGATGCCCGGGACCGGGGAGAGCCCAGAGCTCTGCTCATACCAGGCACAGAGCTCCCCCAAGGCCCCGGCCCTTGCTCGAGCGCGGGAAGGGGGGGACCTGGGTCCCGAGGCCCGTGCTGTCATGGTAGCGACCGGAGAGTCGGGAGCCCGCGCCGCGCCCTGTTCCAGTGCGAGCGCGGCCAGTGCTGGGGGCAGCCGCGAGCTCCGCTCCTTGGCCGAAACCCGGCGAGCAGCTCGGCCGGCTCCGCCCGCGGCATCCGAGCACTCGGGGCCCCGCACCGCGCTCTCGGCCGGTGGGGGATGCGGGCGAGACTCTGTGCTCGGTTCCTCGGCCTGTGCCCAGCCCCCCCAGGGAGCTCATGCTGCCGCGCCCGGGCGGGGCCCCCTGGAACGCCTCACCGCCTCCCCCACCTCGTCGTCGTCGTCGTCGTCGTCATCCTCGTCCTCGTCCTCATCCTCCCTGGCGCGGGGCGCCGGGCCGCTGTGGGCCGCTTCTTCATCGGCCATGCTAGCAGAAAGGCACGAGCCGGAGCCCCTGCCGTCAAGCAAACCTCCACCGCCAAGCGCGCCGCGCCGGACGTTGTAAAACGCGGCACTTGCGCTTTGCGTGCCTGTCCTTGGCTCCGCCATCCGCCGGGAGGCGCTTGTCGGCGCGGTCGGTCGGAAGTTGAGGGCCGTGCTGCAGCTTAGCTGCCGCGGCTGGTGGCCGCCTGTGCGGTCGGCTCGGCGGGACCTTCCGCCTGGGTCCAGGACCTGTGCACCTAGCAGGAGCTTGGGGCCGTGTAGCCAGGGCAGAGCGGCTCTGGCTTGTGCTGGCTCCTGGCCCGCCCTGAGGGCTAGGCCGCCTCCTCCACGGGTGTCGCTAGTGCTGCCTGTTCCAAACCGCAGTTAGGCCCCAAATTACCCAAACGGAATTAAAAAGCACGAAGATATAAAAATACAAAATGTTCATATTTACAGTCTTATGCTTGTTGAGGTTTGTGGGCCCTGGCTACTGTCTTCTCAGCAGCTAGAAGCATTAGAAGCTTTTTTAATGTCCATTGAGATTCCCTCAGAAATCCTGAACAGCTGGACCTGGGGTCTCAGAAAAACACCTAAGGACCCAGGATTTGAGAGACCCTGACAGTGCTTTGGGCCTCCCTTAGCACATGTGTTGTTTGGAAAATAGTAAGCATTACTCTGCTGTATTAAAAGTTGGAACACATTCCAAGCAGTCTTTCAGTAACGCTTACTACAATCTCAGCTTGCTCTGGATCCCCCACCTAGAACCGTACACCGCAGTTTACGCATATGCCTGTAAGGATATGCAACCCCCTTGCCCAGAGCCTGCATTCATCTTGCTGTGTACCCAGCACTGCCCTGCTCAGCAGGCCTGCCCCTGGCATGGTGGAGTGAAACATTTGCTGCTGGCAATGGGCATGAGGCACAGGGAACCAAACCCAAGAAGGGTCCTTCTACCACTGCAACTAGAGGGTGAGCCAAGTCTCTGCTGCTGGTAATCTTGAACCAGCTCTGGTGTTGATTCTCAGTCCAAAACCCAACACAGCACTGCGTTCCAGCCTGCACAAGACTGGTGTGGTACTAGGGCTCAGATCTTCAATTTGCTGATCATCAGTCTCAGCCTCATCATCACACTGGAATCTTCAACTTGTATTATCTCCGTGGAGCCATCCAACAATAGCTATGTGTGTTACTTAACACAATTTAGAGAGACTCATTATGCAAAAAGTCCTAATTTTGCTACGGTATGATCGCACTTAGCACATGTTAATTGTAGGTAACTCAAGCAGTAAAACATGTCCTAAGTGTAATGTGTAACGTGGCCCTAGGATGCACATGGGGCTGGATGATACGTGTGATAGGGCTTTACACTAGAAAAATACAAAAAAAGAAACACCCCTGGAAAGGAGGGAGCTAGGAGTACCAACATGTGTATCACTAAGAAGTCATGATGTAATCAGTTCCAAAGCAAGTCATGTGTTCCACTCATTTCATTAATTCTGAATCATCAAGTATGTGTTGGTTAAACAATACAGTGGCTCCCAGAGCCAGAGAAGTCCCTCTTTGCAGCAGTCTCTTCCTCCAAAGCATGTCTGGCTTTTTGACATCTGTATCTTTGTTACATAGTTCTATATGGTGCCTAAGTTGCCCTGAATGCTGGTATCCACCTTCATCCTGCAACACCAAACCGCATTCAACAATCCACTGCACTCTCCAGTTCCACCTTTGCTGGGCAAAGGCCATCAAGGGCTAGTTCTTGGACTGTTTTTTCACTCTGAGTGCTGTCTCTGTAGACAGCTACTATCAGTATCAATGGTGACTGAGGGTTTCATGTGCACTCTGCGTATCTCCCCTCCAATTCCCCCCCTCCCCAGCCATAGTATATAGAACACCTTATCGTCTGTGGCTGCAAAGTGCCTACTCCACACTCTTACCAGCGTGCTTCATTCTAGTCCCCCATTCTCAGTTCATGTGCCTTGACTCTGTTAAAATAGGTGAAGAGGGGTCTTGCTGATGCCTGCCCCTGGTTCCACCAGGTGCCCTAACTTAGTGGTTCTCAACCTTCTGCCCCCATGAGCCAAATAAGTGGCTTGGGGCTGGTCTGCAGGCCAGATCCAACATGAAATCAGTGCAGGGGAAGGCTGCAGGTGCAATTCAACTGCATGCCAGCCTGCCCCGCCTCCCCTCCCTGCCATATTGTGGGGTGACCTGCTCTTCTGGTCTACTCTGCATACTGGATCCAGCTGCAGAGTGATACAGCACATAGGATTGTGTCATCCAGTCCACAGGGATCCCTCCTGGGTCTGTAAGTTTGACAATAGGGGAGCCATGGCAATTAATGCTACCACTGCTCCCCACCACCAAATTTCCAGATCTGTGGGGAGCCCTGTAAGCTGGAGGTTGAGCACCCCTGCCCTAAATGATCCAGTGTCATGGGCTTCTCCCCAGTGCTGGTGACTCCACCCACGACCATTCTTCATTAGTGAAGGAATACAGCATCATTCAGTGCTGCTCCCCTTCTCTGCCCTTGTTGCTCTTTGATTCCACTCTGGCAAGACCTGCCTCAGCAGGAGCCACCAGATGGCGTCATGTCCCCTATTTGCTCCAGTGTGCAATAGCATTTTCCCAAGGTGCCTTGCACACAGCCCATAGGCTCCTTCATGCAGACCTTACTGGCAAGGGCGTTGCACTAACTTTAGTTACTGTGACAACGTGCAGTGCTGGTTAACATGGATCCAAACTCTGCCTATGGCATACTGCATCTGTTATGATGTTTTCCAGCCTGCAGAACTCACATTTCACCCTAGTCCAGGGTTGTCAAACATATGGCTTGCAGGTTGTATCTGGTTCATGGAGCTATTTGGCCTGCTAGGCTACCAGTAGGCCACTAGAAGTCATGGGGTATGGCCTGCTGCAGAATTTGGGGCCCTTCTGGCCCTACAGGCCCTGTCCATTGACACTGAGCCTAGCTTGGTGCCACTACCACCAGGCCCCTTGCTGCTCCTGCTGTGGCCAGAGCATCCACCCCTGTGCCTTGGGATGAATCTGGCCTAATGTCCCAGGTAAGTTTAACACTTACCACAGCCTTTCAAACCCTTTAGTCATGTAACGAGTAATGTTTAAACAGTAAGATCATTGGAAAGTAGGGCTGGAAGGGACCTCACAAGGTCACCTAGTCCAGCCCCTTGCTCAAGGAGGATCATCCCTGAAACAACAAATAGGCCAGGGTGTGGTTTTTAACTCAGTGTTTCATCATCTAAATAAGTGGTTTGAATTTGTCAGGTGCTGAGTACCTGACACTTACCTGGATGTGAATTGCAGCTTGCAGCTCCTCTGAGAACAAGCCACTTCCTGAGGCTCACCAGAACTCATGGCCCCAATTCTAGGCTCCCTATTTTGAATATTTGAGCATTAAACATTCTGAAGAGGTTTGTGGCTGCATGTTCGTTGTTACTGACAAAGGTAACAAGAATCTAAGGAGGTACATGTACACTTGGTCTATAGCTCAGTACCTAGTAATAGAGTTTCTTCCTGTTTGTTTGGTTAAGTTCAATTTTCCTGGTGTTAAAATATGGACAGACCATATTTCTCTCATATGATGAAACACATTTTGCACTGATCAAGTGAAAAAGAATCTGGCATATATCATGTCTTGGATGTTAATTGATAAAGAGGTTTCTGGCAAGAATTCTTGTGGGTAGTATCTTTTATTGGACCAACAGCGTGGTTGGGATAGACAAATGCAAGCTTTCAGCTTTTGGGACTCTCAGTATCCATCCTCAGGCCTCTGGGGGAGAAGCAGACCACAGCAGAGGTAAGAGCAGACGGAACAAAAACTTGTGTAAAACACCATATAAAACTCTTACACAAGCTTTTGTTCCATCCATGTGCTACTTGCCTCTGCTATGGTCTGTTTCTCTCCCAGAGATCTGACAAAGGGTATTTTGATACCCAAAAGCTTGTCTTTGTCTATCCCAATCATGCAGTTGGTCCAATAAAAGATATTACCTACAATAATTCTTTCATATTTTCTGAACCACAATAGCAGCAACATCACTTCAAGCCTACCAAAGACATTTCTGAAGGTCTAGGTAGATCAAGGGTGATTTTCAAGAGCCATACATTTCTATGGTGATCAGTAATATATAAAAGAATTTTAGCAGCAACTATCTCCTTAGATGTATGAAAGTAGTGCTAAAAAGTTCTACCTACTGAATGTAAGAGACTAAAGGATCTATCTAGAGCACATCCATTGTTAAATTATGTCACTGAAAATATTGTAAGTGCTGTCCTGTCCTAGCATACATGAGTCACTTCACTCACAAGAGTAATTCCACTGAAGTCAATGGATCTATTTACATAAATATTGCTCTTTATGCATGTTAGGACTTGCAGGATTGGATGCTTTCCCAGCTAACTGAAACAATATACAAAAATTGCCTAAGCTAGTGCTGCAATGCAGGATATTCAGTGAAAGCTCAGTAACCCAGCAAGTTCTGATAAGAAGATAATGAAGAAAGCAGAAAGGAAAAGAAAAGGGCAAATAGAATCTGAGACATCCCCAGTCACAGCACTGCTTTCCAAAGCAGTGAATTCTGCTTTCCAAAGGCAGTGACCACAAGGTGTGTTTACAATTTGGGGATAAGGGAGGGGTCTTGAGTAATGCTTTTATGTAATACCTGCTAACAGATGTCCCAGTTTCCCACTGTAGCTTGCTTCTCGCCATTTCAAACAACCAGTATTTCATGCTCAGCTATGAATGGGGACTAGCTTCTCAGGAGTTTGCTGGGTAGGAGTAGAGGTTTGCAGTGGCAAGCAGTAGATCTTAATTGTATTAATTATGATAGTGCCTAAGGACTGACCATGATCTTTGGCCCCACTGCACTAGGCACATCACAAACACAGAGTAGCAAACAGTCCCTAGCCTGAAGAGCTTACCATACAACCTTTTTAATCTCAAGGCACTTCTTCATAATTGTTCAGAATTTGAAAGCATTCCCACTGAAAACCAGTGAGTTAGAATCTAGCTCACATCAGATGAGGGGGAGGCAGGTAGGGGGGGCAAGGTCTCACCCCACTGCCTATCTGCCCTGTCCCAGTCCCTTCTCTGTACCTGAGGAGGAAAGTGCTGGTCCCCTGGGGACTCAAATGCTTTATCAGAACTATGTGTACTTGTGGCTCCTGCTGACCCTAGTAGGAGGGGAGAAGGGGTGGGGGACAAGCTGGGCTGAAAAGTGCAGCCCCATAGCCGGGTGGCTGCTTGTCTGTTCATGTGTGTAACAGTATACTGCTGGGAGAATGGGGGTTGATATGAGAGCTGCCAGGGGGCATGGAGCAGCCATGGGCGCTGTTTGTGGGATGCTGAGATGCTGGGAGAGAGGAGGAGTAATTTCTTACCCTCTGGCAAAGGGGCTGGATGTCATGGCACCCTTGGAAGGATCTTATATCACCCTGGTTGAGAATCACTGATCTAAAAACTTGTCTATACAGGGAAGAAAGAAAGACTTGTCTATCACTTCTCAGCTTCTTGTGGGCTAAGATCACATGTATATATATAGTATAGTAGTGCACTGGTCTGTTCCCAGGGCCAAGATCACTTTGAATTGCATTGTGAAGTAGATGGTCGAGACCTGTCCAATGCACTGCAGGCAGGCACCCCTGCAAGAGTCTACTATAGGCTCCCAATGGGAAGATGTCAGCTACCTGCCTATTTTATGGAAATGGCAGATTCCTTCCCAGCTTGTTCCTTTGGCCTTTGGGCTAAGGGTAAGCAAGACTTGAGGTCATCTGAACTCCAAGACCTCCAGGCTTAGGGCCTGCACATAAGATGCCTGCCATGGATTTAGGAGTCTCTGAAGCCCAAGGCTGAAGAATCTGGGAGGTAGAATACTTGTCAGTGGTAGCACCACACTGACTTGAATGACTGAGTTCTACCCAGTCAATAGAATTGGGAACTGATTTGGCTAATTTGGCCTAAGACATTAAATTAAAAATATATATAATACAAGGAAGAGAGGGTATTTCATGTTATATTTTTGCACAATTGCTGTTACTCTTTTGAAATAATTGTCTGCTATAGCCCTGCAAAACACTGCATCTGCATGGCAATGAATTTTTGGAATAAAAATACACAGCACACTGAGCCATCATCTCACAATGCTCCTGGGTACTATGCATTCTGAAACTTTTCTCATAGTGTTTTGTGCGATAGCTACACGAAGACCCTAGAAATCTGGGAGTTGGGGATCAAACTTGCAGTTTGCCTTGGTTCCTTTCCCAGTATCCAATGATTCATGATGTTGTGAGCTGGCACCACTTTTTAAAACTACTGTCAACCAGCATGGACAGAGCATTGCCCTGCTGTGCAGTGCTGACAAGCACTAATATGCAGAGGCTATTGCAATTGTGTTTGTGTTCTTACAGCCAGGGACCTCTGCCACATGGCTGAATAGATCTGGCCTCAGCGATTCCTCCAGTGGGAGGAGGAGAAAGACATACATGAACTTTCTCAGAATCAACCTCCTTTAGCAAGGCACTGTTTCTGTGGTCTGGAAACACGTACTAATCACTGCAAAAGGACTGCAATGCAGATCAGGAATAATTGGAGGTGATGGCACAGTTTCATGATGTCAAAAGTTGCTTTCCTAGAGAATTGGGTGGAGCTTATTCTAGAGTTGCAGCAGTAGCTCATCAATGTTAGCCTCTTCAGTGTGGAGAGATGTGTGGTCATTACCATCTGGACTGGAGGCTTGCTGGTGGTCAGTAAGTGAGGGGAGGCTGGCCCTTGAGGCTACTGTTATGGAGATTATGTGCTGCTGGGAAAAAGGTGTGACAGGTACAAGTCAAAAAGCTTGGCAACACCCAGGAGAGTAGTGACAGGTTTGAATGTTTGGGTTCCTGACTTGTTCTGTGTCCATCAATAGGATCCTGTGCTTATTCCTTTACTCCTGCATCAAGTAATGCAGTTCATAAACAGGAAGGGGCATTTCTCCATTCTGCTACAAGGTTAATAACAATTGTAGAATTGCTGGCAGTTCTTATTGCAGCATGATTTTGAAAGGCCCACAATGCCAGGATCTTTAGAAACTCAACCTTATTTTACACAATAGAAAATGGAACATTTACTGGAAGACAATTTTTTAATACATTTATGTATTAGATATATATGCTGCCTCCCCCCAGCAAGGCTCAGGATGGTTTAGAAAAGAGACAAAATAACTTATACAAGCATGTAGAATATTAAAATATAAAATACTATCCCAGTTTATCCCTACACAGTATCTCAGCTTAGCCTGTTAAATGCCTGCCCAAATAGGAAGATTTTACAGCACTTCCAGATGATGTCCAGGCTTGGGCCTCAAAAAAAGAGGAGTTCTAGAGCTGAAGAGCAACTACTAAGAGTGAGCTCACATGTTTTTGCTCACTAATGGTATTTGCAGGAAGTTGTTCATGGCTGACCTTAGGGATTGATATGGGGCATAAGGGGAATGTAGTCCCTTGGGTCTGTAGGGCCCAGACTGTTTATGAACATTAATGGCATTGAGATCCGTCCTGTTATTCTGGGAGAAACACCTTACTTTCTGCTTTCTTGGGTTATAAAGTCTAACTGGACACTTGGGTAGGAGAAGGGAACTATCAGATTTGCTAAAAATAATCTTTATTAAATAAGAAGTGGAAAACCCTTAAATTGAAAAAAAATCTGTGCAAACTTTCAAGCATAGTAACAATCTTTGCTATGGAGCAAGGCAAGCTTTGAGAGAGTACACAATTTCAAATATAGTAGCCACCAGAAATAGTGCAAACTGTCCAACAGTACAAGCACAAGGGATACATGCCTGAATTCTTTATACGTGCATTCTTATGCTGTGCTGAATATAAACATAGAGGAGTAGGATGTCTTCCAGTGGGCATGTCCATAAGTGCCATTAATGCACAGCAATAAACAAAACGCTAGCTAGCAGGCAACCTCCACACTGAAGCGCCCTTCTACCCCAGCCAGCCGGGTCAGCATCTACACATGTGCTGCTGCACATGAAAAAGCTTTGCAGCAGTGTAGTAATTGTAAATAGTAAGTAGTACTGCTCTGCTTAGTTTATTATTTTACTGTGCCCTAGTAGGGGCACAGGTGTAGATGCTGAGACATTTACTGAGGAGCTAATTTGTCAGTTCTGTAGTAAACATCTCATGTAGGCCTGCTCAGTACCACTTTTCCTTGTGGGTTAGAACAGCATGGGGAAAAAAAACCTTTTGTGGTTTTGGAAGCAAAGGTAGGTCCCAGAACTGAATGCTGTCACTGTCCTAGGATGTGAAGTAGGGGAGGGAAGGGCCACCACATAAAAGTTTATGTTGAGAGCTGCTGCTGCTAGTTCTCAGTGGGCTGAGTAGATAATGCTTTTGTCCTCGGGCGTTAAGGGTCTACAGGTGCAGGGCCTGAGGAGCTGTAGTTATTGCATCGACTCAGTTTTGATGATAAAATGCTCCTGTTAAGTTTTTTTCAGTTTCATAATGCCATTCCGTGGTTATTTCTCAACCTTGGATGAGCATGGAGGTGGGAAGTAATGTTCAACTTTAGTTCTGCAGTAGGTAAGTCCCTGTTCCAATGAACCATGCTCTATTCTAGAACTTTTGGGAAGGGGTGGCTGATGGAGGTGAGCAAGCAGAAGACTTGGGTTGTGAGTGACTTAGTTTGTGGATCTGGGCTACAGGACAGGTGGGGCTGGAGATCACGGGAATTTAAGAGATAAGTTAGTAATTAATTGCCATCAGTGGTGAAAGGGTGGGCCTTGTTGGAGGATAGTATAGTATTTAAAATATAAGATGACCCTCCAATAATTAGATTCAATATGTGGAAAATTTATATAATTTTCCAAGTACAGAATATAATTATTGGGGGATTTGCCTTGCATTTGTTCCCCTCCCACTGTTACAGCAAGGCAAATAAATCTGGGGGGCCAGGTAGCCCCCTTGCTTTCCCAACTTCTGCCCTCTACCCCTTACTGTCAGACCCTACTCTCTTTAAGCACATGTAAGTGAGGAACAAATTTGAAAATCTGATCTTAAAATAAACATGTCTGTAATATTTTGCAATCAGTACCCAGACATTTAGTTTACCAAAATTGATGCATTTTACCTTTTTTTGAAACGTTTGCTACAAATTTTAGCACAGTTATTCCATAAGCACACTCTTAAGCACCTACTTGTAGATAGTATAAACCATGCCTAATATTAGTCAAAGCCAAAAGGCTCATGATTTACCATGAGCCTGTTTACATTTACATTTTACGTGAGCCTATTTACATTTACATCTCTACCTATTTACATTCTCACTGACATCCTAACACAATTTTAGCTTCTCTCATTCCTTGGAGTCTCAGACCAGCAGAGATTCCCTATGCCTGATGAAGGGTGACTGCACCCAAAAGCTTGCTAAAAACTTTTTTTCTAACTACTCAGTTGGTCTAATAAAATATATCAGATCTAACCAAAGAGCCTTGCTTGCCTATGTCCTTAAACCAATACGGCTACAACCAAAAACTCAGCATGACTTATCATATAATTAATTGGGCTGGGCCCCAGCAGAGTCAAGAGCATTTCAAGCCATGGTAACTTCACATCTCAGCACTGTAAATAGTAAGCGTGTTTACTTCAAATGCCCCCACAAAGAATCCATGTGTTAATTAGCTGTGACTGGAGCTGAGTATGACTGAAACTGGGTGTTTTTGTCAGGAGTCCTGGGATCCTCCAAAAAAATATATGCAGATAAGATGCAGGGCAACTTTGTCTGGCTCCACCTCATGGATGTCAGGGGCCACACTAATCATATGCACCAGGCTAAGAGAGGGGGTGACAGAAGGATTCTGGGTAAGCTGTTTGCCCCATTTGGAGATATCTGCCAGACATTTAAAGTTGGTGATGAAACAGGAATCATTGAAAATGGGAAAGAAGAGAAAGTAAAAATGTATGCAATGTAGTGGCTCACCATGACTTAAAGAGTCAACACTGAGGGGGGCTATGCTCAATGGTGCCAGTGGCACAGTGTATGGGTATGGTCCATGATGTCCTGGAGTGTAGGTGGTACAGTTTTTTACAGCCTGCAGAGCACAGGCCCTATGACCAGGAGCAACCACAAGAAGATCCAGAAAATGGTAAGGCTGAGGGACATCACTTTACCCACAGACCTGCTCCTGTGCAGCATGTGCCAGGCTATGTGGGAGCACATCGAACACAAGGACCTGTGCAAAGATCACAGGGACCTGAACTGCCTGATAGCCCACTAAGCCCTGCCAGTGAGGGCCTGGAGCATCCCACAGGCAGCTACCCATGGCCCAACTGCCACAGAGCCACTGAGACAATTAACCACCTCCTCTAGCTCCGCACCTGTGCTAAGCAGGTATGGAACAGGGTGAAGCAGCTCTGCAAATTGGTGACCGGTGTCAACTGGCTAACCAGAGAACCGGCGCTGTATGGGCACCTTGCCAAACACTAGGAGGACCCATCGGCCTGTTTCAGCCAGTTTGCGTCCTGCATCAGGAGCTCCCTGTGGAAAGCCAGGAACCTCCTGATGTACAGGCACATGGACGTAGAGGTGGTAGGTAATGTGAAAATGGCTCTGAGTAGATTCCAGACCTAGTACCAGGAGGCAATGACAGCAAGGAAGAGACAAATGAAACTGAGGACAGTGACAGAAAGCAGCGGGTCCTCCAGTGCTAGCTGGAGCAACAGCAACATGGACAACAGATGAACTGAGTCTGTGACCCTGCAAGCGGGGTGCGGATGAAAGGATGGGGTTGCCTGGTCTGAGAGACCAGAGTTTGTGGGTATGTGGCACACGGTATGGATATTGTAATTTGTCCGGGTGGCCAGTGGGCCTTTGTATGGGTGTGCGGGTAAGGTTTTTGTAACTGGTAATGGTTTTTATTTGTGAAATGATACTCAGAGTGTAGATATATATAATCTCTTATATATATAGATACCTATCTTTCAAAAAAAAAAACCCATCATGTATCTGGGTCCATGAAAGCAGTTTTCCTTAAGTGCTCCTAGGGATAACTGTTCTTCGGGAGTGGTTTAGTACCCGCGGACATGTTGGGGCTTAAAGCCCACTTTATGGAAATGGGAGGCTTCTCTGTAGCTTGCTCCTGTAGCCATATGGCTGAGGGCAGGGGAAACTTGGGGGCATCTGAACCCCAAGCCTGTGGGCTTGGGCCTGCATGTAGAATGCCTGCCAAAAGACATTGGAAATATCTGAAGCCCCTGGTGGGGCTGAAGGATATTTGCCAGTTGTAGGGCCACTTACAGTTCTGGACTGACTCATGGACTTGGACTTGATTTGGCAGATTTTGCTTGAAACATGAAAAATGTCTTTAAAAAAAATAAAAATAAAATAAGTCTTATAGGTATGCATTGTGAGCCAAAGCCTCCCTGTCCTAAATAATCAACCTCTGTTCATAGCCCAGTTTTCGCCTGCCATGTCTTGATGTAATTTAGTCCTCAGGAGGTATTGTTCTGCTGAAGGTTAATTATTGGAGCATCCGGCTTGCTCTTATTGGGGCTCCAACCTCTCCTTGCACGCCAGCCATACACCAACCAGTTTTTACTCCACTGTGACAAGGGTGCCTTCCAGGCCCAGTGCTGGTATGGGCCTGCCCCCATCTCTGGGCAAACAGCCCACCTTGTTCTCCTGCCACACCTTGTTGGTAAATGATTGGGATGTTAAATAGGCGGGAGGCTACACTTTGAGTGCCCAGCTGTAACAGGGCAGTACATACATGCTCTGACATCCCCTTACACTTGTCCCATACCTCGCAGATGTCACACTGTGATGATAGTCCAGCTCAAGGCCAGGCCAAACTAGGCACACAGTTGCATCTTTATCATACTGCCCCCTTCAGGGCCACACACACACCACCCCGCTCTTACTGGGGCCTCTTGCACTCCACCAGCACTCACCTGGTCTCTTGCATACTGCCTATCCAGGCCACTCTCACTCCACCCTACTCAAAGAGATCCTCAGGCTTTTCTCTCCACCCCTCAGTCAGACCTGGTGCAGTCTTTTGGGCTTCTCCCATGACCCTCACCCAAACAGGACTGAGTGATTGCTCAGCTATGGACCTACTTCACCTCTAGCCCTTCACTGGACCACTATGCCCCTCTCTCAGGCCCCCTACTCTCTGGGGCCTGGGGTCTTCCACCCTGACAGCTTCAGGTGCTTCTCTTCCTTAAGCATGCTTCACTCTGCCCTTTCCCAGAGCCAGGTGCTGCTAGGACTGGTGCTGTTCATTCAGTGTGCCTGGCCCTACTCCAGGGTCCAACACCCCTTAGGGCTTAGGTGCAGCTAGTCTGCATGTCTGGCCCCCTTTAACCTTCCTAGTAACCCACCCAAAGGTAGGGGCAGGGGTTTAGGCACCCTGACCCACCTTATACCAGGTAGGTTCTCAGTCCTGGCATTTAGGTGGTCCTGCCCTGCCACAGGCAGGCCCACCAGGCCTCCCTATCCTGGCAGGATACAGTTTTAGGTCGTGTCAGGGACCAGTGAGGCCTCCTCCTTGCCCGCAGCCTTACCCTTTACCTCTGAGATATTCCTGGAGCAGGAGCTCCACCCGGCAATGTTAATCTCATTTCCTTCTACGACCAGGTGACCTATCACCTGGACAAGGGAAAATAGATTGATGTCATATATCTTGACTTCAAAAAAGCCTTCGATCTGGTATCCCATGATCACCTCCTGGCGAAACTGGCCAATTGTGGCCTTGGGTCCACCACAATCCACTGGCTAGGAAATTGGCTCCTTGGTCGGACCCAGAAGGTAGTAATTGATGGAAGTCAATCATCATGGTGTCCTGTGACCAGTGGGGTCCCCCAAGGCTCTGTCCTTGGACCCATATTGTTCAACATCTTCATTAATGATGTGGACATCGGAGTCAGAAGTGGACTGGCCAAGTTCCCTGATGACACCAAACTGAAGAAAGCAGGAGTGATCAAGTGAAAGGCCTGGGCAAAGTGACTGAGGGAGTTAGGAGGGAAAGGGTGTGTGTGTATGTGTGTGTGTATAGGTGGGGGGGACTGAGGAGATCGTTTTGGTAACTGTGATGGTTAAAGGTGATGGTGATGGGAAAATGGGCACGCAGGAATGTGAGTGCGTGGTGCTATTTTGTAATGGAAATAAGAATAGTATAACTGTAAAGGTTTGTTTTGGATCATCAAGTGAACCACAGCAGTCACAAGACAAGTTGGTAGAGGTATAGCTATATATTTATTTATATTGAAATAAATATTTTTGCAAAAAAATGTGGTAAGTTCCCATAGGGGAGATACCACGATCTTCTTCATAGTTTCATAGGAGGGTCGGAAGGGACCTGAGCAGATCACCAAGTCTGACACCCTGCCGTGGGCAGGGAAGAATGCTGGGCTCAAATGACCCTGGCTAGGTGTCTATCTAGCCTACTTTTGAAGACCCCCAGAGTAGGAGCGAGCACCACTTCCCTTGGAAGTTGGTTCCAGATCCTAGCCGCCCTGACTGTGAAGTAGTGCTTCCTAATGTCCAGCCTGTACCAACTCTCAGTCAACTTATGGCCATTATTCGTAGTTACTCTTGGTAGTGCTCAGGGGAACAGGGTCTCTCCCGTTCCCCACTGGTCCCCCTCGGTAAGTTTATAGACAGCCACAATATCCCCTCTCAGTCTTCTCTTGTGGAGGCTGAACAGGTTCAGGTCCCGTAGCCTCTCCTCATAGGACCTGCCCTGCTGCCCCCGATCATGTAAGTGGCCTGCTTTTGGACCCTTTCAATGCCGTCCACATCCCTCCTGAAGTGCGGCACCCAGAACTGGACACAGTACTCCAACTGCAGCCTGACCAATGTCGCATAGAGGGAGAAGATCACCTCCTAGGACCTGCTCGTGATGCATCTATGGATGTATAACAAGGTGCGGTTAGCCTTCCTGACCACGTCCCCACATTGGCGGCCCATGTTCATTTTGGCATCAATAATGACTTCAAGATCCTTTTCTACCTCTG
>NW_017729029.1:5734136-5751559 GCF_001723915.1 Gavialis gangeticus
TCCCCTGCTGGTCCCTCTCAGATGTGTTCCTGGATAATTTTCTCAAAGAGCTTCCCCAGGACCGAGGTAAAACTAACGGGCCTATAGTTTCCTGGGTCCTCCTTCTTCCCTTTTTTGAAAATGGGGACCACACTGGCCTTTTTCCAATCCTCTGGCACCTCGCCAGAGCACCACAAGTGCTTGTAGAGCTGTTCCAGGGGTCCCGCAATGGCCTCTGCCAATTCTCTCAGCACCCTGGGGTGCAGATCATCTGGATCTGCTGATTTGAACATGTCCAGTCCCACCAGAAGTTCCCTGACTAGGTCCTCTCTGACCCTGGGCCTGACTGTGCCTCTCCTGAGTTCTTCTGGGATCCCGGTGGGGGAGGGGGATGTCCCAGTCCCTGCTCAGAAATATGAAGGCAACGAATTTGTTAAAGAGGTCAGCTTTATCATCTGGTGCAACCACCAGATTGCCATGCGTGTCCTGCAGTGGTCCCACATTACCTGGTGCCTTCTTTTTACTCCCTATGTATTTAAAAAAGGACATCTTTGATCCAGGTCACTAGTCCCAGTTCTGTCTCCGCCTTAGCCTTCCTAACAGCCCCCCTACAGTCTTGAGCAATGCTCGTTGGTGATGGCCCCTCTCTTCCATTGGGTGTACACCTCCTTTTTAGCTTTCAGATGTTCCTGAATACCTTTGGTGAGCCCTGGGGGATTTTTAACACCCTCCCGCCTTTGATTCGCATTGGGACTGTCATCCTTTGGGCTCGGAGGTTCATCTCCTTAAGGAACGACCACTCAACTTGGACTCCCAACTCCCCTCCCCTCCGTGACCTCACTGCCTCCCCAACTAATCTCCTTAGCTCATTGAAATTGGCCCTCCTGAAGTCAAGGGCTGCTGCCTTGCTGCAGGCCTTCGACACCCTGCACTGGATGACTGCTTGGCTTTGAATGACTCAATGTAGTTAAATGGTGAAGGTCTGTCCCTTGCACTGTGGACAGAATGGCCCCTGTGAGAGTCCACAAATGCCTCCAAACGTGAGGATCTTGGATACATAATTTATGGTGATGAGGGACTGCTCTCCCTCTAGCTTCCTCCTTTGGCCTTTTGGCTAGGGGCAAGCAAGACTAGAAGCATCTGAACTCTAAGATCTCCAAGCTTGGGGCTTGCATGTAGGATGTCTGCCATGGATTTGGGAGTATCTGAAGCCCCAGTTTGATGAGTCTGGAAGATAGGATACTTGCTGGTGGTAGAAAGACACAGACTTGAATGATTAAGCTTTGCTCAGTTGAAATTTGGAACATAATTTGGAATGATTTGGCCTTGTAAACAAACTTTTTAAAAATGTGGTAGGTTCCCATCAGCATCTTGGCCTTTTGGCTAAGATCAAACTTTTTTTACCATCAGGGGGAGGGCATCAGGGCTGGCTCTGGCCCTTCTGGTGCCAGGCTGGTATTGCAGTACCTCCAGGCCCAGTGCTAGTTCCATATGGAAGGAATACCCACCATTTGTTTTTTAGGGGCCAAAAAAAAAAGTTCACATCAGTATTTTTGGTACCAGGGGAGGATGTCAGAGCTTGCTCTGGCCTCTCTCAGTCTTTTATTGCAGTACCTCCAGGCCCTGTGCTCATTTTCTCCTGAGGGAGCAACTGGCCATTTTTTTAAGGGCCACACACATGAAAAGATGATGCTGATTAGTATGTATGATGCAGGAGGGCCACTGGGGGGTGGGGATGGATTGGAATCTCATAACCCTTCTTTACAAGAAGGGGGAGAGCAGGGATCTGAAAAATTGGCAACCTATAATACTTCTAAACCTTGACTACAGACTGATGGCTAAGGTCTGGTAGAGGTGTGGTGATTCATGAAGACCAGTTATATGTGGTGCCGCAGCAACAGATCCATGGAGCCCTGTTACAGGTACAACATGTGCTACATTACCAATGGGAGAGAGGACTGAACCCTGTGCTGAACCCTGACCTGGAGAAATCCTACAACCAAATGTCACATTAATTCCTGCTTGAGACACTGAAGAAGATGGGGGTCCTCCTCACCTTCATTACCTGGATAAAGACACTGTACACCAACATAAGCAGCAGGGTGCTGGTAAATTGCTTGCTGATCGCACTGCTCATGGTAGATTTGGGTGCCCAGTAGGGTGCCCACTCTCCCCAATCCTTTTCATCTGCATGATGGAACCACTAGCCCAGCAGCTCAGATGGGACCCCAGAATTAGCAGAATGCAAGTCTCTGTGTGGCAGGGCACTGGATGTGCCCGCCACTTGAACAGGTCAGGCAGCCTGCTAAGCCACTGGCAGGTGAGGGTCAGGGCTGATTGCATAGTCAGCTGACCCAGGGGGCTTGCAGGTATGGCTAGGCCTGATCAAAGGAGTCATTTGATTGAAGATAGTCATCTGATTGGAGGAGGGTTGGGCTTAGACAGGGTATAAGCCTGGATCTTGAGAGCAGGGCTGGTGGTAACTTCTTGGGACCTGGTGGAGGAATATCATCCAGCAGGAAGGCTGCAACTCCTGAATGTCAGATAGGACATGACATCCAGAGGTTTGGGTAGGAACTAAGGGGATGGAGGAGGTTTTTGGAGACCCAGTGTGGGGTCCAGAGCCCTGAGAAGGGGACTGAGTGCCTGGGGCCTGTGGCAAGGTCAGATGAGTCCAGAGAGAGAGGGGCTGAATGCCTGTGGCCTGTTGACAGGAGGGCTCAGGACAAGCCCAGACAGGAATTGTATGCAGAGGGGCTTTTTGAGAGGCCAGGAGGGACCCAGATGAGCCCAGGGAAGGAAAGGACTGCAATAAGGAAGACCTATGGAGGACTCTGAGCTGACAAAGAGAGAGAGAGAGAGAGAGAGAGTGACCCATGGAGGGGCCTGAGTGGGCAGACCCCCACAGAGAGGAGAGGGCTGGCAGTTGGAGGACAGACCTGGGGAACCTCAACTAGCCTATGCTGGGTCAAGGGCCCAGGAGGGGCCCAAAGGTGAGAGAGCCCACCACAAGAAACAGCTGGGAGAGCCTGGAGTCTCAACTGGCCTGGAGGTGGGGCCAGGGCCTAGGAAAGGCACAAAGAGAGGGAAGGGTCAGGGAACATGCAGCCCAGGATGATGTTGGCCATTAGGGGTCCAAGAGTGAGCTGGGGGCCAGAGATAAAGGACTTAGAAGCAAAACAGGGGCAGGGCCAGGGGACCCAGTGGTTAAATCGCCAAGGAGGGACATAGGGCATCTAGGGAAGAGTGCAGCGAGGGACATGTAAGACCAGGAGGGTTTGGAAACCAGTCCTGGATATGACCTAAAATTGCACCCTTCTGGGGTCGGTTAGCATGGTGAGGTTGCCTGTAGCAGGGCAGCCTCCATGAAATGCCACGTATGGACCATGTCAGGGGAAGACGAGGATGGGGAAACAGAAAGCCTTAGCTCTGATACTATCTGGGGACACAGTTTTATGGAATGAGACCCAGCAAGGGACCTGGGCTCAGGTAGAGGCCAACGGGTGTTTGGTTGAGCCGGGCCATGTGAAGGCCTGGGCAGCCTCCCTATTATTTTATTGATCATCAAGTCATGCCAGGAGAGACAGAAAGGTGCCCTTCAGGACAGAACGAGGCACGGTTGCGGAGCTCTGAGGTGAATGTCACAGCCACCCCTGGGACCTGACCCTGTGACACCCTAGGAACTGTCGTGCGTGGTGTGGGTTCGCGCGCGGATTGGTGGAGCTGGTGGGTCCTTTTCCCTTTGGGCAGGGCGTTTGCAAAGGAGGCGGCTATACACGCATAATGGTTGCAAGATTTTTGTTTTCGTTTTACTTACACGTCAGCAGAATGGACGCGTAGGCGCAAGTCAAAACAGGTAACAGATACAGTTGCGTTGCGAGATCGAGATCGAAAATGGTGATCGAGATCGAAAATCGACAGAAATCGACAGCTGCGGAGACCCTCTCGATACAGAGACGAACGTGGTCTTAACGAGTGCACTGGGAAAGGGTACGCCGCGGTAATTTCGTTGGCGGAGAAGCACGTCAAGACTGGCCAAGCCTAGGCAGGGAGGAGAAGTTCCTCCTTGATGTGCTGACAAGCGCTGCTTCTGCTGGACGGAAGCTTGCACATGGATTTTATAGGCCAAATGATGTGTCTTGCATCATGGGCATGGATTGGTTAATTCTTCCTGCCTGCATTTGGCGCGCGTGGGAACAAAGTAACAGAAAAAACAAGGGGTCTCGGAGGGCGGGCAGAACTAGCTCGGGTGCCTGCTGCACAGTTTTGCAGGTTTGTGCTGACGGCACAGCTTTTTTGCACAAAACATGCCCCCTTGCCGTCAAGCACAAACATTGACATGCTAGACTTCGTCCTCATTCTCTGGGTCGAGAGACTCACTAAACGGCAAGAGTGTATATACAAAAGCATTATTAACTTTTGCTTTAAAAACTGAAATACGCAACAAACACAAGAAATTACTATTACAAGTATAAACAAGATGGTTAACAACGGGGTTAACAGGTTTACAAGCCAAGCTGAAGTGTCCCACCCAGCCCAATTGAAGCTGCTGGATAGCCAACCTTGGCCAATTCCGGATGCTGCATTCGCTTCTTTGGCCAATTGGTGGATCTTAATTATTTGCTTTTTGAGGGGTAAAGAAACATTAGGGATAGCAATATAGCACAGTTCACGGGACAAATTGAGAAACTGGCAAAGTCCACCTTTGCGGATTAGCATGGTGTCAAGTGCAAGCCGGTTTTGCAGACTCATTTGTGAGGTCGCTTGCAGTTGTTAGTTTATCATCGCGAGGGAATCGGCTGTGGAGTTTGCTAGTCTTTCTATGGTTTCAGCAAGGGAGGCTAGCTGAATGCGGGCTCTCACAAGGCCTATGCCCCACAGGAGGAAAAAGTCTGTAACTGACCATGCGAGCTGTTGGTGAACCTTGTCGCTGAAGGTGAGTTCGCTCCACGTGGTTTGATGGGTCAGTGAGCAGGCGTGTCTTCGCAGTGTTGGGCTCAACGGGTGGGCGGTATCAGCCTGCAAGGGTGGACAAAAACTGACAAAGCTTAAGAAACATTGGATGCCAGAAAGAGTGGCTGGTAGTTTGGTATGCAACCGACCATCGTTACAGGCCCAAACGAGGCCTATCGGGGCAGGAGTACTTAATTCGGAACAGTGACCCCCGAATTGGAAAAGTCCCTTGGGATACAGTCTACTCGTGTCGTCTATAGGACTTTTGACTCCGTGACAAGCTGCAGTAAGCACTGCTGCTCGGAGAAGGGGATAATAGAATCTAAAGTAAAAATCATTGCCAAAATTACCGGGGGCCGTTAGGTTAATGGACAGGGAGGTGTTCCATTGAACTATGGGCAAAGGGGTTGTAAGAGGAACACGAGTGACGACAGCTACAAACCCAGGACCAGGTGTCGGGGAAAGTGACAAGAACAAAGGAGGTGTAAGGGAGTGGGGGTCCCATGTGAGTAAGTCATCAAGATAAGACTCCTCACTATTCTCTGGGTTGGATCCCCAGGGGATTCTTGAACAGGATATTGATGTAGTTGTCGGCTTGTAGGGAGGCTCTCCCAAGAGAGTTCGGCTACGCTCTTTCTTCTCAACATTGCGAAGATCTGAAAGTGTCATGTTGAGCTTCCAGGTATACTGTATAGTGAAAAAACTACCGTCATCCAGCGGGCCTTGTGTAAAGTTAATGGAAGGGCTTGAGCTTTGTAAGACTCACAGAAACCAGTCTGAGACGTTAAACGCATCGATATGCCTGGTGAGAACAGGTTCAGTGACTGACAGGGGTATTTTCAGGCATGCAGTAAGACCTTCTCCTGTCCCGCCGTCTCCCAAAGCGTTGGCCCACAGTGACAGTAGACACAGCACTGTGTTGTCAGTGGATGAGGTGGACCATAGGGTCAGATAAAGAAATGCGAGCATGGGATTCAGGCACAGGAGCTTCATCCTGCAAGATAATAAAACAAACAAGCCAAAATAACTGAACGACAAGACTGTTAAATCAAGGACACTCTGCGTGCCTAGTTAACCAGTTGTGGTGGGCTAGAAGACTTTGTCTTGCGGCAGCAAGCGGACTTCGTAGGTGTTGGGGAAGGAACCAGTTGCTGTGATGAGTCCTTGTTGGGGTACCAGCCGATGGGGTGGCGCAGTCAGGCAGAGGAGCCATACGGGTTCACTGAGTTGAAATTTGGGCGTCCAAGGTGCCCTGGGTATCGCTGGGCGCTGCTCCCACTGGGTCTTGTCTGCATTTAGGTTAAAGATAACTTGGTTGATGTGGTTCTCCCACCCTTTGTAGGAGCCACAGCCTGCAATGCGAAGTTGCTCTTTGATGAGGCCAATGGCCCGCTCGACAACACCGTTAGACTGGGGGTGATAAGGAAGGTGAGTGTGCCAGGCAATGTTGTAGGCTTTGGAGAACTTTTGCACTTCATTACTTTCAAAGGGTGGTCCCCCGTCAGAGTGGAGTATGTCAGGTGCTTGGGTCACGGGTAGCGCAGCGAGGACGTGGTTTTTCAAATTGAGGACGCGGATCCCGTCGACTCCGAGAAGAGAAGTGCCCCCTTGGACGGCTGTAAGTCTGTCTGGAGGGCCGTTGGTTGGGTAGAACTTAACACATGGTGCGGAGGAGACAGCATTGAGACCTTGAACCATGATTCGTTGTTTCAGGGTGCGATGAGGAATGGCGGGATGAATTACATTAATTTGGGCTCCAGGGTCAAGTAAGAATCTTTTCCAAATGGGTGGTTCAGAGGGTTGGTGGGGATCTCTCAACAACAAGTCACAATGAGGTCTCTGGTCACCGAGTGGGCCGCCGGGGAGCGAGCCAGTGGCTGCTACTCGTTTTTTGCTTTTGGAGCGAACCCAAGGGCCTCAGCCAGAGCGCGTTGGCCGTCGTCCCCAAGGGCGCAGAGCTTCTGTTTCATTAGGCCAGATTTGGCGAGCAGAAAACCAAACATGGGACGTTCTTGTGGGGTTCGGTCTGGTAGGGGTCTTCCTGGTTGCGGCGTGAAATTGACTTCAACGTCAGGGGCTATTACAGCTGCCACGCTAGTCATTGATGGTTGTTTGTTTAGGCACTGGAGACGGGTTCGGTGAGAAAGGGCCATGTTTGCCGCACGACCTATAAGGGTATTGAGGAGTAGGCGAATGGTGATGGTGTTTTGTCCCCCATGTACGTCGACACCAGCATCGAGGCTTTCTGTTGTAATAGAGACTAGGCCGGGGTTGCGTAGGTAACGGTGAGGCCACGGCTGTGTGACGTGTTCAGCTTGGAAGCCGAGGGGATGTGTACCAGGATCCCAACTCGCATAAGACAGTCCGATCAGGGTGTGCAGGAGGGCTTCAGGATCGTAGTCACTTTTGTTGGCTCCCTTGTACCACTGATGGGCTTTGGTAAGAAGGGACCCGACGGCGAGGGCTGGTAAGGGTATCGGCCATGTGGTGTTGACTGTCAGCAATTGCATTTCAGTCACATATCCGCTACTCCAATCCCCACACCGTAGTAGGAATGACGCATCATCGGGGTCAACAAGCTCTTGGGCTTCCTCTATAACTAGACGTCCTAACCAAGCAATAGGTGTTTCACTTGGTTTATATCTTGTGTCCTTTACGAGCTCGTTCAATTCACTTCGGCTGCGAGTACGTGAAGTGGTTGTCGTAGTGGGACCTGCAGCTGTGACGACAGTCTTCAAAATTGTAATGGGCAGTGCGGATGCGGTGGATGAGCTGTCAGGTGGTGTGGTTGGAGTGGGCGGGCAGAGAATTGGTTTTGGATCATCTCCACCCCGGGGAGGAGTTGGCGGTGTGGTGGGCAGTGACGGGGCGCTGATGCTCCACCCTGCTTTGCCGGAGGCTTCTCCTCTCTGGCTTCGCCAGCGCCATCTTGGGACGCTGTCCCACCGGCCACGGCTGCCAGCGTCTCAAGCTGCACTGTTAGGTCACTGTTCTCGCGCAGGAGACTTACAACCGTCCGGAAAAGAGAATTAATCATTTTTCCTTTATCCCACTTGAGTCCCGTCCATTTGGTTGCTGTTTGACCATCCGACTCAAGGCTCTCCCGGCACTGGGTTAACAACTCGTGCACCTGGGACCCTTCGCGGATGGCTGGGCAATTAAACTTATCAGGCGGGGTGCTCTCTCCCCCCTCACGGACATGCCGGAGGCACCGGGCGAATTCTTGGGCAGGTGTCGGATTGGCCGTACCCGTCGGCTTGACACAGGCGAGTGCGAGAGTAGCACACGCCTCACGCGGCCTAAAGACAACCTCGGGGTGGCCCATCACACACCCGAACCCGGAGGGGGAGAGGGAAGCACTCCACTCCTTTCCCCCGTTCACTAACGACAGGTAACCCGCAACTTCATCCTGGGGGTTGGTAACCGCTTGATGGTAAAGGATGTGGGCCCAAAGGTCATCTGGATCGTTAATGGTACGGCACTGCGTCCGCCATGGGCAATGGAGGGTAAGTGCAGCCTCCTGGCTGTTGCTCCCACCCAGGGATCCCATCCTTGTCGCCATGTCGCGCGCGGCGCGGGTTCGTACACGGATCGGTGGAGCTGGTGGGTCCTTTTCCCTTTGGGCAGGGGGTTTGCAAAGGAGGCGGCTATAAACGCGTAATGGTTGCGAGATTTTTGTTTTCGTTTTACTTACACGTCAGCAGAATGGACGCGTAGGCGCAAGTCAAAACAGGTAACAGATAACAGTTGCGTTGCGAGATTGAGATCGAAAATGGTGATCGAGATCAAAAATCGACAGAAATCGACAGCTGTGGAGACCCTCTCAATACAGAGACGAACGTGGTCTTAACGAGTGCACTGGGAAAGGGTACGCCGCGGCAATTTCGTTGGCGGAGAAGCACATCAAGGCTGGCCAAGCCTAGGCGGGGAGGAGAAGTTCCTCCTCGATGCGCTGACGAGCGCTGCTTCTGCTGGGCGGAAGCTTGCACATGGATTTTATAGGCCAAATGACGTGTCTCACATCACGGGCATGGATTGGTTAATTCTTCCTGCCTGCATTTGGTGCGCGCGGGAACAAAGTAACAGAAAAAACAAGGGGTCTCCGAGGGCGGGGAGAACTAGCTCCGGTACATGCTGCACAGTTTTGCAGGTTGTGCTGATGGCACAGCTTTTTTGCACAAGACAGGAACAACCGAGAAGAGATGAGAATCTTGGCCTGTATGGACCACCTCAACGCCCTGTACAGTGACAGGTAGTCGACTGAAAGAGTATTACAACACACCCAGGTATATGAACCAGTTGCAGGGGCCAAGCTCAATGTGAGCAAAAGCACTTGCCTGGTATTAGGCGAAATCAGGGTTCTGTTGCCCTGGGGGTTTCTTTCCTCTGTAAGGGGGTAAAAATCCTTGGGGTGGAGTTTGACTCAGAGCTGACCAGAGGGTGTGGGAAGAGTCTAAGGCTGAAGCCAAACAGAGACTGGACCTATGGCATGTGTGCCGCCTGTCAGTGAGGGGCCACATGGTGCTCATGAGGGTGATGTTGCTACTGGTGCTTTGGTACACTGTGCTGGTTCCCTCGTCCCCACCCCCGAGGAAGTCATCCATAGAATCCAAAGAGCCAAGTGTGTCTTCTTTTTGGGCTTCAGATGGGAGAAGGTTACAAGGACCACACTGTACACAGTGAAATGAATTGGGGGCAAAAGAATGCCAAGTACATGGGCCTGATCTGCAAACTGGCAATTGGTGCAGAATCCAAAACAGCCTGCTTGGTAAGGTACTTTGCAGGGCACCTGCTTCAATACTGATGGGTGTACAAACCACCAAACTCAAGACCATGGGCCTTCGAATTGCCATGGTCCTTGAGGTCCTGAAATGCTGCCAGAATAAATATGAATTGCACAATGAGACCACAGCAACCCTGACAAACCATTGTAAGATGTAGGAGGTGGTAAGGGCAAAAGATAATTTGTCACTTTTAGACTTATTAACTGATAGATGCCAGGTCATGTGGGAGTGAATCTTCCACAAGGACCTGCAGAAGGAGCTGTTGCTAGCCCTGGCCATTTTCAAGGGGCCTGGGCTAAGCTGCAGAAATGCTGCTAAGCAGAAGGCCCAAAGTCAGTTTCAGAATAACCGCAGTGTGAACCTTTGCAGATGTGGCAACTAACTTGGTCAGCAAGTAAAGGAAAACTTCAAACAATTAAACAAATCATAAGGTATAAAAGGAGATAAAAGAAGATCATACATAAACAATCCATATAAGCTATATCATAGCTTTATCTTAAAGTAGTAGTAGTGATTGATATAACCCAGAGGGTTTCAACCTTTTTTAACAAGTGTACTCCTTCTGCCTATGAAGGGGTACAAGCATACCCCTTCATGGGTGCTGAAAGGGGGGGTGCGGCTAACAGGGCCTAGCCCCGCCAAAATGCGGGGCACCAGTAGGGCCATAGGGCAGCCCAGCTGCAGGCTTCTGGTGGCTGCAGCAGGGGTGGGGAGGACAGTGGGCACAGCAGTGATGGAGGGAGTGGGACTCAGGCTGGGTCTAGGGGAAGGGCATGTGCTGCCCAGCTGGGGTGGCACAGGGTGCAGGACTGAGACACAAATGACTGATCTGGGGGGCATAGGTCCTGCTGCTACACGTACCTCCGGAAGTATGGGGGGCATATGCTCTTGGATCTGCGTAGGGCAGGGCAGGCTGCTGCTGTGGGCTGGGACTGGGCTGCTCCAGGCAGAGGCTGGTCTGGGCTGCACTTGGGGCAGGCAACAGCAGCGCTGGGAGCGAGGCTACGGGGGGGGCTGCAGCCACCCCAAAATTTGCCATAGCCCTCAACCCCCCTCCCAGCATCGCCGCCACCTACTCTGAGAGCAGCCCTGGTCCAATCCACATGCCAGGAAGAGCCTGGAACTGCCCTGGCCCCAACCCGCAGCAGCAGCTTGTCCCACCCTGCGCATATCTGGGGGCACATACCCCCTGTGCCTCCTGGGGTGCTCACAGTGGCAGGAGCTTCCACCCCCTCCCCGAGCCTCCTGGACAAGTTGTGGCTCCTTCCCACCCCCAGCCCCCTCCACCAGGCAGTGCCTGCTCCAGCCTCACTCCCTCCCCCGCCATGGCCCTTCTCCCTCCCCCAACAGACTTACCTGCTGGGGGGGGCACATGCGCTCAGCCCCCACCTCCCAAAATTTTTTCTTCCTCCACCTAGTGGGGTGGGGGATGGGGAGGTGCTGCGGTGTGTTGTGTGGGGCAGGCAGAGCCCAGTACATCCCTCCCTGCTCCCTGGGGGAGACTCTGCCGCTGCATGCTGATCCATCCCCACCTGCCCACACATACCCACTAGAGCCCCCCTCCCAATTTTTTTCTTCCTCCTCCTATAGTGGCCAATCAGGAAACTGAGCTGGGGTGGGGGATAGGGAGGTGCCGTGGTGTGTTATGTGGAGCAGGCAGCACCAGGCATGTCCCTCCCCACTCCCTGGGGGAGACACTGCTGCTGCATGCTGGTCCGTCCCCGCCAACGGAGAGCTAGGCCAGCGTAGGGAAGGAGCTTAAAGAGTGTGGGCCTACTGAGGGGCTAGGCAAGCCCCTGATTAGAACTGGTTGGGACTGAGGCCAGGGGCTCAGATGAGCCCAGTGAAGTAAAGGGCAGCTGGATAGAAGATCTCTGGGGCTCTGGGCAAGCCTGGTAGGAGTTGATGGCTTTATGGTGGGGCCCAAGGGGGGACCCCTGCTGAGTAGGGAGGTCAGCTGCTGCTACACTGATCCTCAGACTCTCAGCTGGCCAATACAAGGAGGCCAGGGCCAATAGGCCAAAGGGCATGGAAGCCATTGCAAGGGGCAGGCCAGGGCTGCTGAGAGCTACTGACACCCTGACTGGTCTAGAGGCAGGGCCAGAGCTTAAAAGAGGCTGAAGGTCCCCTTGATGGGTGGGACATAATCAGAGAGGATAGGAGGTCAGCTAGCAAGCAGGCTGGTATGAAGGAGACTGAAGCCCAGCCTCCTTATGGGGGGTATCCTGCAGGGGGCCTAAGACAGATAGAGCCTGTGGCTGAGAGGAAGGATATGGGAAGGAGACTACAGCAGAATGCCTTGGAGCGAGCAGCCTGGGAGGAACATCTGGAAGCCCAATGTGGGAGGCATAGGCGACATGTAGGGTGGTGGGCCCCTCCCCCCACCCCCCTGAGATTGGCCACTACTGAAGCCGCTGCAGGCTTCTGCAGGCAGTCACCCTTTGCACCTGTTCCTGCCCCCCCCACACATGACCACCAATGCGGCCGGTGACAGCTGCGTGTGGTCTCTGGTTGCCACCATTGACACTGATGCCAGCAGCTGCAGGCAGTCCCTGCTCGCACTTGCCGACGGCTGCAGGCAGTCCCTGCTCACTGCCATGGTGCCCCCACAAGTCTCAGGAGGCACCAGTCGTTCATGGTAGGAGGAGTAAGAACCAGGGCGGGTAGGCCTGCAGTTGGTCCTGCTTGGGAGAATGGTGCTTGTGGTGGGGCAGTCCTCAGGGAACACCCCACCAGTGCCTTCCTAGTGAAAGGCGAGTATGGGGCACCAGAAAGCCTCATCCCCCCCTGCCTTGCAGGTGACCCTGTGGAGGGGAAAGGCTAGGGGAGCACACCCTGAGAGAAAAGCAACAGGCTTGGGCAACAACATAGAGGTCAGGAGGACCTGAGGCCCAATGCCTGAAAGTGCGACTCAGGCAACAACACAGGGGCCAGAAGGGCCCAAGCACCAAGACCTCTATGAGAGTGGGGCCCAGTTGGAGACCCAAAGGTGTGAGGTCTAGGTATGTCAACAGATGCCTGAGGCCTGAATGGGCTGTAGGCTGAGGGTGGGGTCCAGGCACTTTGAGAGACACCTGAGACCCACTAGGCATAAGGCCCTGCAGCCCCAGTGACGGGCAGAGTAGTGACACCATTGAGGGGGTAGAGCGTGAGGGACTAGGAGCCTAATGAAAGGCAGGAAGCCCAGAGTGCATGCGGGAGTAGAGGCCTCAGTGAGGGGGCATGTGGCCAAGGTAGTCTGTGGATGCTTGAGACCAAGTTTGGGCCACAGGCCAAGTGCAGCCCAGCAATGGGGCCGGGAGAGTAAGGGTGGAAGAGATTCTTGGATGCCATCTGCAAGGCATGGGACATGGTAAAGGGGCCAGAGCCATGTATTATACTCTTGGCATCAGGGCATTAAATGGGCTAAGGCACCAGGCAGAGCAAGCCAGAGAGGAAGAGTTGCAGGTAGGCAGGCACGCTGCCTCCATTATATATAATTTGTCCTTTGTTATTGCCCAGGAACTTAATGTTTATGTTGCAATTTACCCCAGTGGCCTTGGGATGAGGCTATAAGGGGAGGTGGATGCCTCACTAGTGCCCAGAGGGGCACAGCTACAGGGATCAGAGAGCCCAGCGCCAGAGAGGCACCACTACACATGGCCGGGGGCCTATAGACAACAGGAGATTGATTAGATCCTAGTCGGGGTAGCCGAGAAATTACCCTATCTGATCCCCCTAGGATGCAGCTGGCTGGAGTTAGTAACAGTGATAGCCTGCGAGAGACTGAAAACTGAATCAGGGAGGCATAGCATGAGAGAGGCGAATACAATCAGTGAGCTTGCATGTCTCAGGCAATTTTGGGGTGAGGTTGAAACCCCAGGAGATGGATCAGAGGCAGGAAAAACACACAGTGGGAGCCAAGAAAGGTAGAGACCCAAAGCTGAGGAAAGGAAAACCAGGGCTGAGAGCCCCAAGGATGACCTTGTTGTTGAGGGGCTAGCTGGAGACACCCACAGGCCTCCACCAGGGGAGGACGCAGAGCTGAAGATGGATGCCAGTAACCTTTTTGAAGACGGACATTTTCAGTTTGAACAGAGCCAGGAGGAGGGATTTTGGTACGCGTTCCGAGTACATCTAGCCCAGAGGTGGCTGAGCCACATGCGGCTCGCCAGCATGAAACTTGCAGCTCTCCCAATGCCAGGCTGCTGGGGCAGGGACTGCAGCTGTGCCACTTACCCCGGGGGGGGAGAGGGGGTGGCTCCCCATGAAGAAAGCTAGAGCGACTTGACACTGCCGCAGCGGGAGTCGGGGGGTGGTCACCTCCACTCCAGGTTGCTCAGCCCTCCCCACCCCCGCCCCACTTCCTACCCTATTTGCCAAAAGGTGGCCCCTAATCATACACCCAGGGCCTCTTTGGTCCTGCTGCCTCTGGTGTAGGTTCCCTTTGAGTGGGTTGCAGTTGACATCATGGGGATATTATATAGGAAGTAGTGCAGGACATCAATATATTTTGATATTAAGGGACTACGCAACCAGATATCCCGAGGCCATACCTATGCAGACCATGTCTGCCCCAAAGGTGGAAGAGCTACTGAAAATATTCTCCCAAGTGGGACTCCCCAAAGAACTGATGACTGACCAAGGGACAAATTTTATGTCCTGGGTGTTAAAGGAAGTGACTGAGACCCTGGGATTTAAGCACATAAAGACCTCAGTGTATCATCCACAAACTGACAAGCAGGTTGAGCTGTTTAACTGAACGTTAAAACAAATGTTAAAAAAAATTGTGCTGGCAAGCCCGCAGAAGTGGGATTGGATGTTGCCACCCTTGTTGTTTGCTATGAGGGAAGCCTCTCAGGCCATGACAGGGTTTTCCCCCTTTGAACTCTTATATGGATATCAGCCATGGGGAATCCTTGATTTGATTAAGGAGGGGTGGGAGGAACAGCAAAGTAAGGACAAGAATCTGATTCGATACACGATTCAACTGAGAGAATGACTAGAGGTGACACAGAAAGAAGCTTTGGAGAATCTTCAAGTAGCTCAAAGACGACAAGTAACCCATTTCAATCAAGGTGTCTGGGAAAGGAAATTTGAGGTAGGAGACCAGGTGTTAGTACAGCTGCCTGATCAGGAGGTCAAGCTACTCAATGGCAGGGGCCCTATGAGATTGTATGTCAGGTAGGACCTGTTGATTAAGAGGTGCACCAGCCAGGTTGTCTCAGGGGTCTTTCAAAAACATCGACCCGCCCATCTACCTAGGGCAGTCTGCCCACCTGACTTTTCTGCCACACCTTTGATGTAATTAATAGATGCTAACAAGGTGGAAGGCTGCCCATTTAATACCTGATGCCAAGGGCATAATACTTGGCTCTGACCTTCCCTATACAGTGTCCCATGCCTCGCAGATGGCATCCAAATTACTCCTAGCTCCCCCAGCCCCATTGCTGGGCCGCACTCAGCCTCAGGCCCAAACTTGGCCCCAGGCATCCAGAGACTTCCCTGAGCCCTCCTCACTGGGGCCTCAACTCATGCCTCCTCACAGGGGTTTGCTCTGTCAAACTATCAGGGCTAGCCTATGCGCAGTCCTTCAGGCCCCTCTCACAGACCCAACTCTACACAGCCCCTGTGCAGCCCTTCAGGCCTGCCTACACAGTTTCAATTTACCCCGGTGGCTTTGGGATGAGGCTATAAGGGGAGGTGGAGGCCTCATTAGTGCCCAGAGGGGCGCAGCCACAGGTTCTGGAGAGCCCAGCATGAGAGGCACCGCTACACAGAGCCAGGGCCCTGGAGACGAGGAAATTGATTAAAGCTAGTGTCTCAAAGCCAAGCCTGACCCAGTGGGTCTAGGCTAGATGGCCTAGCTATGTTAAAGGGGCAGAGGCTGAGTTGGCTGAGGGAACAATACTCATATAGCACCTGAGAGGCATGGGACATAGTTAAGGGATGGAGCTGTGCAATTAGCCCTTAAGGCAGGAGCTCCCCACCTCTGAGTGCTCTGGAGTAAAGACCTGATCTGGGAACCACTAGGGTAGCCTCCCTTTTAAGAACCAAGAGAAACATGAAGGTGTGGCAGGAGAGTGAAGGGGAGACTGTTTCCAGAAGTAGATTGAAATAAAAGGGACTCTGGGGTGCCACCAGGAATTCTTGACCACCCTGGAGATGGCACCCTGTTACAAAGACCAGGAACCTGCTCATGAAGAGACACATGAACCTCTCAGTTGAGGACTGTATCAAAATAGGACTGTGAGAGCTGGACATGTATTACATGAAAGCAAAAGAAGAAGACAGGGAAGGGACAACAGAGATCATATGGAAGAGGAAAACCTGGCACAGACTGTTCAGAAGCAAGACACCTGAAGAGAACAATGGCAAAGAAGACGATGACAATAGAGATGACAATAATGATGATTACAATAAGTGAAAGGACTGGGGACAGGGGAATTGGAAGAGGAATGAGGAAAGAGGAGAGGGGAGCAAGGCGTCATGACAGTCTCTTGCATGATTGTGACAGTTAAAGGTGAGGGTGATGGGCACATGGACATGTGGGTGTATGGAAGCGCAGGTGCGTAGTAGTTGTAACAGGAATGGGAAAGGTGTAACTGTAAAGGCATGTTTTGGACTGTTGAGTGAACCATATCAATCACGAGACAGGTTTGTAGAGGTATAAGAGAGAGAGAGAGAGAGAGAGAGAGTGTGTGTGTGTGTGTGTGTTAAAAAAAACCCACACACAACACACACATTATATATATATTTAATGTGTGTGTTGTATGTGGGGTTTTTTGCAAAAAAGAATCAGTATATTTGCCTAATATAGGTGATATATTTTATAGTCATGCTCATTGTTGACTGCTTTTAATCAGTTTCATAGTTGGTTTCTATTACTAAGCACCTGCTGTTTTTTGGCAGAAGTTTAATGATAGATTATGTATTTCATAAGGTTCCTTGCACGTACATGTAAGGTAAAGGGCTTTTCCTCTCCTCCCTACCATGGGGAAAAAACAAAAATGTATTACTGGTGCCCCAAGACTGGAAGGGCATCCCTATTCATTCAAGAAATCATAACAGGGAGACTTATCATGCCAAAAGTTGTTTTTGCCAAAAAGAGCTTTCTTTGTCTGAATACTGCTGTATCTCACTTGCAGATATGCACAAAGTGCACAGAGAAATAAATACTGCTCCATAGCAATTGCCGTGAACATGTTAACAGTGCTGGTAATGTAGCTCTACAGTCTAAGTATTGCTCTGTCTGACTTTGGAAAATGCATCTTCTAAAACACTAAGATACCTGAAAGCTCCTGGAATTGATCAAATTAGAAACCAAAGTACATTTTATGTCACCTTTTTACTGCACTGCATATTTCTATAAACAATTTATATAATATTGTTTTCTTTCTTGAATTTAACATACTGCCAGGGGCCAGACCTGGTGGCTGGCTAGGAAAGCATAGGAAAGGGAAGCCAGAGAGGCTTGGGGATGGATGCCAGCTTGGTTAGGGCCAGTGAATTTGTCTAATCTTGGTGTAACCATCTGTGTTAGAGCAAAAAGTCCCCCAGTACAGTTCCCATTTTAAGTACATCTTGGGCAGGGGTGGGGGAGGGGGGGTGGAAATTGAGTCTCAGTGGACTCAAAAATGGGCTTCTAGCCAAAATGGTCCTGTTCATCAGGCGCCCTGAATGAAATGTCTTCCACATTATTTTATTTCATAGAGCACATAATAAGTT